>NC_133971.1:79504354-79810514 GCF_031877795.1 Strix aluco
TGTATGCTAACTTGCAGTAGCAAGTAGCAACTGACTTTCCTAAATCTAGCTGTGAATCAGAACTGTTCCAGAGAGCAGGCATGTATGTATAGAATTACTTTTTGCAGCTGTGACTTAATGGAGTCTTTCATATGACAAACTGATATTTTAAAAGACTTTTTGGAAAGTTTATCCGTAAAATACTTAAAAGAGCTCTGGATCTACAGGTTATCATGATGACTTAGTAAGATTATCCCCATATGTAACTTCCCCCAGTCACTCACACCAGCTGTTGCAAAGTTTACCCTGAATATTACCATTCTGTAGACTGAGTCTTGTGAAGATTGCTCAGTGTGAATCCTTTAATGGTATGAACAGTTCCATGGAGCTGGTAGGATATTTTTGCAAGTAAAAATGTGACTTAAGCGCAGCATGAGGACAGTGGAGTGTCCTCTCTCAAAAGGCAGAATTGGCAAGTCCAATCCTCAGGCCACAGCTGGATGGTCTCCTACATTGAAAATTCTTGAATATGTTATTAAGTAACTTGGTATTTATTTTTCAGTGCTGCAGGCGTATTGTCTTCTCTGCATGTTCTCCTTAGTTGTAGCTTATACTGAAATATTTTCTTTCCTTTTCCAGGGTGTCACTTTAACAGCAGCTATTGGAGGTGCTGACATGCCTGTAGTTATTACTGTTCTCAACAGTTATTCTGGATGGGCTTTGTGTGCTGAGGGCTTCCTACTGAACAACAACTTGTTGACCATTGTTGGTGCGCTCATTGGCTCGTCTGGGGCCATCCTCTCTTACATCATGTGTGTGGTAAGAAGTCAGCAGAAGTTGTGCTTGTTTTCCAAGTAATGAAAAACCTTATTCAGCATGATTGCTAGGAAGATGAGCACAGAAGACCAAACTGCTAGGTGTTCACAGACTAGAATATTCTTGACTGAAACTGTCAGATTAGATGTCAGTCATCTCTCTTTGGTTTGGAGAGACACATACTTCAAAACTGAGGAAAGCTTTTGCATTGACTTGGGCATTGAGGGTTTGAATCTGGGCTCAAATAGGTATGATTGCGGTGCTCAGCTGGTTTTTTTTAGTCATATCACTCCCCAGTGTTGTTAAATTTAAGCTAAGTTTAAAATTTATCAGCAGGAGATACTTTTGATAAGCAAACAAAACATATTTGGTTCAATTAGTAATTTAAAGTTTGTTTTTTGCAGTGTGTGGGAGTGTGCTACTTTCTTCAGAGCACCTACTTTGAAGTACCACGGGGTGGCAGCATGCTTTCATTAATTATCGCTGATACTAGTGTCTGTGTCAGAGCAAACTTGAGCTTCAACTCTGTGTAAATCATATTGCATTATTAGTAATGGTTTTTTCCCATGTCTCTCTCCTTTTTCTTTTCAAAGTTGGAGAGGTAATGACTTAAAACTGTTCACAATGCAACAGCTGCCAACCTCCTGATTCTCTGTTGTGTAATTCTGTTTCACTTCTGCTCTTGTGTTCTTGTATGATCAGTGTTTCTGTTCTGTCGTGATGGTTTTACTATGGTCAGCTCTGGCTGTCTTCTTTTACTTTGTCTCTGCTGATAAATAGTGTTGTTACCACGTTAGGAATGTTCAGTATCATTAATTTTCATCCCTCTCGAGGAACAATTTCATAAAAACTTAGAAAAATTATTTTTGTGCAGCTTTGTGGAGGTGAGTTCAAATGAACAATCCCGGATATGAATTTTAAAGAATTTTTCTTGAACATTTTGCATCTCCTTATCAAAAGGAAATCAGGTTATATTGCTCTTGGGACATCTTTTTAAATATAAATATATATACATATATATTTGTATACAGTCAGCTATTTAATCCATATCAGTAGAAAGATGATGCTTATGGGCAACACAGGTATGAAAAGTATATTCTTTAAAGATCAAATTCTTGTAAGTCTTCGTGAAAGTATGATCTGTTGGGTATGTATTTACCAGTAGGCATAGTCACTCTATACCTTCATATTTCTTTTACTGTCCCCTTCATTTTTTAAAAATTTATTTTATTGCTAGCTCCTCTCAGGACTCAGAAGAGAGTTTTGAGATACTTGCATCTGTTGGTTGGAGGAATCTAGGTAAATAGGAAGCCTGGGGAGTAATTAGCAAAATACTTACACAGTGACAGAGTGGCTTTTCTTTATGTATTTTTCAAGTTTCAGGAAGTTTAGTTTCTGAGGTAGTATTCTAGAAATCTTGTGCTGCTTTACATAAGCTTAGTCAATTAAAGTTGATCAGCCATAAAATTAAAATTATTTTGTATAATTTCTGCACAATAGGCAGAATAACTTATTTCTAGCCCAGAATTTTTCTTTTCTGCTTTAATTCATTTAATGGAAAGCATTACTTTTAAAAGCATTGTTATAATCAGGAGATTCAGTATCATTGTCTTAAAGTTGCATTTCAGGAGAAAAAGTGCTCAAGAGTTTAAGTAAACTCTGCTTTAAGCTGTTGCAACCTGTGCTAATGAAGCAACAGTTTTCCCCTCCCTTTTTTTTTCTTTCCCTCCCAGTAGTATCACTTCCATCCAAAGCAGTGTATTGAAGCTTATCTAGTACAGGTGAGAAGGTGTTTGTGGAAACATCTTAATAGTTAAAACCTTGTTTTTACTTTTCCAGTTACTTTTTGTGATAAAACAGTAATCATCCAGAGCCTATCCAGATAATCTCTTAATTCTTGAGTTGATAAAATTGACCAACATGTGTTCAGACAACCACTTAGTTTTTGCACTTGTATCTGCTTGATTTTCCACCTATCCCTCCTTAGTAGGGTGAGTGTTTTTATTTTTCCACCCATCCCTATTAGCAGGGTGAGTTAAGGACTAAGAATTTAACTTCAAAACAAAAGAGCAAAGACCTATACTGTTCACTCATCTTGTGAATTTTGACTTATTTTAAAACACTAACACGACATGTCTTCTTCAGAACATTTGATTGCATTAGCATGTCCTTCTCCCCTATGGTTTTTTTTTTTGCAGAGTGAATACTTGATGATTGCAACTGTAGTATTAGAATCAGTATGCTTAGGGGTGGGGAAAATGCTTCAGGCTGAAGAGGAACCATTAACTGGGGTGATGAAATAGAGCAAGAGAAGGGACAAATTGTGTTAGTCTTATAAGTTGTATGCTGGCCCATCACCTGTGTTAGCTTTGCTGTTTCTGTGGGCACAGTGGAAGGACTTGGAGTTCTCAGGGGTTGAGGGTTTGATTTTTGCCTGGGCTGTAAGCTCCTGGCCAGTATCACAGCACAGCATAGAGAGCTTTTTCCTGGTGGTTGGATTATTTGTGAATGGTGATGCTTCCGCTTTATTCATACATGTTTGTGGTCTGTAGTGGTGAAGAAGGTGAAATAGGCTATAGAAGAGTTTCCACACTGTCCCTGTGCTGAGTAGGTCTTAGCTGCATTGGTTTATTGTTGCTTGATGAGGTCTTGTCTCATTCTGAAGCATTCTCTGCCACCCTCTTTTTTTTTTTTTTGCCAGAACTCTCACCTCATTCCTTGGCTCTTTGGTTCAGAGCCAGGCAAGGGTGCTTCAGTCTCATGCTTGCTTTGAGGAGATTATAAAATTTCTTAAAATTTTGGAATTTCTTTTCCTTTGGTCTGGTCATACTGTTGTCTTTTGATTTAGATAGGTGTAGAAGGTGCTTTGCTTCTAATATGCGCAACAACTTAAAAGGGTCTAGGCTGTCTTACCTGACACCTAACTGCTGTAATATACTAAGTAGTCTGTTTTTCCATTTGACAATTTAATATTGTGGTACATGTCAAAGTCATTGTGTTCTTAGAGGGTGTGAATTACTGTCTACATCAGACACTAGAAAGATGCTGATTTCACTATGTTTGCGTGCCTTCCTTACAGTGTCTGAAACAGTGATGATTTATCAGGTTAACCAAAAGTTCTGACATCTTCATTGTGCTTATTTGCTAGATGATGAATTTCACAGAATAGCGTGTCTTCTCAGGCTATAGCAAAAAACCTGTGAAGTTGCATAATTTGAAATGTCAGCAGAAAATGGACACTTGGAAGCATACTTTTGTGTGGGTGTTTCACTTGTATGTGTCCTTCTGCAGATCCATTCTTAAATTTTGCTGTGGTTTCTGGGATAGCACAGCATGTATGACACATGTTTAATTAAAGAAGCAATTTATCCTGTTGCTTTCCTGCTTCTGAAGTTTTGTTTACTGCAATTACAAGTTTTGCCTACTTCCAGATATTGCCAGATTCTGCTTTGGGACCACACTCACAAGAAGATATGCCAGTGAAAACACATAGCCAGTGGCTTTTCCTGGCTATGTATCTAAACAGAGCCAAATTTTCAGGATGTGTTCTCCTCTTAAAGATCCTAGTTTAAGATCTCTTGTTTCCCTTTGGTGCTCAGCCAGTAAGTTAATGGCCCCCTTCAGTTCATTACAATTTGTTTTGAGTTAGCATTTCGTTAATTTTGTCTTGCTACTTAGTGTTGTTGTGTTTTTCCCTGTCTTGCTGCTGTAGGAGCTTTGCTTCTGTGCTACCTGTAAGAGCTATATGATTTCCATGCTGCCATATAGCAGTTCTGTGCTTACATGTTGAATTGCTCAAGAACTTAAGAAAGTATCTTACAGAAATGGTGTGTATGTGTATATAGATGTTTAAAAAAACCCCCTCATCAAATATGCATTTTTATATCCTCTCTTTTGAGAACAAAATGAGACCAATATTTGCTCTTTGCATTGGTTTTTTCCTTTGTCTTGGGGAAACGCTGGTGCTCTATCATTACATGTGTAATGTAATTTATTAAAAGCTGGTGTTTGGCTATTGTGTTAATCTGTGTCTCTGTTTTAAGGAGCCTCTTTTAAGATGTTTTGAGTTGTAAGCAGGCAAAACCAGCAGATAAATACTATTGTTATGAGGGCTTTAATATTTTCACAAGTTTTCTTTTGGACATCTTGTTTCCTTTTTTTTTGATTTCATCTTTAGCTGATCACAAACCTCTTGTCTTTCAGGCTATGAACCGTTCCCTTGCAAATGTGATTCTAGGGGGCTATGGCACCACGTCAACAGCTGGTGGGAAGCCGATGGAAATTACTGGAACCCACACAGAAATCAATGTGGACAATGCAATTGAAATGATAAAGGAAGCCAATAATATTATTATTACACCAGGTAAGACACTCTTGACTTACGCAGCAAAATGTTCAGAGGATGTATTATTAAAAGAACTAAACAACCAATCAAAAATCCAAACCAAAAAACTGTAGCTGGTCTTGCAGGTCAGTCATCATTCCTCTGTGTAGACATATGTATGCCACTTCAGTTTTCCTTGTGTGTGTCTCTTCAAATTTTGTCCTATTTATGTAGATTTTAAATTCTTCAAGACAAAGACTGTCTTTTGTAAATTATGTTTATAGTTAATTTTGTGTACAGCTGTTGTGGTGTGAGTTTCCAAGCACTACCACAGTACCAGTAGTACCTATAACAAAATACCTGTCTGTTAGCTTACCGAAAGAGAGGATTTTGTTTATGCTTCTCATCTACTTGCTCAACTCTTCATTGTTTTGTTAAAAAAATGACAGAAAAACATCTAAAACTTAGTTAGCATACAATAAATACTAGAATTAAAGTAAAAAAACCCCAAAAACCAAAACTCTTGAGTTTGCTGTAGGCTCATATGATTCAATAGCACATTCCCTGGTAGGAGAGGTCAGGTAGTGAATAGCTCAAGACTTGTTTTTCTTAAACTGAATGGTACAACTATTGTGTTAAATTTATTTTAGCATTGGAATGAGAACAATGCTGAGAAACAAAGTCTTCTTTCATTTTACTTCATATTAAATCAAAACATCGGTGAGGTAGAGTTCGAATTTGAGAAGTTACCTTTGTTTCCAACAAAGCTTCCAAATGTCTTCAAGGAGTTTGCTTCTTGCTCCTGTGGTCAAACCTTGAGGACACCATTAATAATTTATACTCTCCATTTTCTTCCTGGGCAATGCTGCTCTGATGAATTAATTCAGACAAAGACTGAAAATATTATTTGCTGCTGAAAGCCGTACTTAATTACTAGATTTACATTATGCAAATCCAAAATTTTGTGAGGATAGTAGTGATGAAGTAACCTGATAGTAGCCTCTTTATCAATTTTTCAGCGTACCTGTCTGAAACTTTTTCTGATAGAGAAAGGAACACTTTTTTTGTGAAGCTGAAATAAGTTACTTACGTTGTTTGGCTGGTCAAACCTGCACTGTTAGTGGTCAGGAGACCAAAAAGAAGAGATGAATTACAGTCCTCAGGCTGGGAGTACATGAGTATTTGGCGGGGGTGTGTGTGTGTATATATATAATTTTTTTGTTTAATTGTGAGTGCTTCTGTCTGCACTGAAACAGAAAAATTAGCTTACAATTTGGAAATTCTTTCAGGTTATGGTTTGTGTGCAGCAAAAGCTCAATACCCGATAGCTGATCTGGTGAAGATGTTGAGAGAACAAGGGAAAAATGTCAGGTAAGTACTTTCCTTAATGAAAAGAATTACAGGTTCTTTGTTTTTTGGCTTCTTACTCATTCCATTAAAATCCCTTACAAGTCTTTTTTTGGTTGAAGTTTTTTTATGTCATGCTGATCTCTCTCTCAAAAATACCAGCAGGAGAAATGCTCTAATCTTACTAACCTGTAGCTGAATATCTAGAAATTTCATGGAAATTTCGTGCTTTGTTGTAAAAGATGCCTTATTCCCTTACACTCTTGTTAAATTTGGGGTTTGGTAGTAGCCCCAGCAGTTGGAGAATAATTTTTTGTTGTTGTTTTGGTTTGGTGTCATGCTGAAGTTCAGTTGAAAAGAATGGCTTTAAAATTTAATACTACTTTATTGTAGCAACAGAATCTTGGTTAGCTCCTTTAGATATGTATGCTCTGCCTTTGAATATAGCAGTATATTTCTACAAAACAAGCAGTGAAGTTTTTTGTAAAATAAAACTTTAATGTAGCTTTTTGTATTGTGTTCAAGAGAGAGCAGGCTTTTCTAAAGTTAAGGAGGTTGGATAGCTCTTTGTGCAAATATGTTACTGTGAGAAGTAGTCACAATAGCTGACTTCAGTGCAGGGAGAATAGTTTTAATTCATGCTTGTAGTCAATAGGGAGAGAGCACAGGCCCAACTTAAGGGAAACCTCCATTAAGGGGGATTGTTCACTAGGCTAAAACACCTTTAATATTTTTTTTAAAAGCCCTAATTTCCTAAGGAAATGGACCCCTCTGCTTGGGGAATAGTTAAAGGGGTGCAATGAGTTGAGGATACTAGTCAGGAAATGAGACCCTCCTGCAGTATGGAGGAGTGTTTGCTGGGGTCACTCTAGTATGAACTGGAAGAGTAGATAGGGTAGCAGTCTCTGCACCCAGAACATGGGACTGACTTCTTTCCTGGGATAAGTGACTTGCATTAATAGAAGTAATGCTTACTACTATACAGCAACATTTGTATATATATTTAAAAAAAATATGGACAGTAGCATCCAATTCCGATTGGCATGTTTGAAACAGTGCTGAAAAGAATTAATCACACTACAGTGTTGGATGTCCTTCTTAAGTTAAAAATCCACAGTCTACCCTGCCTTTTTATTCTTCTGCTAACCCTTTCTGCGCTCTGGAATAGCTGAAGACATTCAGTGTGTATTGATGAGAGATGTCTTGCAGATGCTCAAGAGCTCCTGTTTTTGGACTGATATGCTGCAGACAGTGCCTCTGTTAAAAGTAGATCTTTCTGTTACATTCCTCGAAATTCTCTTAAGTCAATCCATGTGATGTTACGTTAGCAGCAGGACTTTAGCTTCCACAGGATGTACTATCTGACTTCCCTTTGCCCTTCCAAGCATTAGGGCTGTGGCATCTTCTCTCACACCATGCTTTGAAGGTTTCTAGAGTCTGATTTGTTCAGTAAGTAGCCAGTGAACATAGGAAGGTCTGAGGATGTTAACTTCTGTCACTATTTTAATGTAACCTGAATCTTCACAGTATCAGAATAGTTGAAGTTAGAGGTCTCTGGAGATTGTCTGGTTCAGCCAGCTCCCTTGCTCAAATGAGAGTCAGCTGGAGCAGGTTGCTTAGGGTTTTGTTCAGTTGGATTTTGAATATCTGGTCTCCAGAAATGGAGACTTGACAGCCTCTCTGGGCAATCAGTTCCAATGTCCAATCACCCTTAGAGTAAGCCAGGTTTTTCCTGTATTTCATTTTGCGACCATTGCCTCTTGTCTGTTCACTGGATACCACTGAGAAGAATCTGACTGTCTTCCTTGCTCACCTCCATCAGTATTTATACACAGTGATAAGATTCCCTTGAGTCTTCTCTTCTGCAGGCTGAAGAATCCCAGATCTCAGCCTGTCCTCTTTTGGCAGATACTTAAATCTGTTAAGCAACTTAAACCTACTCTTACTGGGTTCCCATAAGTTTTTGCTATTGTGAGCAAGATTGCTATTGGAGTTCTTGGAGTATTACGTGGAAGGATTATTGGAGTGCATGTGGCCAGTCCCATGGATTTATTTTGCTGGAGTGCTGCTCCAAAAAGCAGGGATAATTCTTAGGTGCCAGTATGGGCCTCAAGTCCATTCCTCCTTCAATTTTTCATAGACCTTATAGCTTTTGAAAGTACTGGAGAGCTAACATGGTGCCTCCCTTGCTGATTGTTTGGGAAACTATTTTCTAACTATGGTATTTTAAAACTAGTCAAGGCTTGGTTTTCATTTAAAACAAGATATTTGGGCAGATGCTGGTTAGCCAGACTCATTCTCTGATTTCCATGTGTTTATTTCAGTTAGATGGTGTCTTTCCTTTGGAATCAGTACTCTAGCAGTTAGTGGTTTTTGTTTTTTGTTATTTTCTTCCACTATTTTACCAAGCTTAATGAAAAGTACTGTGTAAGTTTTTGTAGTGTTCCACATCATGTGTTATGATGGATAACAGCATGCTGGTTGTAGGGTTTAGCAGCAGTTACATGTTAGTTTACCCAGAATGTTGCAATTTTGCAAATGGAATTGCTTTATAGGTGTATTTGTTCATGCATACATGAGAGATGAGGGTGTGTGCTGGTGTATCTGCTTCCTGGAGCAGTTCTCTTCACACCTTATTTCTCCATGTTTAGCAAAAGCTCTGTGTGTGTCCAAATTACATTAAAAATTTTGAAGACCCGTTAGTTGTGCAACAAAAGAACCTTCCTTGGCTGATGCGATGACAATGTCGCGTGCTTTTGGCTTTCCTGTCAGTGCTTCTGTGGGGTCAAACTTTATTTTTTATCAACATTAGTGAAATAAAAAATCATTGGTTTTGCCTTTTATGTTGGCTTTGCAGGGGAGAAATGTGAATGAATCCTTGAAATGACTGGCTTATACTTGAAATGAGTAAATTTCAGGAAGGCATCACTGCAGTGGTTACCTAGTATTTTAATGAAATAAATCTGTATTTACAGTTTGTGGTAATTCAGGCCTTTCATCACTTTGTGGAGCTCTCACGGTGTTCATTGAGTGCAGCTGCTGTCCCTCTGGTTTCAGTAGGCCTGGAGTGCCTCGGGACCTTACTTCGCTCACCATCCAGATGTAGTGACACTCTCACACATCCGCTGTGGAGGGGTGCCAGCACGGACATACGATTGTCATCAATTTGTAATGCCCATACCGTGCCAAGAAAAATTGTGTCTTGTCATATGGTCTTTTTTTGCTTCATGGCTCACGATTGATCCAGAGGAGCTGTTGTTTTCATTTACTTTGCCTATAGCCATAACACTTCAGTGAGGAGAGAGGATTATGTAACATGATGCATAACCTTTGACTAGGGCTTAAATTAAGAAGTACAGGAGAGTTCGGAAACTTCAGACTGTTTTAGTTACTAAATTGCATAGCTAACATCATCGCTTACTTAAGATGGTCTTGCAGCAGATCACATCTTTATTGCATTAGTAGTATCACATAGAAAGCTGGATATTGCTGAGCCTTCATTATAGCTTTCCCTTGTTACAGATGGGTAAAACAAAAAACCTGTGGTCCCCAGAATCCATTGGCCTTGGAGAGGAAATGCCAGTTTTGCAACTGGTGTCATTTCTGCAAAGTTACAACTGAGTTACAGCTTGGAAGTTCTTGCATTACCAGAGTTCTTCAGCCACATGCTGTGTTGTTTGTAGGCCCCTAGTTGTGAAATTCTAATTTTTTTCTATATAATTAAATTATATGCTATAGTAATTCTATATATAGATACAGAATTATTCTATAGTATTATAGTAAGTTTAAAACTATACATTCTCATATGTGCATGGATAATTGATGCTGTCCATGTCCACATCAAGGTAACTATCTTGCCTTTTGCCACAGTGTGACTTTCCTAAGACATTTTCTATCAAGGTGTTTTGTTTTTCCTCATAGTGAGAAATTCTTGATAAGAAAAATGTGTAGCAGGGTGAAAGGACTCTTAAAATTGTGCTTTGCATAGACTTTCTAAATCTAACTCAAATATGGTTTTCTGGTGGCTGTCACAGTTGAGAGAAATGCTTGTTACCTCTTTAACAGCTTTTCAAATTAGTTGCTAATACATTAGTGTTTTGGTTTGCATTTTTTGACCTAATTTTTATGAGTGGATATCTTGAAGGACTTGGATTTCTGTCTTCTGATGCTGGAGAATCCAATTACTTTTGAGCACATGGAAACATGGGTTTCTTATATTTTTTAAAATGTGATAGCATGGATTTAGTGTTGGACCTGCATTTTTTTGACTTTTATTGTTACCTCTATGGCTGAGCTCTGATCAGATGTGTTTAGGGTTCTGGGTTTTTTCTCCATTTTTCTAATTGCTTGTGAGTAATAGAACATGTGGATGGGTACCACTTACACATTTATCTACAAATCAATAGATAAAACTGATTAACTTTAATTGTATCAATTTACAGTCATCATTCTTTGTTGGTCTACATGAAAATCTAGAAGAATTTTAAAGGATGAGTGGTTAAACCAGCATAAAATATTGCATAGCTCAGGTGTGCATATGGTGGAAATTACTGTCACTGCTACATGGCAGCCTGAGAACAATGTGTGTCAATGCAAGTTTCTAGGAAGCTGAAGTATGCTTACTAGGAAGACAGTAAGTGTGTACATGTGTGTCAGTTCTCAGTTTGTTTCTTACGGTCAGATTAACTGCCTGGGTTCTGAATTATTAATGCTGCAGATGAAGGGACAAATGGAGTCCAACAGATCTGTTAGCTCAAGTGCTGTATCAGTGTAGCTAGAGAGGACTAGCAAACCTTACTGTACCTGATCCATTTCTGCAGGGATGCAGCTATAGCTCTATGTATTGTAGGTATGCCATTGATTCCATATGGGTCAAGTGAGCTCTGCGTGACTATACTAGGTTGGTTTGTGATGCTTTGTGGAGGCAGGCTCTTCTTAATTCCCTGCAGTTGGGTTCTTGGGAGGGTTACTGCATTGAGCAAAGGTATTTAGATCTTGCCTCTGCTGTGATAAACCATAGTGGTTGGAAATAGGGAGCCAGTACCAACCCTCACTTAATTATGCTTAATTCAACTAATTTAATTCAGTTTAAATTTAACTGGCCTGACCCCAGCAGAGTCTCTGAGCTTAGTCTATGCTGAAGTACTGTTTCTGGAGACATGTTGTTTCCTCAGGCATGACACCTGGGCTAAGCAGCTATGTGCTTTGGTGCTAGTAATCTACATAGTCATCTGTAATGTGTGATGAGAGCATTATACTGTGGTACTTAGAAGTCGTGCTACACTGCAACTGTTGTTATATGGCAGGATTCAAGCTGTCAAATATCTGAATGATGCACTTCTCAGTTCATCTAGTTGGCTTTTTTTTTTTCTTTCCTCTTGTTACCTTGAATAACAGATTATTGTTTGTACTGGAAGCAGAGGTGGAGAGGTGTCAAAACACAAATAGAGTAAATGGAGTGGGAGGAAGAGGAGGTGAGGCAAAACCCTTCAGCAAATTATTCTCCCTGTATATAGCATCTAAAGTGTTGAGCAAGCTAAATTAGGCATCAGCCAGATGTTACTTACTTACATCACCTTGTCCAGCTTTGGCACAATGGCAGGAATCCTATCTTTACATGGATGAAGTGATCTTGAAACACCTCTGCATTGGGTTAGGTATGTGCTAACTCCTTCAGTATTGATTAAAAGAACGTTATCTAGCCAGTTGTAATAAAGATAGATGCTGACTTTTTGAACGGTATGGGAAGTAATTTTCATTCTGAGATTTTTCAGTAATATTGCATACAATAGTTGCCTTTTTCATAGTACAATAATTAACTTCATACTTGTAACTCCCCCCCCCCGCCCTGAATTTCAGTGCTTTCTGTGCTGAAAGTGTGAAAGTGCTGTCCCAGGTATGATGTGTAAGTCATGAGTTTTAGATTTCTAGTCTAAATTTAAAAGAAAATGATGCACTCTTTGTATTACAAGAAAAAATTCAAAATATGAACTCATTCTTCAGTGTACTGTGTTGTTTTTCTAAGGCTAAAAAGTATCTAAAAGAGGATGATTAAGAAGACTGAATATACTGTCCTGGTACTCATGCTGTTTAGGTTTGAAGTCTTAGTAACAAGGAGGTGTGTGGTCACTTCAGTGTATTTGACAACTGGTGGTGATAAGCAGGCCCCGTGTTACATGGTAAGGGTCAAGAGAAGAAATTCCTGGTGAATTCTGTGTTTCAATGAACTATCAGAATAATGTTTCAGGTCAGACACAGCATGATTGTAAATCTTTGTTATGGGTAAAGTGTATGTATGCTGAAAACTTAATGTCATGTAAACAAAGTCAAAAAGAGTGTGAGATTTCTGCTTGATTTAAAAACAAACCAACCAACCTTAGGAAGTTCTTGCTTAAGTGATACTAAAAGCATATCAAAGGAACTTGGCAATTTTTCAGTTTAAAACTTTTTTGCTATAAAACAAGTTTCTCAAAATAATTTGTGTGTAATTTTTTTGAATGTGAACGAGGTTCATATTTTGAACATCTGGGAGCACATATGTGACAAAATGTTTCTGCCATAATGCACATAGCTTTGAAGAATGGCTGCTGTTGTGAGTCAGGAGCTTTTATTGGACAAGTTGTGAGCCATCAAGGATTTTAGCTATCTCTTTTCCATGCTTACCTGAATTCTGTTTTCTGTTGGAAAGGCTATTTTCACTCCAGATATGTGTAGATCATATCTTGTGAAAGAATGAAAGCCTTAGATATTTTTATATCTACACATATTTTTAATGATTCCTTCTGACACATTTGCACATCCAGTTTCAAGAGATACTGGCAGGCTACTCTCATATTTGGTTAACAGGCTCTTAAAAGCAGTCTTCTGGGAGTCACTGCAATATTTGTCTAAAAAGCTTTTGTATGAGCAGCTTTTCAAACTTTGTGAATACACAGTATGTGGTTTCAAGAAGAATCTGTCAGAAGTCTCTAACTACTGATGGTTGATGCCATAACTCTTCCTGAATGAAGATAATTTGTCCCTTTCTTCTCTTCTTTCTTTGCCTTTTGCCAGGAATGGTGAAGTCAAAGGTGAATCTCTTGGCAGCTTAAGTTTTGGCTTTCCAGCCCTTGAAATAAGATTGTATGTGTATACAGTATTTAATAGAAACCTCACGAGTATTTTGTTTTGTGTATTGCCAAAGCAGCTTTTGGTCACAAAGACGCTCAAATAATTTAATTAGAAACAAAAGAGAATTTTGTTGGAAAATCTATTTTCACTGCCAGAGGAGTGATAGGTTTTCTCAAGTGTACTTCAGAATAAGAGTTGTCCTACTGTACTGTAAGTGATTGAATTTGGTACACTTAAGGACTGGCTGTGTACTACTCATGGCTTACATGTGAAATATAAGTTGTTAATGTTTTGTCCTGTATATTTGCTCTCCTTTTTCTGATTCTAGGTATTATCCTTTGCAACAAGATCCCAAATGTTAACTAGTTGAATACAAATGCTTCGCTGAGTGAAAAACTGGCTGGATGGCCGGGCCCAAAGTGTTGTGGTGAAGGGAGTTAAATCCAGTTGGTGGCCGGTCATGAGTGGTGTCCCCCAGGGCTCGGTTTTGGGGCCACTCCTGTTTAACATCTTTATTGATGATCTAGACGAGGGGATCGAGTGCACCCTCAGTAAGTTTGCAGATGACACCAAGTTGGGTGGGAGTGTTGATCTGCTCGAGGGTAGGGAGGCTCTGCAGAGAGACCTGGACAGGCTGGAGCGATGGGCTAAGGCCAACTGTAGGAGTTTCAATAAGGCCAAATGCCGGGTGCTGCACTTGGGCCACAACAACCCACAGCAGCACTACAGGCTTGGGGAGGAGTGGCTGGAGAGCTGCCAGTCAGAGAGGGACCTGGGGGTGTTGATTGACAGCCAGCTGAACATGAGCCAGCAGTGTGCCCAGGTGGCCAAGAAGGCCAATGGTATCCTGGCTTGCATCAGAAATAGCGTGGCCAGCAGGGACAGGGAAGTGATCTTACCCCTGGACTCGGCACTGGTGAGGCCGCACCTCGATTCCTGTGTTCAGTTTTGGGCCCCTCACTACAAAAAGGACATTGAATGACTCGAGCGTGTCCAGAGAAGGGCAACGAAGCTGGTGAAGGGTCTGGAGCACATGTCGTGCGAGGAGCGGCTGAGGGAACTGGGGTTGTTTAGTCTGGAGAAGAGGAGGCTGAGGGGAGACCTCATCGCCCTCTACAACTACCTGAAAGGAGGTTGCAGAGAGCTGGGGATGAGTCTCTTTAACTAAGTAATAAGGGATAGGATAAGAGGGAATGGCCTCAAGTTGCACCAGGGAAGGTTTAGACTGGATATTAGGAAGCCTTTCTTTCCAGAAGGGGTTGTTAGGCGTTGGAATGGGCTGCCCAGGGAGGTGGTGGAGTCCCCATCCCTGGAGGTGTTTAAGAGTTGGGTTGACACAAGCACTTAGGGATATGTTGTAGTTGAGAACAGTCAGTGTGAGGTTAATGGTTGGACTGGATGAGTTTCAAGGTCTTTTCCAACCTAGATGATTCTGTGATTCTGTAATCTGTTATCTTTGTTTCTTTAAAAGCAGTCCTTTTAAAATGAGCTTTTATCCTGCTGTTTGACCTAGAACTTAAAATTATACTATATGTAGTACTATGTGGATTAGTCATATGTCCTTAATTTTGTTGCTGGAGTTCCAGTTGTCTCATCTTTGAATTGTCTTAATATTGTCTTGTTGATGGAGCACTCAGTTGCCCTTTTAAGGATGTATTTCTACAGTGTTAAATTCACAAACGATCTGTGTTGATTGGACCGTGACTTGTGGACCATCACTGATGTGTTACCCACTTCCATTGCAATAACGTTGAAAACACAGTATGTGACATCTGTCATGGCGAGTTGATTTATCAGTGTTTCCCTCCTTTCTGAAGAAGTCTGCTGTCCTTTTATTGCATTCCTGACTCACTTGGATTTCTTCTCAGAAATTTCTGTTCAGAAATCCAAGAATTTATAGTTTTCTCTTGGGTATTTTCTGTCTCTTCCAAAGTACATGTAGGCTTCCTCATTAAACATGTAACTTCAGCCATATATGACATTCATCTGAGGCATTTCTGGTGTGCTTGAGTCAGTATTAGATTTGGTGATAGCTCCAGAGCTGGAAAGACAGAAAATGCCCAGGACAGTAGACATTGATATTCCTAGTTTATGCAGAGCCAGTAGATGAGCAGAACAGTACAATCTGCCCACAAGAAATAGATTTGTATCTAACCAAATGATGTCTTTGGGATTTGCAGCTAAACCAGTTTAACATCTGAATTTTGTCAGGATTTTACTCTTACAGAACTGCATGCATGCCTTAGCATGCTGCCACTCTGTGTGTCTGTCTGAATTTTTAGTAATTCATAAGTGGTGTATTTTCTCTAAGTTGGTTTTGAGCTGTTCTGAAAACATTTCTTAAATTGTTATGCTTAAATTGTACTGCTATAGCTTCTTAGCTTTCCACCTTCTCACTCCCACTCCTTATTTTTTTTTTTTCCTTCTAAGACCAATCATGAGAAGTGACATGTTAACTTAATTCAGCAAAGCATTGTCTGAATCCCTGCTAATTTTTCTGTTGAATTGGAGTGTTAGACCATGCATACTCTAGAGATACCTGAATCAATAAGGTCATTTGTGAAGGGCATTTCTAGGTCTAGGAGTGATTTTTACTTCAGGAAGGCTGCACAGTCTTTTGGTATTTTCATGAAGAGTGTTATTATGTCGCAAATTCATTTTCTCTGTCATGCTTTCACTTTTCAATGATGTGAGGGACTTCCAAAGCATATTAATGTGGGTGGTGGTTTTGCAGCCAAAAAACTTATTCATGAAAAACTAAAGGTATCTGTCACAAGGTTTTAAATACTGTACTGCTTGGAAGGTGAATGCAAATTCTTACAGTGTGTGATGTGTCTCAGACTGACGATTGTAGTCAGACAAAATGATAAAATAGTCCTATTACTTTCAAAAGTAATTGAAGAAAAGCTTGTTTGTATAAGCTATTGCTGGGTGGAAAATTTACTCTGTTGGTCTGTTTGCAGTGATGTGTTCCAGGCATTTCTGGCCATGAGTTTCTTCTGTGTTGTCACTAGAAGTATCCAGCAGGCTCTCCAAAGCCACTTTGCAGATGTAACAACTTTCTGAAAGAGTCATCTTACTAAGGATTGAAAATATATTCCTTCTTCTTTAGTTTTATTGGGAAATAACATACTCTTTTGCGTACCTGCTGTGTCAGTCATACTTTTAACTTTCCAGAAAAGGAACAGCTGCCCTCCAGGTGAAGTCAAGTCTATGGCCCATGTTTCCTTTGTCACCCACTCAGTTCCCTGCAACACTGAAAAAGTAATTAAGATATTCTTAAGGTTTAACCATTTCATTTTATTAATTCACATGTGTGCTTATACTTAAGAACTTCTCAGCCTTGTAGATCACAGGTGGCAATTTTAGTGTATAAAACAGTGGTCAGTACTTATTAATGGGGTTGGACTTTCTTTCCTGTTTTAGGTTTGGTATTCACCCTGTTGCTGGCCGTATGCCTGGTCAACTGAACGTACTCCTAGCAGAGGCTGGTGTTCCCTATGATATTGTACTGGAAATGGATGAGATCAATGAAGACTTTCCAGGTTAGCATGCGAGCTATAAGTTTCCAGTAGATTGGGTTTGATCTTGTCAGTTTTTATTTGATTCTGTTTTTACATTACACAAGGATTTTAAAAACAGAAAATCTCAGGCCATTCAGTTTCAGTCTGTACCTGTTGCAATAACACTGTAGATGAGTAAAGGTCTTTCTTGCAATCTGAGTGCTCTCCCAGCTGACAGCAAGTGAGCACAGAGGAATACGAGAAATAGCTTAACTCAGAAGCAGAAAACTGAGAAGAAGAGAGTACAGACAGGGAACTGTAGGAAAAGGGAAATACTGGATTCAGGGGTACAGAAAACAGTAGATATTGAAGGGAGGTTAAACAGGTCTGTAAAACTTGTTTTCACCAGAACCAAGAGAACAGGTTGGGTTTTTAAGTGCTTGTAGCTGTGAAATAAATTACAAATGCTGTGTCTTTTTTATCACTGTTACTGCTCCATACATGGAAGACCTCTGTTACTTATTTAGGTCGGATGTTGGGATGATTTGATCATGTCATGTCTTGCAAACCAGTATAGCATCGTACAGACAACTTTTTCCTTTCTCCCATCTTTATTTAAAAATCAGAAAGGTGCTGGTAAAAGGTGTTTTGAAAAAAAAGCCAGACACAAAAAAATTTGAAAGCTATGATACTATGTGTGCCTGAAACCACAATTATATATCAAAGGATTTAACTTTTGTGTGGCATAGTGGTCTAACCACTTGGAATGGGGTTGTGGATGCTTGCAGTTTGCTGGAGGTAGTTGGTAGCACACTTGGACTCTCACATACAACTTGCCTGTTAAATTTGTGAAGTATTTGTGAACGAAATCCCCATAAATGTTTGTAGAGTGCTTACTGTAACGGGTTCTTCTGCCTCTAAAGATGAGACTTAACACACAAATGTACATCAGCCTCAATGTTCAGATTTCAGATAATTTTTCATCAGTTTTATTTTCTTTGTCTTGCTGCAGAAACTGACTTGGTCCTTGTAATTGGTGCAAATGATACAGTTAATTCAGCAGCTCAGGAAGATCCGAACTCTATCATAGCTGGAATGCCAGTCCTTGAGGTCTGGAAGTCGAAACAGGTGAGGTTAACAGAGTTGTGTTAAGCACCTACCTTAGGTAGCATGCTTTTAAAAACATGGTTTATAGGGTAAGCTAACAAGATTCTCCTACTCTTCTGGTTTCCATGAGAAACTTTTCTGCAAGTTGTTCAACAAAGCAGTCAATGCTTTGCAAGTGTTATGCACTGTTCATGATTTTATAATCATCAGCAAGTGCTTTAGTGAGACTAATGATGACTGCAGTAAAAAAACCTAGTGAAAGTGCTTCTGCTGAAAAATGTGATTAGAATATGTTCTGCTCACATCTGCAGCCCAGAAGCATTTCTGTACAAATACCTGCTTTTTTAAATTTATAGGAAATTGATTGAGAACTTTAATATTGAGGTGAAAATACAAAAACTAACATGCTTAAAAAAAAAAGTGACTTGGTTGACTTGAGAGCTTAGTCTATCCAGATGGAATTGGCGATTTAGTTACCTCACCACTTTTACTCTTTGAAAGCAACATTGTCTGATCCAAAGTACATACACTTCCTTGATGTGGAATCTTTGATATCTTGTTCTGAACCCCGTCGTAGCCTCAGTTCTTCGGTGGGTTAGGCATTCAAGTACTCAAGAGTCATAGGCACATACATTTATCAGTGTTTGTGCATAGCTATGTGTTGCTATTTGAGAAATACAGATGTACATGTTAAAGTTGGTAAAGCTTCACAGTTTCTCTGCTGAAGGTGCTGTGGTTAACAATGTGACATTTAATAGCTAAAACTGGCTAAAATGTATTTTAAGATTATTTTTTTTTTAAATCCCATGTATGAAGTAATACAGAGTACTAAATAGTCTGGAGAGGTACCAGAGAGCATTGCACCAAGTATTGATGTGAATGCTCATCTGAATTGTGATGCTGTCAGGGAATTGGGTTCTTAAAACAGTTCAAAAATAAAAAAAACTCAAAAAACTTTTAAGTTATAATCATCAGTGCCCATCTTGCTTTGACTTTATTACATGGAATAAAGTAAAAGCATATGTATGTGTAGTGTCCACGGTCTCTCCATCTGACATGTAATATGTGCTTAACAATAAAATGTTTCTGAAACTGGTCCAGATATCAGATTGTCTGCTATATTAAAATTGAACATACAGTTTTGTTGCATTGAGCACCCTTTTTTTGCCAGGGATCTCTTCCTCTTCTTTCATTTACTGAGGTTGGTTTTGTGTTGACTTTGTTGGAGGGGGAATGGTGGTTGGTTTTTGCTATTTCAAACATGAACTCTTTATGTGCAGGTCATTGTGATGAAGAGATCTTTGGGAGTTGGTTATGCAGCGGTGGACAATCCGATCTTCTACAAACCCAATACTGCCATGTTGTTGGGAGATGCTAAGAAGACTTGTGATGCCCTACAGGCCAAAGTCAGGGAATCGTATCAAAGCTAAATATTGAGTTATGTTCCACCCATGATTGCAACTACATTTTTGTTACAGAAGTCATGGAAAACAAGAGTTAGAAGAATCTGTCACTGTCATAATGCAGCTGGCATTTGGAGAAGCATTGACTCCTAGGAGATGTAGTTCAGTCAGGGAACGTAGGCTTTTGTGAAAGGATGGGCACATTAGCCCTTCAAACTAAATCTCCCATGAGGCAATGCATTGAAGAATGAAAATGTGCTTTTTAAGGTTAACATTACACTGTTAAAAGCAGGAACTAATAACTCGTGGTCATCTTCAAGGAGTTACTGGTTTCCTACTCCTTACTCTCTGTACTGTCATGGAAATTCACTAAAAAATACTGTGCCAAAATTCTATCTTATCATTAAAGCTGTTCTTTGGCCAGTATGGACAAAACAATTATTTCGTCAAAATTTAAAGTAAAATTACAAACAGATGCAAGCAGATGCAGATAGATGCTTACATGATTTGAGATTCTAAACATAATGTTCTGTTTCTTTTGTGGATTGTATAGATGCTGTGAATCAGGAACACTTAGGAAAGTTACTTCTCTTTAAAATACAGTTCCACTTTTTTGTAGTGCCCACTTATGTTGTATAAAACAAAACACAAGATTTCAGGGACCTACCAAGTGATCTTCAAGCCTGACAAGGACTTGCACTGCTTAACCATTTTAAGCAGCTGCTAAATTCTCCATCTTTTTCAGTTGTTGCCTTTTTAAGTGTCTGAGGAAAAATATGGTCCGATTCTGTCCAGACAAAACATCTTACCCGATCTGTTCACAGAATTTGGACCACAGTGTTTCAGTTTATGTTCACTTAGACTTTTAACTGTATTTGCTACTTTAAAGTTTAGTGATGCTTTCTTAATTAACATTTATGTGATGCTGGAAAAGGCACTTTTGAACATATTTAAGATGCTGGAGTTTATTAGAATGTTTCTAAATAAATAAGCTATTGTTTTGACAAGACAGAAGCATACCAAACTTAAAACCAGTGTTTAGATTATTTGACTTCTCCCTAACCTAATTAAAAGCACTGCTAAATTTCCATAATAAGTTCAGCAAAGAATTAAATTATGACACAGATCGCTGTTTTGTTTTTATTATATTAAGTGTACTTCAGTGGAACTCAAATATTTTCCTAATAAAATTAATTTATCATGTTTCTATAATGATGTAGCAATTGTCCATAGTGACGAAGGCTAAATAGAAATAGCTGTACTTGTATTAGAAAGCATTCATATCTGGGGAAGACAAACTCTTATGAAGTCTTGAAATTAATCCACCTTGTTTGGTAGAACAAACATTTTTTTATTACACCATGTATAGAGACCTCATAAAATATAGTATTTCTACTTAGCTACCTCTGTTTTTGTGAAGATCACTTAAAACACAGACTTTGAACAAGTAATGCATTAAGAAATGAAACAGTGTATGAAAGAAGCTACGCTTTTTGCAAATCTCTTTCATATAATTTGAAATAAAAATTATCATGTAAGCATTAATATGTTGTACACTGCAGGAAAAGACTTGTAACTAAATTTTAAAACATCGTGGCAGCTAGATTTGAATGTAGCATGTATGGCCTCTTGATTTCATTGTATTCAACTTTTCTTTTAGGTCTGCAAAAAATAGAGGGAAATGGGAGAAGGGGAAAGAATAGGAAATAATTCTCTCTCTCTCCGTCCCAGCTAAGCAAAAAGGGGATTTGAAGGGATTTAGCATCCCAAAGCATTAATTTTTGTCTTGTCAGACTTGAAGTATCTAATGCGGTATGCAACATGTCTCTGCTTATAAGTAGCTAATATAAGACTTAGCTTTTCTTAAAAAAAAAAACAGAACAAACAATGGGGATATGGAACAGTTTTCTTTTTTCCTTTGTATTTGGGAAAAAAAACATACTGTTATGTTGGATCAGAGGTACCAGTGTTATCTTATAACTGTGCTTTACCATGGAACACCAGGCAATTGTTGAAGTGCTAATAAATCGATTATTTTTCTTTATTGATCACCGTTTCTTTTCTCTCCTGTTGTGTTTCCTGAGTAGGTAAGTAGTCTGAGGTTCTTTCTGGGAGTTAGAAAATAACAATGCCACCAAATGATGTTGAGATTGAAGAATGTAGTGAAAAGGAATCATAATGGAATATGCGTATTTTTTTTTTAAATTCAAATGGTTCTTTAAAATATTCATTCTAGTATGACTGATGTCACCTGACCTTGCCAACTTCACTATGAGCTTTTCTAGTAAGTTAGACAACTTTTGAGAGCAGCTGATCCCAGTATGTGTTGCCTTTTTGACTTAAAAAAAAGGCAAGAAAAAAAAAGCAGTAAGAACTAACTTGGCTGAGTACTTCATTTTCCATTGGCTGAGGTGTGAGATGAATCCTATCCCTTTGAGCCTGATACCATGTAAGCTTGCTTCAGTTCTTAGTTACTTAGTTCTACAATATGGTCAAGCTGATTGTTGTGATGATTTCAGTTTCTACCTGCAGAGTGAATGATAAATGAATAATTTTCGCTGTCTGGTCTGTTCAGTTGTATCATTGCAGAAGTCTGACATGCAACTTTCATATTTTCTTCAAGCTTTGGTCAAGCTGAGAGCTGAGGTCTCTTTTCAGAGGCTGCAGGCTGGTGTTGATTCATGAGGTAACCTCTCATCCCTCTTGATTGAGCAGCCCACCTGGAAAGCATATACCCACAGTGTATGGATTGTAGTCTGACAAAACCAACTGAACAGAGATTAGTGTCCTTCATTCTCTCCTATTGTTGCTGCACTGCTTTGCCTCACCCAAGAGGTATTTTACTCTAGCCTGCCTGAAGCAGGCTATGAAAATCTGATCAGATCATGGCAAAGCAGTGCAGCAAGAACAAAAGGAGAGGATGAAGGACACTAATCTCTGTTCAGCTGGTGAAATTTTTCCAGTTTGCAGTGTGTGTTCATGGCTGTGAGACATCTTGGATCTTTGTTTTTAATACAAGTTGTTACACTACTGTAGTTAACAGAGGAATTTAGTTGGAAAGATCCTCTAGAGATGATTTGGTCCAGTCCCCTGCTGAGAATAGATCCAGTTTGACCAGATTGCTACAGGCTTTGATTTCATCATTGCCTGGCTGGAGATTCCACAGCCTCTCTGTTCCCCTATTCCAGTGCTTGATTCTTCCCTTTGTGAGCAATTTTTAAAAAATATCTGATTGCAATTTCCTTTGTTGCGGCTTGTGTGCATTACCTAGCCTAATCCTGTTGCTGTGCTCCTCTGAGAAGAATGTTTTCACTACTGTCTCATGGAAAACAACAGGAAGATTCTGCCCTTATCCTACTAAGGCTGACAAATCCAGTTCTTTCTGTTTCTCCTTGTATGTCATGTGTGAATGGTGGCTCCCTCTTTAGCTCACTTCAGTATGTCAGTGGTTTCTTGTACTGGACACACTCATCCAGACACAGTCTTACGAAGCGTAGGGGAATCATCACTTCCCTTAGCTGCAGGCGATGTGTTTACTGATGCAGCCCAATAAGCAGTTGACATTTGCTGGAAGGTTGTGCTGCTGTTCCATGTTCCATGATGGTCTAGTGGGACCATTTTCTTGTTTTCTGCAGAGCTGTTTTCTAGCCAGTCAGCCCCCAGTTGGTACTGTTGTATGGGGTTATTCCATCCTGAGTAATGGACTTCACATTTGCCTTGGAACTTAATGAGATTCCTGTCAACCTGTTTCTTAGCCTGCTGAGGTCCCTCTGGCAGTCATGCCCTCCAGTATATAATTTGTTTCTATGATTGACTAAAATCTGTGAGCTTGTTGTGAGTGCTATCCTTCCAGTTGTCCAGGCCAGTAATAAGGACATTAAAGAGTGTTGACTTCAGCACTGATGCTCTCATGAGTGCTGCTGGTACTTCACCAGTAGCTGGGTGTCGTGCTGCGATCACAACCATTTGAGTCTGGTTAATACTCCACCTAGTAGACACTTTGCCTGTGCAAACTGTATGTCACTAATGTGCCCGGATACTGTGGGAAGCCTTGTCAAAGGCCTTGCTAAAAATCAACTATGCAAACTTCATTGCTCTTCCTCTGCCCACAAGGGCAGCCATCTCACTGTAGAAGGGAGGTTGGTCAGGCTTGATTTGCCTCTGGTAAAATTGTGCTGCCTGTTCCTAGTCACCTGGTCTGTCGTGAAGTTCCCAGGGGAGTTGGCTATGTAACCTTCCTAGGGTCAAGGTTAGGCTGCCTGGCCTATTGTTTCCCTGTCCTCCCCCTTGCTCTTCTTGAGCCAGTGACTTACCATTGAGATCAGAAATTAAATTAGAACTTTGTAAAAGCTGCTGTTTCTAGCAAATACACTTTACTTTCGATCATGAGAAGTACGAAGTTTTGTGCTGGTAAATTTGCCTTGTAATTTTTCGTAAGTAGGGGAATTTCACTTATTGCAAAATGATGAGTTTGCAGTTATGTGATCTATTAATCCATCAATCTGTTTCTTAAACTTGCTTTAGTCTGGAGTTTTAGAAACCATATCATAACCTAAAGTGTCATACATGTCCTGCTGTGTTGGTTCCTTGTAGCAAGCATGTAATTCTTGTCTATTCAAGTAGGTAAATCGAGGACTTGTACCTACTTTTGTATTTTAGTTTGAATAAAAAGCTGGGTTTTGCAGTGAATCACAGTTTCTTCTCCTTGCTAAGTTTTGGGTTCCCTTGCAGAGGAGTCTTGGAGCACAAAAACTTGGATTCTTTTGAAACTAAGCTAGAAGATGCATTAGAGCCGTGAACAAACATTCGGTCTCTAGGACCAGATTAGAGGTAGTCCGCAGTAAACACCCTCAGACATACAGCAGTGGATTTCATATCTTCAGCACTGAGTGCCTTGTTTGCCAGGTTTGAATCTGTTGTGCCAAAATAATTGCTAAGGTAGACTTCCAGATCTCCAGAGTGTAAGAGAGAATGAGAGGCTGTAGTTCGCTTCGTTCCATTCTAAGGCTTAATTATTTGTAATAAGTTAACTTAAAATTTAAGTTCAAAAAGCCACCCCAAAACAAAAAAGCTTTTTGCTCCCCTAGCACATGTATACTTTTGTGTAAGCTTTCAAACTCTGTAGGAAAACTTCACAAGAAGGAATTTGAATACTGGAAGATCTGGCACTGTTCTGTGCCTAAGCAGGGCAGTTCAAGTACTCATTTCATAAGACTTTCAATGAGTGCTGTTCTAATAATATTACTAATGTAGGGCATTTTTTTTTTTTAAATAAAAATTACAAAGGGTAATGAAGGCCAATGGCATCCTGGCTTGTATCAGAAATAGCATGGCCAGGAGGGACAGGGAAGTGATCTTACCCCTGGACTCGGCACTGGTGAGGCCGCACCTCGATTCCTGTGTTCAGTTTTGGGCCCCTCACTACAAAAAGGACATTGAATGACTCGAGCGTGTCCAGAGACGGGCAACGAAGCTGGTGAAGGGTCTGGAGCACATGTCGTACGAGGAGCGGCTGAGGGAACTGGGGTTGTTTAGTCTGGAGAAGAGGAGGCTGAGGGGAGACCTCATCGCCCTCTACAACTACCTGAAAGGAGGTTGCAGAGAGCTGGGGATGAGTCTCTTTAACCAAGTAACAAGTGGTAGGACAAGAGGGAATGGCCTCAAGTTGCACCAGGGAAGGTTTAGACTGGATATTAGGAAGCCTTTCTTTCCAGAAGGGGTTGTTAGGCATTGGAATGGGCTGCCCAGGGAGGTGGTGGAGTCCCCATCCCTGGAGGTGTTAAGAGTTGGGTTGACCTAGTGTTTAGAGATATGGTGTAGTTGAGAACAGTCAGTGTTGGGTTAAGGATTGGACTAGATGAGCTTCAAGGTCTTTTCCAACCTAGATGATTCTGTGATTCTGTGAGACTTGTATAATACAACTGTTCTGTAGCTGCCCAGAGGATATATTCTATTAACTGTTAAACTAATGTGATACATTATAATACATATATCCTGAGTGGAAGATACGTACTTGCACATTTTCATAAATGGGTTTAGAAGTATTCAAAGCTCCAGTTCCCAAAAGGTGATGGTTTGAAGTAGAAAAAACAGTACTAAAACATTAAAGTATAACTTGAGATATTGAGGGACTAATTTATAGTCTTTATTCTAAGGTGATCATCATATGACTTTTAAGGAAAGAACTTTTTCTCCTGTTGCAAGGATAATGAGAAATGTTAGCTAATAAGAGAGTGAATGGAAAAAAGTGTTAAAGGAAACATAACTATTTCGCTTTCTCTGTTTCACTTTTGCCTGGAGACATTTTCCCTGAGAATGAGGGGGATCATACATGCTTCAACTGCGCATATACATAGGTAGTTTGTGTTCTTCCCTTAATGACTGTTGATCCGTTTTATTTTTCCCCATAGACTCCCAAGACTGCATGAAGCCCTGTACATCACTGAAACCTGGCACTCCACAGTCCAATTTTCTGGACAGCATACTTAAATTAATACCTGTTTTACTTACCTGTTGGAGAAATGGCTCTCTGAATTCTACATTGCTGATTTTTTAATTCACAACTCTCGACGCTTTTTTGAACTCTGCAGGTTGTACTTCTGCAAAGCAATTTTAGTTAGACAAGGATAGGGAAAATAACTGTTAATCCTTATTTACCAACTAACTCTGTCTTTGGAATCTTACGTGAACAAGAGTTACAAAATATGTCTGTTACACTGTTTGAATATAGGGTCAAAAAGGGTCGGACAATATGGAGAAGAAATTATACGTCAGAGAAGTAAAGCAGTCATGCTGCAAAAATAAGACCTTTACTTCATGTGTCAGTATAGCTTTGGAAATGAGGTTATACGTGATGCAGTTCTGTTAGATGCTGAATATGACATTTATAAAAAGTGTGATAGTTTGCAATTAGGCATGTGACCAGGAAAAGGCCCTGTGTGTCTCTTGACCACCTTTTCCTGTTCCTTGCTGACAAAACCCATAAAACTGGTTATTATCCAAATTTTTCCCTATTGAAGGAAGGAGGCAACAAAGGAACTGGAGGACAAAAGGGCTGAGGGGGCTTCACACTCAGTAAGAAGTGTCATTCTGAAAGAAGGTTGCGGTTGTACTCTAGCCCAGCATGAAATTAAGTTATTCTATTACATGGTCAGTCTAACCCATAATTTAAAAAATCCCTAGCAGAATGGAAACTAACAGCTAGTGAACATAAAATGCTCAAGCAGATGTTAAAGCTGTCTCATGTAGTAATAACTAGCAGTTGCCCATTCTCCCTATTAAAATATTACAGATGTGGATAGAAAAAAACATTTGGTTTTCTGATTATACATTCTCAGAAGCTCATTGTTGTCATAGTCCATGGTACAATGAACTTTTCAAGTGTTTTATGGTGGATTTGTTAATGTGTGGACACAACACAGGAAGTTGTCTCTTTAATTTATAGGCACATCAACAATCCTTATTTTTCATCAGCATTCTGTCCTCAAATGTATCCATTGAATGTTAGTATAGCAAACCATGTAATATGAGGTCATCTAATTATATTTGATTTTTAAAACCATAGAAGTGTAATCAACTTAGTGCAATGTGTTATAGACTATCTTGCCAAAATGATGCAAGTTAGGACAAATTAAATTTCAATTATTTATTTTAGCAAGCGGCAATAAGCAAAACAGCGCTGGGCGGCCGGGGAGTCCCTGCTCCACCAACGGCACGCACTCACTTCCCGAGGGTCCGTCTTTTTTATATCCTCCGCCTTCCGGTATCGGGTCTCTCTGAGAGGTGTATCCTGCGTCCGCGCACTTTGCATCTAAGGGGTCGCTCCATCCGGGTCTTCCTCACGTCACCAGCTCCTCGTATTTCCTGCTTTCCTGAGAGTGGCTCACAAATAATTTGTTTATGTCTTACAGAGTATAGACACTACCCCTTTTTCCTTTTCCCCTTTGTCCTTCTTCCCTTTCTCCCTCTTTTCAGTCTTTTGTACAATAGGAGTCCTTGCTTCAGCATTTCAACTTAGATAAGCACTTGCAGTCAGTCAGTCGTTACACAGTGTAATAGTTAAGATTAAGCTTAGGCCTACATAGTTTATGGAATAACATGTCACGAGCTCCCAGTATCTTTAATGGAATTTGATGAACAAACAGTTTACTGTCTATCACACGACGTGCTAAATATTGATATAATTTTCAGGTTACATTTCTGATGTAACTGACTTCTTTTTTAAAATTTTCAGAGATATCATAAACCAGACTTTCTACCTGGTCAATTTGATCTGTGAACAGTGTTAAAGTTACCCATGGAGCTGCTGAATTTTGTCTGTAGACCTCAGAATCATTTTTTTCTGCAGAGCAACAGAGGAAGAAGTATCTGTTGCCTTTTTACCTACTTGTGCCTTTTTTGGTTTGTGTGAAATTATTACAGCATTTGGTATTTGACTGCTAACTCTGTCTGGGGGATCTAATTTCTGTTGTCCTCCTCCAGAGGTAGTCACCTTTGCATTTTTTGTGGAGTTGATCTTACAGGAAACCATACAATAGCCTCACCTAACTCTCCTGTATCTCTAATTCTGTTGCCAAGCTAGAAAAGAGCTTCACATCTCTGCTGTAGACTGACCATTGCGGTTGGTCCTAAAATGTTACTCTGGTGCTCTAATATTTATTTTCAAATATAAACATGCTCATTTTTCTTTACTGCGAGAGTGGTGAGACACTGGCGCAGGTTGCCCAGAGAAGCTGTGGCTGCCCCCTCCCTGGCAGTGTCCAAGGCCAGGTTGGACGGGGCTTTGAGCAACCTGGTCTAGTGGAAGGTGTCCCTGCCCATGGCAGGGGGGGGGGGAACTAGGTGGTCTCTAAGGTGCCTTCCAACCCAAACCATTCTATGACTCTATGATTCATTTGGTCTTTAAGGGAGGTGTAAATCCCTCATGTTCATTAAAGATCTGAATAGCGTGAATATGGCCCGAATGGGAGATGATACAAAAGAAAGTTCAGTTTTAGTTTGAAAACATACCCTAGTGTATTACCTTGAGATTACCATAGTCCTCATGTTTGACACATGTTGAGATTCCTCAGACTTACTAAAATGCATTTTATTAAAAGGTTAAGCAAAACAATGTTGGGATGAAGCTGAGGTGACAGTGAAGACCAAAATACAGTTTGAAGAGCTCAGTGTAACAAATGGTGTAACATTGGAGGTAAAAAGACTTGTCTTGGTTGTCCTGCAGATGTGCTGGGTCAGTCTCCCAGATGAATTGCAGTGTATCCCTCTGGATAAGGAGGAGGCATCTGACATTTTATCATTTGTTGATGACATGGCAAATGAGAAAATTTTCAAGAGGGGGTGAGTTTGGCTTTTGTAACAATCAATTCTCTTTCAATCTATTCAGGGACCAGCTCTGTCGCTTTGGGCTGAACAGATCAATCTCAGTGTTCGAACGGGTATGATATCCTTCCATCTCAGAAAATGTACAGTGGCTTACAAACAGCAATTTTTCAATAAAATAAGTAGTAGTCTTATCAACACGTTGTTTCTGTGCATGCATTCTTCTCAAAATAATTATCTTTAAAATTGTTGGCTCTTAAGAAGAAAGATGGATATTTTTGTCAACCAGAACCTGGAACACATATAGCCTCCAGACTTCTCCTGTGTTGTTTTTGTGTTTGTTAGATGGTGTTCTGCCATTAGTTTTCAATAAACATAGCAAATCCTTCCATGAATAAGATTACCTCATTGTTATCTGTAAATAGTTGTAAAAGCATTTTAACCTGCTTGTTTCTTTAATTCAGAAATAAGTTACAGTATTTGGAAGACATGTCTTTGAGAAGATGTTTTATTAGAATTGTTCCTGCAAGCAATGCTTTTTTTCCTCAAAAAAGCATGTTGGTGAGGTGCAAAAGACAGTATTTGAACCTTAGTTTTTAACCAGTATCTTTTTTATTTTATCTTCAAAATATACTGATTTGACTCTCGGCCAGACTTACCAAATAATATATTAGGTTAGAACAAGGAAGAAGCTCAGGTTTTGATCAGTTTGACATTAAGTTTACCGTACCTGAAGACTTATGTTCTTTGCAGGAAATACCGAAGCATTCTGCCAGAGTTTAAATACATTAATGTTTTTCCGTTTCCAAGCAGAGGTAATATCAACTCCCTTTTGTCTATTTAGCTCCAAAAATTGCTCATGGCTTTTACTTTTAAGAATAGTTGTAATTGGTTTGGGAATTACTCTGATGAACTTGAATTATAACTTATATTGGGTTCATTTTGTCGGTGAAAATTAGTTTCAGTTATTTTCCTAATTGTCTGCATTTTGTGTGGGAGGAGGTGGCCATGGTTAATGGGAATGGAAACACAAAGATGAATTACCATGGATTGCAAGCATTAAATTGTGTTAAGTACAAAGATAATAAGAAAGGAGCAGAGACAAATAGGAGTTGGGCACCTAAAGCAGCTTTTTTTAAAAAAAAATAATTTAGGTTTTGTATATTAAAGTTTCATCAAAATGAAGACACAAGTTGATAATTAATGCAGTCCGCATCTGAGGTTCTATCCACAAATTTCAGTTCTCCTAATAGGAATTATTTGTGATTTATATCAGTATTCACAAGCTGTCAAAATAGAGGCATTTAAGAAAAGTAAATGTTGAGATTTTTATCTTTAAAATTCATGTTTTCTGATTAAAGTATAGATAAAGTATAGATAAAACAGACCATTATCCCCTTACTGGATTGTATTTCTTGTGTATAAAATATTTTTGGGCAGCCCAAAATAAGGGATGGTTGAAAAGAAAGCCCCTTAAAGAACAGTATGATTCAGACCGTTGTGCCCCAGGAAGGGTTTGATACTCTGAGAAGGGGAGTCCCAGTTTGCCTTATGACTGCCATGTGACAGTGATAGCTCTACTTTACAAGAGTAGTTACGATCTTTGTCACCCCAAGCACTACGTAAGTGTTCAGGATGTGGAATATGAGTTGCCACAAAATAAGCACATCTTTTAAGGCTAGTGTTTTGCCATAATTTATTAAAATCCTGTAGGGAAAAAATACTGTTGTGGTCCAAACAGTAGTAGCTCTGTTTGTATGTGTTGATGTATATAAATGTCAGTTGTCAAAATGTAGGTTTCAGCTGATACTTGTCTCTACAGACACATTTTGCTTGAACACTTAAGACTTCTAAGTATGCTGCTGTCTGGTCACACATTTAGAGATTTTTTTTTTTTTTTGAAAGCTTGTTCCAGAAATGTCAAAGTTAGCTAGCTGTCTTTGGCTTAGTTTGTGTTCCCATTACCATTAAGAAATAATCCTCATGCAGAATGTGTAATGGTGCAGCTATGACATCGTCTTCTGAAAAAGACCTTTCCTTCTTTGGAAGTTGGTTGTTGCTATTGTTTGGTGGCCTGTTGTTGTCATAACAGACTAGAAATGAAAGGGAGAGTTGACATCTTTTATTAGGCAACTGATGTAGTTGGGAAAAGAATAGACACATTTTTCAGACCTCATATTCTTCTAGTCGGAAATGGCCTTGTACTCAGCTCTGAAGGGTGCGTTAGCCTGAAAGCTTGTCCTGTTATTTTCCCAGCTACATTGTTTTGTTTTACATTGTTTCTTCTCACAAAACTTGTTTTCTGTGGTATGTCAGGCAAACCTGTATCTTCTAATATTTTTTTATTGCTATGGGATCTAAAATTACTAAATATTAATGTAGTATTAAAGATATCTGGTCTGTTTTTCTGGCATTTATTATTAAATGTCATTGCCCATTCTCCTTTTTCTGTAGCAGCAATGTTTAACTTCATTTTAAATGCTAAAATCTTGAAAATTCTTAGATAAGAATTTAAAATAGAATGCACATATTATTAACACAGCATAAAAATGAAGCATTTTATTGTAAGTAACCTATAGCAAATAAAAGTTGTGCATACATGGTGAATAGGTATGCAGGAGATTTCAAGATAGAGAAAAAGGGAAAAGCTTTTAAAATACTGTATTGTGTTTTCTATTATTTGATGTCTTTCGGACCAGAGTACTTGATCTGAATATGTTGTCAAATAATTCTTTAAAATGAACTAAAATACTTCAGTCTGTTACAGAATTACATAGTTTATAGCATTCTCTTACTACTTAACTGGACTCCAGTCTGTGTCTTGCTCACTGATAATTAAATAATGTAAGATAAAATAAATGCCTGCTATCCCAAAGCTGTTTGGTAATCATGCAATGTATTCATTATAGCAGTTTTCATGACACAAATGATCAGTGGCTGCCTTTTGATGGGACCCAGGCTTCTTTTCTGTGCTGTGTCCTTTTTCAGTGAGTTCTGGTATCAGTAGTAAGAACAACAGTGAGATCTGGTAAGTCCCTGATGCTGTGACTGGGCCTTATGCTTGAGACTGTGTTGTAGGGGATCTCCCATTTTCTTTGGTTCATTCCAGGGTGTCCAGGTTGGAGATATACCGAGACCCGTCTTCCCTGATGTATAAATTCTGCCCATGTGATGTTTTTGTTAGAAGTGTTCAGTAAAAACAGATTAAAGAGATGACTTCCTAGGTCTTTTTGTAACATCATCTATGCTGAGCCAGTTAGTATGGAAATGCTTGATTTTTGAGCTCATAAAAATGAGGTTGAATGTAGTTTATAGGTATGAAAATACCTTTGGATATCAGATATTTGTAACTATTACACAAAATGTCTAATACTGCTTCTGTGTTCCCTTTCCCAGTCCTAGCAGAGTCTTACTGGGATTTTTCAGAAACAATTTCTAAATACACCTACTCAATTCAGCTATTAATATATGCTTTTTGAGAGTATTCTATGCAGCACTTTAAGACTTGTTGTATATCACAGATAGGTAGCAGATTTCATGGAGTACCTTTAGGAAATCAATTTTCATTTTGCTTTTTTGAGGATTAAAACAAGCTGCAACATAAATGGCTTTGCAATCAAATGTCACTGCAAACCTCAACATCAAAATCCTCATTTAAATGTGATCTGGGCTTCCTGTCTACCTTCTTAATCCTTGTGCCATTCTCCCTGTGATTTTTTTCAGTGAGGGTCCTGAAGGAGTTCTCTTCAGACAGAAAAACTGGTCGACTTGCTATGGACACTTGGAGTAAACAGGGAACAGAAGGGAGGGAGAAACATATGGACGCTGGAGCACCTGTCTTGAGAGTTGACTAGTAATTGACTGTACCAGCCACTGGATGTCACTTGTTCCACATAAATATCTGTAAGAAGTTAATAGACTGGCATCAGAAGAAATAGTTTGCGTGTCTGTTATGAACATGGAAATGGTGGTTAGGTGAGCACAGGCAGCAGAAGTTTTCTTTCTCTGCCTTGTGTTTCTTCATCCGAAAATCAAGAGAGGTTAATTTGAAGTGACATCTTGTTACCTTGGAGCACAAGATGCTTGTAGCTGTATTTTTGCCTATGTTGCCTATGTAGCTGTATGTTTGCCTATAATGCTTCATAAGTGAGGTTTAGATATTGGGTTTTCCTATAACATATAACATGAGACAGTGATCAGGAAGGTCCTATTTCTGCCACTACTATGCCGATTTCCATGCACCATTTCCGACTTGCACCATGAATCTGAGTCAACAGAAATGTGGTTTTCACAATAGTGCTTTTGATCTGTGCATTGGTAGGCTTGTCTTAAAGACAAAAATATGGATGTAGAGAAAGATACATCTTTCAGATGTATCAATTGATTTGCAGAAAAAGGAAAGACGCTGCCAAAAAAAAAAAAAAAGAGGAAAAACCAGAAAGGAACAAAACCCAAGAGGAAGTATTCTCCTCTTGGGGTAGTGACCACTCACTGCAGAATATCTAGCTAAGGAAGTTCACATCCTGAAAAAATGTGTGGGCAACATCAACACCAGTCAAATTCTAACTGTTCTTCTGTGTATTGACATAGGTAGTTACACTTGATCTGGTCATGTGTTGTGCAAACAGAATTGTGCCTATATGTACAGCCTGTCTGTTATGTCAGTCCTAAGGGCAGCATCTGACAGCAGCATTAAAAGCCTGGAATAAAAGGAAGAAGGGTCTTCTCTTGGCTAAGCCACAGAGAACTGTGGAAGTCTTTTTCAATTATGAGTCAATGCCTATACATGTAACCCTCAGCCAGAGCACACTGTGCCATCACTTATTTTCTGTTTGGGGCTAAATTTTCATCTTCTAGTAACTACGTAAAATAATAAAATTTAACTAATATTCTAAATATATTAACCACATATAATATTAAAATATGTAAAATAAATACAAAACATATAAAATGCATAATATAAGCAATATATGTGCTAAATATCCCATAATTAATGAGTTAATATCGTTGTCTTCTTTACAATATTAATCATACAGACTTTCTGTAGTGTCACAATGTTCTTTTCTACTGAAATGATTCCTGCCTTGGTGTCAGCTCTTAAAATTTTACTGGTAATTAAGATGTAGAATGACATGTTGTCCTTATTGAAGTGAGGTGTACTTCTTCCAACGACTTCGTGTTGAGAGGGTTTTTCCCACGTCTACTGAGTTGTTCTGAAGTGCTAATGCATTCTGACAAAAAAAAAAAAAGAGCCCAAACAACTGTCCCCTGTCATCTGAGAAACAACATTTAAAAAATCTTCCATTTTTATGATTTTTATTTCTAACAAAACTTTTTGTTTAAAATTAAAATACATGTTGTTTATCTTTCAAAATTCTGTATATTTAGCTTTGAAGAACAGAAGTTCAAGCATGGATCCAATGTAAAAACCAGCAATTATTGTTAACAGTTTTCTACTACTTGTCATTCCTCTGAAACTTATGACATAAACACTTAAGTGATAGCATCTTTGCAGGGTACATTAATACATTTTTTTTAATATGTTTGTATTTGTAAATTTTGATTATGTTTCACGTATTTGTAGTAAATTACTATTTTAAAGGTTTATTTAGTGCTCTGGAAAACTTTTTATAGTAATATGTCGTTAGTGTGCTTAAAACTGAAATAGTCTTTTTTTGCCCTTCTAGTTGCATTTTCATCATCGGATGTCATCTGCTATTAAAACATGAGTAAAGTTCACTACATGGTAGGGTCTGAGGTGGCTGCTGGTTACCAACTCTACAGGCTTTTTTGTTAAAGAATGGTCTCTTTCCAAGGATCTTTTAGTCAATCCAAGTGTTTTCATGTCTGGTTTTTGATCTCATCTTTTTTACAAAGACATTTTTTCTGTTCAGTTCTTTTATATCTTAAAACTCTACAGTGAAGTTTTCAGTCCCAATTTTTCACTGCTCTGTATAGTATTAATTTCCCAACAGCATAGGCTGCCTCTGTCTGGTTATTATAAAACCATATTAGATACCAATGGAGACTACAGAGCTTGTTTACTCTTAATTACATATAATTCAATCAGGGTATAATACAAACCTTTGCTAATTTTGTTTTAACAGTTAAACGTATTGGTCAAATTTGGTAAATGATGCCCCAAAGGACTGTGCTACAGATTACAAGAACTGAAGCAGTTTGTCAGCTGCTTTCTGGCACTCAATATTTTAATTAAAGGTATGAGTGGAGCTTTTGTAATCATACGCATGGGAGGAATGGAAAAATGAAAAGAAATAAAAAATTCACCTTTAACTTATTGTGCACTTCACATCCTGTTTTCCCCATTTGCCTTCTCTCCTTTGAGCTGTGTGTATTCCACCACAAGCAAGCCATTTCAAGTAGTTGTATTTTAGGTTTTTTTGCCACTTTTTGCTTCACATGATGAAGATTCCAAGAAGAAGAATAGCGGTGGTGTCAGGGTTAGTGTGTTTTAGTGTGTTGTGGATTTTAACCTTTCTCTTGCTTTGCTGGATAACTAAGTGAGGGAGACCTTGTTGGTTGTTTTTATTCATTTATTTGTCTAGGAGTCTTATGGTTCTTTTTGTTTTGGGGAATTATCTAGTTCTAAATTACATATGAGTAGACACAAGCAGATTAATGTTAGGCTGCTTCCTTAGCTTGAATTGTATCAGCTTCTTCCAAAGGATCTCTTCCACAAATTTCACAGAATGTCTCCTGTGTCTGATATATAAGGTTAAAAACATACTTTAAGGAAACATTTGCTGGCTTTAAATTCATGATATGTGAAGTCTCAAAGAATGGTATCCAAGAGAAACCTGTGTGTATAATGGTACCAAAAGTATAGCAGATTCTCAGGGCAGTAGTATTATTAATCATGCAAGAGCCCAGTGCTGTAAATTTTACTGCAGTCAGGTTGCAGGCACTGAAAGTGATGAAATGAAACAGTACCTACTAGAGTTCCTCTTCCTGCAAACATTTCAAACAAGCTGAGGCACAATGAATAATGCATGCATTAGTGTTCTGTAGGGTGATACATTCATTAATTCTTTTAAAATGTATGGTGGACCTAGTTGTGAATCATGAGAAAAGACTTAAGTAGTTCCAACCTCCTGAGTGTCAAAATCTACCTAAAAATGGTAGGAAAAGTTTTGTTTTGTTCATTTTCTTGAAAATTTGTGTATCTGTATACTTTATGCTTCTGGTAGGCTATAAATAAAAATTTTTCTTTGCTTTTTTTGTACAGCAAATAATGAAACAGTCCTGCCACTGACAACTCACAAAATAAGTAGAGAGAAAAAAATCCAGGTAAAATAGTGTAAATAGAAGTAATTTTGTTCAAAGAAAATAGGCAAGAAGATGTGACTTTTTTGCTGAGTTCTAGCAAGTGGCAAAATGACTCATGGTTTAACAGTGGGTACATTTGTGCTCCAGGCTAACACCCAGAAGAAGCCCTGGCTTCCATGTTCTGATAGACTCACCATTAAATTGGAAAAAAAGAATTTATCTAGAGTATAAGCAACTGCTGTCTGAGTCTTAAAATGATCCAGGTTGGTGAGGTGATCACAGTGTAAAAGGGCAACATCTTGCCTGAGCTGAGCTGAGTTCTCTTCTCCCCATCCTTCTCCCTTCAATGAGACAGATTTTGGCATCAACTCTATGATGTTTGTATGACTGACCCCTTTCCAGTAGAAAATGTTTATGACTCTGGGCTCAACAGAGCAGGTCCAACCGAGAGCTTCAGCCTGGCATTAACATGTAGTATTAACATGGACAATATGCTACTGCATACAGTTAGTCCATAGCTGAACAGATCTCCAGAAGCACAGGCATCCCGTGCTTTGAGCTCAAGAGGAATTTCTGTACAGATAGCTGCTATGGTTTGGAGAGGCTTCATTCCTCCCCAGGTCAGCCAATAGGGAAGGACCCGTTTGCACACAATTTGCGAAAGGCAGGCATTCCTTCTAGTGAAACTGCGTAATAGACGCTCAAACAAATACATTTCAATAGGCAAGTTATGTGTAGTGTTTTCTGTAATTACAAAATATTTACATGACTAATTTCTTAGGAAAATGGGGAAAAAACTATCAATTTTCCCACACTTTGAACTCTAGAATTGTGACCTCAATAGGAGAGTTACCTTTGCCAGCAGATTTCTTTTCATGAGCAATACTCTTTGGTTTGACATTTGAAACTTGTGCTGAAACCATTGAGGTCAAAAGGTAGAATTAAAAATCCCATACCCCTGCCCCCCCCCCCCCCTTTTTTTTTTTTAATAAAGTAACAGGTATGTGTGTCTGTACAGAAGGTAAAGAGATGGAGTCTTGCCTTTCAAAAAGTTACTTATTTACTCGAAGTTTTACAGAAGAAAAAGTTATTTACACACTGGTCAAATATGTTCTGTTTATCTGCCAAGACAATTCTTGCACCACAGTAATTCCTTTCTAAAGAAACAAATGTCCCCTTTCACATTACAGCTATGGACAGTTTACATGAATTTTTCCAGGACTCCACTTTAGAAAAACTGCAGTAACACTTACATGTTTTTCTTTTCCCTCGTGTAAGCTGTGACCTTTTTATCATGGCCCCATGCTTATACAAGCCAAAGCACTAGTAGGTGACAACCTGTAGGTGTTATGAAAAGTACTCTGCTAAACTGGAGGGCTGCAAGTTTTGTCAAGGAAAATAAAGTTTTACAACATCCGTGTTAGAAGGGCAGACCACAACAGGGTTTAGGAGCTCAGGCTTGATGTGAATGTGGGACTATCTGATCCATGAAACACATCCAGCCTTGATTGTTTCCCTTCTTTTGGGTCTCCATCTAACAAACAAGTCTCCTAATATTTGTTGTGCTAAGAATTCTATTATTGACTACCAATAAATTCTTTAAATAGAATCATTTTTAAAGCCCACCCACCCCAGCTGGGAAAAAAAAAAAAAAAAAAAGGCACCAGCTCCTTCTGAAGAGGGGTTATTTATAACACTTTTGTAGATTCCTTTACCTTTACCTTGGTGGCATATCCAAGGGTTACCAGGAAGATGTGGAGGTAGGGATAGATTCAGAGTTACAGAGTATCCTCTGACCTAAGAGCTGATGGTATTGCTAATCCTCTTACAACACCTGGAATAGACTCTTTGTGCTGTTGTCCCTCATTTGAGTGTCATTAAAAGTCATATAATGGACAACCAGATGATCAGGCCCAGTCAGCATGGGTTTATGAAAGGCAGGTCCTGCCTGACAAACCTGATCTCTTTCTACGACAGGGCAACCTGCTTATTGGATGAGGGAAAGGCTGTGGATGTTGTTTACCTTGACTTCAGTAAAGCCTTTGACACCGTTTCCCACAGCATTCTCCTGGCAAAACTGGCTGCTCGTGGCTTGGATGGGCACACACTTTGCTGAATAAAAAACTGGCTGGATGGCCGGGCCCAAAGAGTTGTGGTGAACGGAGTTAAATCCAGTTGGCGGCCGGTCACGAGTGGTGTCCCCCAGGGCTCGGTTTTGGGGCCACTCCTGTTTAACATCTCTATTGATGATCTAGACGAGGGGATCGAGTGCACCCTCAGTAAGTTTGCAGATGACACCAAGTTGGGTGGGAGTGTTGATGTGCTCGAGGGTAGGGAGGCTCTGCAGAGAGACCTGGACAGGCTGGAGCGATGGGCTAAGGCCAACTGGAGGAGTTTCAATAAGGCCAAATGCCGGGTGCTGCACTTGGGCCACAACAACCCCCAGCAGCGCTACAGGCTTGGGGAGGAGTGGCTGGAGAGCTGCCAGTCAGAGAGGGACCTGGGGGTGTTGATTGACAGCCGGCTGAACATGAGCCAGCAGTGTGCCCAGGTGGCCAAGAAGGCCAATGGCATCCTGGCTTGCATCAGAAATAGCATGGCCAGCAGGGACAGAGAAGTGATCTTGCCCCTGTACTCGGCACTGGTGAGGCCGCACCTCGATTCCTGTGTTCAGTTTTGGGCCCCTCACTACAAAAAGGACATTGAATGACTCGAGCGTGTCCAGAGAAGGGCAACGAAGCTGGTGAAGGGTCTGGAGCACATGTCGTACGAGGAGCGGCTGAGGGAACTGGGGTTGTTTAGTCTGGAGAAGAGGAGGCTGAGGGGAGACCTCATCGCCCTCTACAACTACCTGAAAGGAGGTTGCAGAGAGCTGGGGATGAGTCTCTTTAACCAAGTAATAAGTGATAGAACAAGAGGGAATGGCCTCAAGTTGCGCCAGGGAAGGTTTAGACTGGATATTGGGAAGCATTTCTTTCCAGAATGGGTTGTTAGGCGTTGGAATGGGCTGCCCAGTCAGTGAGGTTGTGGAGTCCCCATCCCTGGAGGTGTTTAAGAGCCAGGTTGACATAGCGCTGAGGGATATGGTGTAGTTGGGAACTGTCAGTGTTAGGTCAATGGTTGGACTAGGTGATCTTCAAGGTCTTTTCCAACCTAGGTGATTCTGTGATTTAGAGATGCAAAACTAGCAACAGGGAACCATATCCGAAAGTAGTCCAAGCCAAATTCTAAAGAACCTTATTTAGCTGCTACCTAATACTAGAAATGCCTAATCTCATAAGAGACTGCATTTTTTAAACATAAAAATCTGAGCCTTTTTTTTTTTTTTTTTTGTTTAATCAATGTGAAAATCAGCACCTACCTCCTTATGAGGGTCTTGAGCCTGGACTGAGTGATGTCTGGTTCCCTTGGATGCCAATCCATTGGGAATTCTCCCAGGACACTTAACCCCAGGGGCCCAATGAAACCTGATACCTCTGGAAATACAATTATACAGATGCTTTGTTTTAAAACAGGATCAGCACACAAAATGTCAGCAAATAGCCTGTATTAAATAATCTGCTGCTCAGAGCACTGGCTCTGGAAGTAGAGACTGTAAGACATGAGGAGACATCTTCCTCCTCAGAGGACTGAGGCATGTCTCCAAGGAATTCCCTAAACCATGGACTTAAAATATCTTATACTTTTTTCTATGTTTTACTTAATTTTGACTCTTTAACAGCACCAGGCACAGACTTCTAGAAAAGAGGTGGAAAAGTTTGAGTTGTGAAGAGGGAATTGGATCCTATTCTCCTTTGGTGAATGTAGTGCTGTAATCACATTTATTGCTTCTGCTGGCCACGTCTGGAGATATCCCAAACTGATTCAGCACAAATAAACATCTATAAGGGCATACCCTGAGAAGGGCAAAGCCTCTAAAGGGACTAGGCTAGAGAAACACCAGTCTAGAAGTCAGACTTTTAATTTTTAAGTACTTTCTAACCATATGGGTACCCGTAAGTATAAATCCATCCAGAGACAGACTGGATTTAGTGCCATAAAAATCTTCCTTGAAGATCTAAACTGTAGCCATTTGCCCGAGGTAACTCAGTGTGTGGGGCAGCAGCCGAGAGGGCTTCCTTAAGCTATGTCCTCCATGGGTGCCTTGCACTAGGACCCTATAGCTCTGCAACCATTCTTCTTTAATACCTGCTGTGCAGAGCTCCAGGCAGGAGGTCTGTTTATCACTGCTGATTGCCTAAAGGGGCAACGTTCATTTCCTCCTAGAAGAACAGAACCCTCCTGCCAATTTCGATGGTTGCAGTGGCTGCTGAAGGCAGTTTCTGAGGCTGCAGCACATGACCAAGGAAAGCACCTCAAGCTGCCCCTGCTACCCATCCTTCCAGGGGTCAGACCTCTCTGGCCATGATGAGTGGTTGCCATAAAGTTGTTATAACATCCCACAGGTGCATCACTTCCACCAAGAATTCTCAGTAAAATCCAAGAAACATTTTTTAAAAACTCATAACTGCTCAGATACTCACAATGGCAAATCTTTAAAATATTTTACATATCACTGGGATTAAGTGTTTTTTGCTTTGAGTCACCCATGCCTTGGAGGTTAACAGTTACAGGTTTGCTTTTACTCTTGATAGTGCCTTACTTTATTGAAAAACAATTTTTTTTCATGCTAGCAAATGCCTCTTCTATTGGAACTGATGTATCATGTCATTCACAAAAGACCTGTGACATTATTTATGTGATATATAAGATATCATTCACAGAAAATCTTTATAGGTGTTAGCTGTGTAGTGTAATATTATCTTGATAAGCTGCGTTTTCTAAACACCTTGTGGAATTTGTAACTTTCTTATGTTGTCCTATGTTTTAAAAGCAAGCTAAACATAGACAGAAATTAAATGCGCAACACAGGTTTTATGCAGTAAGTTCAAATGGAGATGTTTCCTGTAACAAATACATGCCATTTTATAAACATATTTCCTTTTTTTCCTGGAGAAGAATTTGGTCAGTATTTCCTGTATTTTATGACTCTTGATGTATTTGCTATGATTGGTCATAGGAAAAGTAGTTAAATCTTTGGCTAGTGGAAATGGAAGGTATATTATTGTTTTCATTACCAATTGTAACTTGTGTTAGGACAAAGGCATATATTTTCTTTTAAAGGGCTATTGGTTACCAGGTTGTAAGGGCTGTAATAAAAACTGATATCTGTATGGTGTGTGATTAATATATGATAAAGCATTAAAAGTGAAAATTCCAAAAATATTTTAGGGTTTTTTTCCTTTGCATTTTTCTCTACTTAGGCAGTGAGACCAGGCCAAAGTGTTGGACTTTTTAAAAATCTACTCAGTTTCACTTACTAGCTTTTATAGAGTGAGACATTTCTTAGAAATGCAACAACATTAGGGGCCTCTTAAAATATGAACTGCTCTTTTTGCTGAGACAGTTTAAAATCATCTTAAATTTTGTATTAACTTTATGTTTTTGTTTAAAAGTTTTTATTAAATCCAGAATTTAGGCCTAAGTTATTCTGACACCATCCCTTTAAGAAAATGTCAGCATATAGTAAGCACTCCGGGTACACTTCAAATTTTATTATTGTAGAGGGTTTTTTGCGGGGAGGGGGAGGCAGGGGGGATGTTGGACAATTCAGAGCAAAGGGGAAGAAAACCTAACAAATTCTTGGGTAGTGTCCAATTCCTGAGCTAAGCCATGAACTCCATATTTGGCTTGAAATAAGGAATTTTGTCCTCAACAGCTGTCCCTGGAGTCAATATAAACTGTTCTAAAATATTTAGTTAGCAGCAGAGAGATACTACAGGAGACACTAAACCAAACTGTTTTGAAGCACTGGCCATTGTAAAGGAGCCCTGATTCATAGACTGTACTGTACATTGCATAATGGTGCAGATATTCCCCTACATGTTTTCAATGTTACAGCATGTTACATAATGAGAGGGCTTCCAAGATACCAAAGTAGGTCTTTCAGGAGGAATGGCACAAGGATCAATAACGCTGTTTTTTTCTGAGGAAGGAATGCAGATCCAGGCATGACGGTAGAGGCTAAGTTACCTTTCCTTTATTCCTTATAAGACTTTTAGAAAGAACATAGCGTTCAATTCTTTGCCTGTCCTTTGTACTTTTTAAACACTGCTCTAATAAATGATGATTTTGGAAACAATACTTCCTGACAATGGAAGAAAGCCAAAAACCCCTTAAAACCTAACTGGAGCATTAGAAATAAAAGTACCCTTTGAGTAATATTTTACCATTTTGAATGAACTATGTATTCAATCAAAGTCTTGAAATGCTACTTAAAATGAAGCCTTAAGAAATACACTACTCTTCTTCTTTCATTTATAAATCATCATAAAAGCAGGATAAAAAGTTCTTTGTACAATGCTGCTTGACTCCTCAGCTGCTGAACTGAAATCCTATGGTAATCCAGTGTATGCAACTGAATAATGAACAGAGACTGAGATTACCTACTCTAGGTTGTATACTTATACTGCTACAAAAGCAGCAACATTACTGCATATTTAAACAGTGTATAAAAGAGATTGCATGCAAATAAAGAATGTCAGGTAGATATAAACCAGAACTAGCTACAGTAAGGGGGCTGTGGTGCTGTATCTTCTCTTATGGAACATTTTGCAGTCTGCTAAGAACCCTGTGTGTTTTATCATCATCATGGAGGATGAACTGTTGTTGAAATCTGAGTATTGACATAGAAAGTTTGGATGTAACTTCTGCAAAGAAAGTACTACCAGACTGCATCACAGGATAGGATGGTCTTTGCAAGATTTCTTCCTTTGAGGAAGTGGTAACCCCTAAATGAAGTCCATTCTCTGGAGATAAATCAACTTTTTGTGTGCATGTTCTTCCAGTGATGCATTGATATTTGCTGTATCTGCTTGCATGATCTGTTTCCCTCTAAGAATCTATGTAGCATGAGAATATCCAATATTTTGACTTAAGTCTCCTTGAGGAGTAGATTGTCTTCAAGTTTTATTTTGCATAATGCAAAACAGGTTGTTAAGACTTGACAAATAATAAAATATACTAATTTAAATATTCTGATAACTTTATTAAAAATTATTAATAAAATTCAGTTCTGAGAAGTTCTGAATTCAGGGGTTTAATTTAAATATATTACTTTATATATCATTTAACTTTTCTGTGCAAAGTTTAAAATTAATAATGTGTGGTTTTCAAGTTTCAGACAATTGCTTATTAGTTTCCTTATGGAACCTCTGTAATGAAAGCAGTCATTTAAAGCTGTCAATCTGAATTCTCCAGTAAATTAGATCTTATTTCTGTGAATTTTACTGAACATACCCTTACAAATAAAAATTAGCTCACAGCTGTCAAATGTTGATAATTCATATCTGCTGAAATAACTGATTTTATAAAAATGTTCAGTAGAATGTATACTTAGCAGTTGGGCACAATCTGTACTCAATATGAAAACAGGTTTATAAGTTTTAATGTAATAAAATTTATGATGCCCATAAGTTTTCATTTCTGTGAGTGTAAAAGCTTGAGTTTTAAAATTGTTTGCTGTTAGGAACAAAATGATCTGGAAGGAATTTGGTTTCAGACTCAGAAGAAGGTTTTATGGGATGGTTAGGGGGATTTTTTTATCTCGCTCTAAGGATGACAGTACTGTGTCCACAAGGTCTTGAGTAGATCTGGTTTACCTTCATTTGGTCCAAGCTTGCTCTAAGTGGCTATAGCTATATTAATAGGACATATAGCTGTATTAGTAAAACTGCTCTTGTAGTTCCTGGCTGTGCCCCAAGTCAGCTGGTACATTGACAGAGGAGACCTGGCCATACCATCACCCAGGGGCTGTTCCCAGAAGCTGGTTTGGATGCTGCTACCCTGGTTTCAAGGGTGAATGGGGAAAGGGACACATGTGATGGACTCTGCGCATGGCCAGGTGGCCTCAGGGCTAGCAAACAGTCCTGGGCCTGTTGTGAATAAAGCCAAATCATCTAGCAAGACTGAATTGACAACTCTTTGTTATCAGAGAAATCTTTGGGCAATAATGATTTATCTATACCTTCTGGAAAGACACCGAATGGTAAGTTTTGTTATGCCCCAGAAAAAAATGTGCACAGTGCTTTAGCAGAGAAATGTTCAGCAGAGATCTGCTCCTTAGCAGCCTGTCTTCTCACTGCTCTGCTCAAAGCCTTCTCTCTTAGAAAGTGCAATGTATCTTCTGGGCCTTATTTCACCACTGATGTGAGTTGGAACTGTTTCTTTGCTGATTGTGGAGACTTAACATATCCCAACATATTACCCTGCAGAGTTTCCCCATAAACACGGGTGGACAGACAGCTCCATTTATGTCTCCAGCAGACATACTGTCTCTTCAGTAGCTCGTCCTAGTGAAAAACATGGTTTCTCACCCACTTTTTATCCCTTTCAGAAGAAAGAGGGAAAAAAACATTCCTGAAATCCTATGACAGCAGTACTGTAGTCAGAAAAATAACGTATAACCATGAATTTAGTCCATAAAATATTTAAGGTGAACTCTAAGATTCTTTCCCCTGGGCTTGATTTCATATTAATGTGTGCCAAAATCAGGTCCTGCAGCAAGGTCTACTGATGAATTTAGTCTCCCAGAGAGGTGGGTCCCCAGGGCACCGATTATTTGAGTTAATATATTTGGCATCCAGTACATCCATCTGAAATTCATAATCTCCAGGACTAAGAGGTCAAAAAAACATTTGGAAACAACTGACAAAGGCATTTTCTCGTTAATCCCAGAAGCAATAACAACACGGAGGCATTTGTCTTCTTGCAAACATTAGTTCGAAGTGTTCTGCAATTACATCTCTAGTACAAATCTTTTTGTGAAGAAATTAGTATCACTTCACTAGACCTTAAAATTGAGACTATCTATGGCCATACCACCTTCTTGCCAGACCTGGCAGGTTAAGTAGGGTAGGGCATGTTGGGAAACTTCTGAGGAGAGTTTGTAGTTGAACCTACTGGCAATCTGCAAGTCAGTTTTTGTCATAGGTTTCCTGGCCTTGCACGCAGTTTTTCATGTGACTTCTTGTTTCTCAGTATGAGTGAAGCAGTGTCTGGCCACATGCCCAAGTTCAACTGCCAGGTTTTTGGGGCACTCAGTGATGTGGCAGAATGGTTTGGGTCCACACTACCCTTGTCCTTACCACAGCATCATATGGTAGACATTGTGTAAGTAAGTGGGTTGTGAGGCTTTCAGTGAGTGGATCCCCAAATTATGGTGCCTGGGACTATCCTGAGCTGTTTCCTAATGGTGTGGTTGTGCGTCACTGAGCTATGTATGCTCTGATTCCAGGAACTTGCAGAAGGAGCACAGTCAGAGAACACAAGTGTGTTCATCACCCTCTTGTTTGCACTCCTGTGTGCTGCAAATGAAGCTTTATGGGACTTCTCTCCCTTTGGCATAGAAGCTAAGAGCAAACATGTGTCTCCACTGTGTCTGCAAAGTTAGGTATCCTTACAAATCTGTTGCCTTGTGCATCAGTTTCCCACTGATTAAAAATATCATGTCTTGTCTCAGAGAGAAGCTTTGAGAACAAATGTATGAATGTGATATTCTAGGGTACCACTGCAATAGAGGCTGTCAGTGTGTTTTCTTTTTTCCTGTGACAAGTGTAAGATTTCAGATGTCCTTTATTAATTTCCTGCCTTTTAAGTGTTTCACTTTGTAAATGATGTGATAAGTAAGTACACTGCCATTTAGCAGTATTCACTGTTTTTACATAAAATTCACTTTCCCTGTTAATAAAAACATCCATTTGGACCTCCTAAGATACTATGGAAGGCCTGGTTAGTTCTTATATTTGTTATATGTTAGCCACCAAATGATGTCTGTCTACAAGACAGGTAGTTTTCCAGTTTTTGCATTGATGGGGTTTTTTTCCCCACTACCAATATGGCCTAAATTTTGTTAAACAAAAGTTTTGAGTCTGTCTGTGTTTGTATTTTCCCAGGCTCTTTTAATGCCTGAGGGGGTAATTTATAGGGCTGTAATTTTGTGGGTTACTGTGCTATGACCATTTATAAATGGCTCCTTAGGGCACTAAAGGGCCAAGAAAATGTAAATACAAACACAAAGCAGAAACAAATACCTGCAACATGAAGAAAACTACAAGGAGAGAGACCATATGGCCTAACAATTCAACTCCATTTAATGACTCTATTCACCTCCTATTGAAGTAAAAGCGTATTTTACTACTGACCATAGTGAAAGAACAACTGAATGTTAAAACCTCACCTGTAACATGACAGTCACCTAACTCTGTGTTTAATAATATCCATACTCATTTATTTATTATTTTTAAATATTGGGCTGCAGTTCTTTACTACCAAATATAACTCCTTATTTCCCCTTCCCTCCAAATTTAATAATGAATAATTTGAAATACTCCCATAGCTTTAGGCTTCGCTGATTAATAAGTTCTTTATAACTTTTTATGTTGCAGTAGTTAAAGGAAATTGTTGGCTAGGACACCTGATGGGAGCCAGGCACTGTGGGTCCTGGTCAGTTTTTACTGGAGGCAGACATGTGCTCCCATGGGGAGGAATGGGAGCTTTGCTTGGTTGAGCTGCACTGTGGAAACACATACCTTGTTGTCAAGAGCATCTGAGCATCTGTCATGGACAAAACATCTCTACTCAGGGTATTTTTACTTAATTTATGTCCAGTTAACATCAACTTCTATCACTGATTTGGTATAGAGAAAAAACGTCAACAATTAAAAGATCACTTGAGCAAAACACCTTTTGCTCCCTCTTTCCCAGGCTCGACTTCCTGGTGTTTGCTGGGAGATTAACTCAGTCTATCCCACTTACTCTGGTCAGGTGATGGGATGATGCAGGAGGTCCGTGGTTGTGTGCATAACTGTTTTTTCTGCTGCTCTTTTTGCTTTTTTGTTTTGTTCTGCTGCATTTTTCTTCTTACTGCTTTTCCTCTGTTGCTCTTTGCTTCTTATTCATTTTCTCTGCTGTTCTTTGCTTCTTCAGATTTTCTTGCTATGCTGTTTCTTAGTGCCTTTCCTCCGATGTGGGTTACCTGTGGGCCATAGTCACTCAGAGGTGTCCCTGCCTCGGTGTGGGTCCCCTGTGAGCTGCAGTTGCACAGAGGTGTCCCTGCTGCAGCGTGGGTCACCCGTGGGCCACTGTCCATTAGGAGACTGTAGGGTATTTACAATACTGTGCAAGATTTGTGTCTGTGGTGGGGGTTTTTGGTATCTGGGGAGGGGGCTACAGCAGTGGCTGGCCCTTGAGAAAGCTTCTTGAAGCTCCCCTGGCTCCAAGACAGACCCCCCTCTGGCCAGGGCCGAGCCAATTAGTGATGGTGACTGCACCTCTATGATAATGTATTTAAGAAGCAGAACCTGGGAGGAAGAGTGGGAGGTGTGAGGAAGGGTTGTGAGGAGAACACCTACACAAACACCTAGGTCAGTGGAAGAAAGGAGAAGGAAGGGAGGGAGGTGCGCCAGAACAGATACCCGTGCTCTGTATCCTGCGGTGAGACAGCAGGGCTGTCCCCGCTGCCATCCACGGAGGTCTGCAGTGGAGCAGATACCAGCCCGCAGGCCATGGAGGGCCCCATGCTGGAGCACATGACTCTGTCTGAAGAAGGCTGGGACTCTGTGCGGAGAAGCCCCTGCTGTTGTAGTTCAGTGCTGGGAGGACGGCAACATGTGGAAGGGACCCTCTCTGGAGCATCTTAGGAAGAATGTATCCCTTGGGAAGGACTCACATCAGAGAAAGTTCATGAAGGATTGTCTCCTGTGAAAGGGACCCCATGCTGGAGCAGGGGAAGAATGCGAGGAGTCCGCCTTCCAAGAAGGAAGGAGCAGTGGACTGACCATAACCCTCTTTCCTGCCCCCTGCACTGATGTGGGGACAGGAGGTAGAGAGATCAGGAGCAAAACTGAGCTGGGGAAGAATGCAGGGGTGGGGGAAGGTGTTTTTAAGATATGACAATACTTCTCACTGTCCTACTCTGCTTGTTAAGTGTTGTTGTTAGTGTTTGAATTAAACTGATGTTCTTTTTCTTCCCCTAATGAGTGTCTTTTGCCCATGACCATAATGGGTGAGTCATCCCTTTCTGTCCTTATCTCGATTCCTGAGCCTTTTGCTTTAATTTTTCCTTTCCATTCCTAAGGGGTAAGGGGTGAGCGAACAGCTGTGTGATGCTCAGTTTCTCTCTGGGCTCAAACCACAACAAATATCTAAGTGAGCATCTTGCTCTGCATCATGCCTTGTGAAGCTCGTTTCTCTCCACTGTGAAGTGAGAATTTCTGTTGTTCTTCTAATTCCTCTGAAATTAGGTTCCTGAATATACCTAAAAAGGTATTCCTTTGCTCTTTAATTCTCCACTGTTAAGAATGAGTACACCACATATACATATAATGTACATACACACCCCACAGACCTTGAGGTACTCTGAGAGTGCAGCTGTAAGGACAAATGTCTCATTTTGAAGAGAAGATGTCTTTTCCTTTATTGTGTGACAGATTTTTGTGAATAGCTACCTGCATAAGCATTATGGGCCAGAACATGGGCAGTAATCCTGCACAGAAGAGCTTCCTGGCTTCATAGAGACAAATATTGCACAAGCTAAGCTCTGTGATTTAATGATTTAAGACAGTGTTTTCTACAAGGAGTCTGTGAAAGACAGCTAATGAAATCAAGGTTTTGCTCAGCTTATGTTGCTATACATGCCTCCCACCTCCCCTGCAGAAATGTTGAAGATCCAGAAATAGAAAAAACCAAAAAATCACTGGTTTGGGCCATTCTTTCTCACATTAAATCTATTATGAGTTTTGCCAATAAATCTAATTGGGACAGGAGGCTGTGTGAGAATATCTAATATGGTTGAAACAAGAAATCCTACCTTTTTCCCACCAGAGGAAACTTTTAGTAAATGGTAAGAAAATGAGAAGACTTGATGTGATCAGGAAGCTTTTTCAGCCACACTGATGGTTTCCAGAAGGGTGCCATACGAACAATGCTGCATGAGCCTTGAAACCTCCTGGCAGGAAAGTCAGTTCTGAATGAAAAATCCTTGCCAAATGCACCCCGTCATGTTTTCCATCAGTAGAGCTGGATATTTGTGTATAATTCCTGTGGAATTGGAGGATGGTAATGTATACAGACAGAAAAAGTTCAATTTCAAGTAGCTGCTAACATCCAGTAAACAATATGTTCCAAATTCCTTTCAAGGCTCCTAGCACACTGATTTTTTTTTTTTTTTCTAAACGCTGCCATTCTTTCAAGACTATTGGTGAGAATCTTCATAACTATAAAAAGAAAAGTATCAGACACAAAATATTTTGTATTGAAGCTGCAACAGACCATGTGCCTTCCTTCTAGCCACAGTCCTCTGTTTTCACTGTGGCCATCACCATGACATTTCAGCAAAAGAAGATTCCAGGCTACTTCAAACCTATGTGCCTCCACAGTTACCGTGTTTGATAATGCCAGATGGCCTTGTGACAGTTCATTTTTATCATCAGAAAACGGGGAGATTCTAGGCCCTTATACCGTGGGATTTTATGACAGAGGCAGACAAAACACACAAAGCTTCTGTTAGTACTGAAAAGGCACTTAGTGGCAGAGACACTCTCATGCACCTGTGAGTTCACCGACTTTTTAAAAAGGAAATAAAATCCCTGCTCGGGGTTTTAAAAAAGCATCACGTGCATGTATTTGTGTTTGTGAGTCCTTGCAATATGCAGAACCTTTGCTCAGCCGCATGGCAGCATTGCAATCCCTATCATCAGCACTGAGGTTACAAAAGAAAACTCCGTGTTTAACCCACAGTTTGTTTCTTCACACAGCACAGGCCATAAACATCAACCACTGTAGCTCATCCAAACACTGAACTCCCTTTCAGCTTGAAGGGTGCACGGATGCATGCATACAGCCCTTGCTACTCTCAAACAGCCTCTTGCACACTTGCCATTAATGCCATCAAGCAAAGGAAGCTGCTTGGGCTTCGTTTAAAGAGGAAGACACTCTCATGCAGTGCTTCCAGATATTAAACAAACAGACTTAAAAAATCATGAGGGTAACTTAAAAATCGTGACTTTGCACATCACAAAATGTACAATTCTTTGTGCTTGGACTTCGAACTTTTAGGCATGAGGAATGTTCATCTTTAAACCTTAGCACAAGAAACTTCATTTGGTATCCAGGCCACCTAACCTGTGATTCATTTTAACCACATCTGGACACTCCTCTAGGATCCTGTTTTCATCAAGGGAGAGAAGGAAGTGTCTTTGGAAGCCTGTAGAGGGAGATCCTGTCTGCTTAAATTCTGCAGAAAGGATGTATTCTTTGGGTGCTTTAGGGTTTCCATGCAAGTTGAATGCTGAAGGTAAGCACCAAATGCTCCTGCTTGAAAGCCACAAACTGAGATTCTTCATGTACTGGGTTTTAAAGAAAAATATATGTACTGGAATATTCTTGATTAAATCCTGTAAGCTGACAACACTATGAGAGAGCAGATGAGAACTGCAATACAGTTTTGTTTGGATTACTTAGGGCCATTAAATCCCTACAACTGCAAATAGAATTTCCTTACCTTCTCCTTGCTTTCTTCCTTAACCACAAATGATGATTAAAAAGTTTGTTATATTATGATGAAATACTACTAATTGTCAAGCTACAAACTATACTCCAGAGTAGCTGCATACATGGCTAGCCTGTGTTTATAAGTGGATTTTCCAATATATTCTCAAAGTGCTACTGATGAACGGGTTTGGAGCATTGCACTGTTTCTGTAGAGAAGCAAGATGGTTACTGGCTGCATCCATCACACTGGATGGACACACTACATTCTGCCTGTTCACATGCATTTGGATAATCTTGTGATTATAGAGACCTTGCTAGGAATTTGCAATGCAGTTGTTTCCGGTCCTCACAAGCTTATCACGCCCTTATGCAAATAAAACAGGAACTCAGCCTTCTGACTCCTATCAGCTAACATCACTAAGTACTTCTACCCCCTGCTTGGAGGCTAAACGATCTTTTTAATAGTCAATATGTGATTATGAGGTGAATGTGTGTGACAGAGGTTGTGTTTAGCTAGCAACAGACAGTAAAGGTAAGAAAGGAAATGTTCCCATCCGTTATAACAGAAATGATTCAACCTTGAGGTCTGTGAGTGTAAATCAATACTTATTTATTTTTTGTTTCTTTGGTAGGAATTTTCAAAGGTTGAAAATTAATAATTTGCATTGCATTACTGCTTTCAGTCCCTGACTATCTGGGCAATGCTGGAGTCAAGCATCTTCAGTTACTAGTCTTTATCTTTCAAATAGGAAATGATTTCCGTAAAGGGGATACAGTTTGCCTTGTAAAAGCTGTCATTGTAATGCTAGCTACTATATCACTGCTAACATTGTATACTCTCTCATGAACAGCTAAAGCCCATAACATTTTTCCTACATGTCACACCTCCAATGACTTAATCCTTTGACTTTGTGCAGGACTTCAAACACAGAAGTAAAAAGGAGGATCCAAAAAGAGTGACATTACACTAAGTGGGAGAAGAATGTATTTTGAACTTTACTAGTAAAAAATGAATTTTTATCCTGAGGAAAGGCATTGCCTTGCCCTCAGTAAACTGTGAACTGAAAGAAAAAAAAATTGCCACATTTTAAAATATGGAATCAATCTTTATGACCTGTGAGCAGGAGGGTTCATCACTCTGGTAGTTTTATATGTTGTGCAAGCAGTCTAACTTCTATTGACAAGATAACAAAAGTGCCTAATCATGATTCCGTCACTAGATATAGCCATAATGGTGATTTGTGAAGCAGCTTTAATAGGTGTGATAATACTTGGCATTTCAGCAGGGCCTGCTATCTAAGCCAGAAGACATGTAAATATTAATTGAGCTTTACAAAATTCTTGTGAATTAAATATAGTAAATAGAGTGATATTAAGTTTAGAAGAAAGATTATCTGAAATGTTAAGCAACTTGCCAAAAGTCATATAGTAACCCAACACCTGACCTAGGAATACAGCTCTCCAGTTAATGCTCTGAGTCATTAGGCTGAACTAGATTACAGTTCACTGGAACTGTAAATTAACTTAGAGCAGTCCCAACACATACAGAAAAGATGCCTTAATATCTTCTGTCAGGAAATTACAAGTCAGCAAGACAGCTACACTGGAACTTTCTAGAGAATTTGATGCTGGAGCAGTTGGATTCAATAATCTAACTAATTATAAGTGATGTGGCATTATATGAGAGGGTTCTCCAGCACAGACAGAAATTATATGTTTGTTTTGAGAGTAGGAGAATCCCATCTTGGGAAAGTCAGCTGAGTATTCTGGCTTGACTTTCAAGCCTTTGATGAGAGAAGCATGTCTGGTCTGATCTTTGACTGACAGGTTCATAAATGCACACACTACAGTTGATACGCTAATGACCATATTATGCTCTGCTGATTTTCTTTGCCCTGCTCATCCAATTTCTTTAGAGACATCCAGAGATGAAAGAGAAAAATGCACAGTATGTTGTAAAGACCAAAAAGAGTTTTTGTTTGCAAACTCTCTTGTTATCAAACAAAGCATTAGAAGTGTACAGCAGCTCCTGTAACTTAAAGAGGCCATGCAGTATGAAACAATACCAGTCTTTTAGATTAAATCCTGTCAGTGTCCATGGGAGGTAAATGTAGATTAGTGAAGATACAATGTCACTGAGAACTGCAGGCTTCTGTCCTAGCTCACTTTGATGGTCACATCTGTGGAAATCATTTACTATCAGTTATGACTCCCTCTCCTGCTTTATGTCATGATGTGACTTATAAGCAGAGGAACAACTGGCTTCACTTCTTACTAGGGAATTCTTCTAGGGTAGGATGAAGGATGTCTTCAACAAGTTCAAACTGATGGTGAAAACAAGGATTGCTATGATGCTGTATCTCTTACTGGTAGCTGCCACAGCTGCACTGAAGCTCTGGGCAGCTGGGACAAAACTCAGGGTAGCCTATGAGCTGTGTGAATGTAAAGCAGTGCTTTTGACTGGCTCTCTTTGAGTGAAGGCTGCTGATTTTCTGTGCATTCAGCAGAGTAGAAAACTGTCTCTGTAGTCAAGCAGGGTAGAAAACTGTATCTCTGTAGCCATTAACAGCAGTTAGTACAGAACATTATCAAGTCCATCATAAAAAATATTTGGAATCTTTGTTTATTCTGCTTCAAAATCAAGCCATTTTATAATGATAGTTTCATGTCTGTGGTGGTTTAGCCCCTGCCCCTCCCCCACAAAGGGAGTGAAATACAAAGCCCCAAGACTGAAATAAGGAAAGGTTTAATACAACAGTGCAATAGCAACACAACCAACAACAACAATAACAGTAATAGTGATAGCAATGAACAGAGCAAAATAGCTACCAAATACAGCAGTGGGCAGCACGATGTACAAAACCACGAGTGCACCGCGCTCCCGCGCCAGGAAAATGTGACCTGCCGGGATGTGACTCCGCATGGTATCTGAATAACCCGGCTAGAGCTCCCCCCCACTGCTGGGGAAACCCAACCCTATCCTGGCCAAACCAGGACACATGTCCCATTGGAAAATCATCACTCTTTAAGATCTCTGTTTTATTCTTGGTATATGTTTTCGTCTTACAAAAGATAAAGTAAAAATGTTAAGTCTTGTATTCATAGGCAAGATATTCTTGTCAGTTTCATAGACATAAAACCATTAATCTTTATTAATGATTAAAAAAAATTAATGCATTAGAGCCTGGGTTGCAAGAAAATTGTATATGACTTTTGTAGCTCTATTTTGTCATTTTCAAATGTCCTCTCATGTGTCAAAAACTTAACTACATTAATTCAGGTATATATTACGGAAAAGGGCACTGAGCTGAGATGCTGGGGTTTATCCTCAGCAGTGCCACTCTCCTGTTTGGTGGCTTGTGGTGAGTGACCTTCTGTGACAGGTACAACATGGTATGTCTGAATGCTCCCTGTCCTTTGCCCAATCAGAGCCTATGCACTCTCTCCCTCATGCTGGAAAAAATGGAATTCTATCCTGATTAATCATTAAGAGGCATTTAAAAAATGAACAATAGTGTTTATTTGTGCATGTTGATAGTGAAAAGTAAGACAATGGGTAGGAATCCACTTTATGCTCTAAGGTCCCCTCTCTCACTCCATCCTCCTCTTCTCTCTCTTCCTCCTCTCACTCCTGCCAAGTGTAAAAGGGACCAAAAAGACTCCGAACAGCAGCTCTGCTCTGCCCTGTGACCTCAGTGGGAACTGAAAAACTGAAAATCCAGTTTACAGCTGATAATGGATTTGGAAGCTGACTCCTGTTACTGAAAACACGCTGCTCCTCCTCAGCCCTTCCTTCAGTTTGGACGTATCTTTTAACTGCCCAAGGGAGCTGCATTCTTCTCTGATGTCTTGAAAACCTTCAACTTAGTGTAATACTGCATGACTATGAGATTTGCAGCCTGTTCTTTTTTTACATGTTGCTGTGCCCATAAAAGCTCATCAAATATTTGCTCTTTGCTGTCTGTTGTAACTGTCCCCAAAACTTATAAATCTAAAGGATTATTACAGCACTACAAAATTGCCTTCAGCTGACTGTCAGAGCAGTATATAAGTTGTGATAATTTTTACTTGTATTCTCTGTTGGAAACTGTATGCTTTGGATTCTTGCAGAGTCTAGACACAGCCAGAAAAAAATGCATATGGATTAGTCAGTATTTGTGTGATCCCTTTGTGCTGTTTCATCCACCTGTTTAGGTGATTACATGCATGGTGTGGTCCTAATGATGTGTAAGGTACTCTATTCTTCAGTGCAGACTGTCCTTACATGCACTCTGTCTTGATGATCTGCCTTTGCATCTATCTTGCTAACAAAATATTTGGTCCATTTCTTCGTGCTCTTAGGAAGTCAGCTAGATAACAAACAGCTTGCGATGCCTGATGGTCCTGCCCCCTCAGTGAACTTGACGCCTCAGCCAAGTGACATTTCATTTCCAGTCAGTGTGGAACAGTGAGAGCTGGACACAGGACACCACACAGTTTTGTTCTCATCCTTAGGCTCACTCTGGTCCCTAGGTCAGTAGATACTGGGGTTGAAGTGAGACTGGTGTATGTCATGTCCAGGGCCTCAGAGACTTTCTTGGAAACCTAAGGAATGGATCATCCTAATGGACTTTGAAGATTCTTGTAATCATTAGTAGGCAGTGTATGATGACTGTTAAAAATTGTTTTGTGGATGGGGTATGAGAAAACAGAATAGCTTTCTCAGAGCTCTGATATCCCAAGTAATTATTCATTGAACTGTTATAACTGGAATTGTTTAGTAATTTAGCCTAATTTGCATAATAGTAATAAATTAACATGGTAAGTTATAAAAAAGAATAAGACACTTACTGCTCCAAACTACTTTTTTCAGCAAATATTGACGCAAATGGGTTTGTAAACTAAAACAATGTAATACCTTCCTCCCATGTTGTAATAACAAAAATTGCATCAATAGCAAAGAAAAAAAAAAAAGACATTCAAGCACAGACAGATGAACACCTTTGCAGAGATGGATGGAACCCTGAAAGAAAGAGAGGAAGAAATAGCATTCAGAAGGAAAATATCTTTTAGTTGTATACGGCTAGGAAACAGAAAGACAGAAATCCTAAATCCTGCTGTGTAGCTGTCTCTAAGTTTGCAGACTTCAAAGCCATAATTACAAGGCCTACAGTGATCTTAATACATTGCGTTATCAGAGAATGTGTAGTAACAACTTAGAAAATAAGGGAATAGAGAGGTTTCAGAAGGTTATTTCTTTCCTACAAAGCAGGATAAAGGGTTTCCTTACAAAACAGGTAATGTGAAATTTGTTTCAATTGATCATTGTCTCGCTTTTGTGATATAGTTTTATAACTGAAGTGAGAAGCATGTCTAATACTGTGAAGTAGAACCATTAATAAGAGAGAGTACAAGAGTGCTTTGTTTTTAGAACTTAGACTTATAATTAAGCCATCAGTGAGACAAATAAGAAAAGAAAAAAGAGTATCACATTGTACCAGAGGAAAGCACGAAAGAAAAGTTTACAAGATGGAATAAAATGTTTGAAGGGATAAACAGAAGATATAGAATAAAGGAATAATTAGTATCTGGAGGATTGGCATAGTCATCAGTACATGCTGTCCCTCATACTCTGAACAGAGTGCCACAGCTTGTCATTGATAATAATCGGAATGGAGGCTGAGTCCTTCATGGGAGATGACTTTGCAGAAACTAACAAACTAGAAGGCCCTGTGAAACAGAGAACCAGGAAAAATAATGGAGAGCAAAGAGGAGATACAGCCATGGAATCAAACCTTAAATGCAGGGGAGAAATGGAATGATTATATAGCGAAGTTGAGAGTGTAAAAGATAAGAAAAACAATAATGGCAATTGAAATGAATACTCTGAGATTAAGGTAATAGAATTTCCGTGTGAACAGATAGCACATGAGAGATGAGAAGTCAGTAAAGGAAGGAGAAGGGCCTCTAAGAGCAGTCTGGATTAATTTACTACCAGAAAAGTTATAATTGCTAAAATCTCTTCTAAAGCTGTGCTGCTGCAAAAGGAATTCAGCATGAATAAAGAATTTAGCAAACTATGGACCACTTGAATTATTATGTGAAAATGCTCCTGACAATTAGAGTGACATAATAATTAGCCTGTATGTTCATTGAGAAAGAAGAGTTGACTTCCTTTGAATGAACACCTAGATTGGAACCAGAATGCTATGGCAAAGCTCTTTCCTCCCTGTGAGAGTGGACCTTCAATGACCAAATCAGTTTGATTGAACTTCTGAGTTTTGGGGACTTGGCAGTCTAGTTGTGTGCCTCAGGATTCTGAGGCAGTCTGCACAGAGAGGCTGGGTCTTCCAGAGACTTTACTAACAAGAGGTTTTCCCAGCACCATGCTTCTCGGTTGCATTTCCAGAGAGACTACCTGGTGGTGGAGCTCTTGTTTCTAGTCTTTAGGGATAAAGTAGTGGGCAGGCGAGGAACTTGAGTTTAGCCAAGCCACAATCACTTTTACTCAGGAAAACACTAGATGGTTACAAAACAACATCCTGTATGTACCCGCTTCCCCCGCTTAGTGTGATCTCATCTCTCCTGGGAGTCCTGGTTTGGACAATATCTTTCCTGCCTTTTCATCAGGCATGTGGTAGTGGTTTGGCCTTTTTACTCACATGATCAACTTTTATCATGGTCTCTGTCATGCTTTTGTTCACATACTTCAACTGGGAGCAGCCTAGTTTGCATACTCCCCACCCTCCACTGGCTTCTTCATACTATCTCTCAAAGCAATGACCTTACTGGTGGAAAATCCCCTTTTCCAATAAAGAAAGATTATCAGACACCAATGGGCCTTGACTGTTCTCTCATTGTTAATCCTCTCTGGGGTCTCAATATGCCAGCATGAGTGTTGTCAATATTGAGAAGAGTGGGCTTGAGGCCTAGCTGGTCAGTGGAGACATTGCAAAGCATGGATCTGTATAAAAGGTATGGAAAAATGACATTTCCAAAAGGAGGAGTCATCCTGGGATAATGTGGATAGTTCCCAGTGCAGAAGTCCACTTCTTGTCTGTGTATTAAAAGAGGAAGAACCTTGCCATTTCAGTGCAAGTATTGCACACTGGTGCAGCATAAAGATTTGCCCCCACAACCCACCTGTTTTACCCTTTTCAAATGATAAAATTAGTCTTCACATTTTGTCAACTTCCTGATATATTTACAAAGAGTGCTAGTCAAATGCTAACCCACTTCACACCATTCAGGTGCTTTCCAAGTCACTGAAGAGGTTGATGGGCTCTCAGGTTGTCCAGAGAACATGTTTTTGTTTGCAGTGACTGTATTCTAATTGTTTCCTCTATTGACCTTTTTCATCTTGGTTTGACTTATTTTCTTTTAAAATGTTAATTTTTGTAGGTAACTGAAAATCTCTTAGATTGTCTTGATCCAGATCATTGTGAAGATGACTTTGCATCACAGAGAAACACTGCTACTATGTTTGGCTTTAGCTGAGATCCTTGCTAGCTGTTTGAAGAGAGAGGTCAAGGATTTAATTTTTCAAGGGACTGAATTTTTTTGTTACCTCTCCCACGATCTGGTCTCTACTCGGTGGAGGACTCCATCCAATGCTAAGTCTGGCATTGTTTTCAACTTGCATCAAAGAAGAAAGAGAGGAAAAAAAAGCACTTAAAATGCTCTTTCACTTTTTACTTGTAAACACCCTCATGGGAGTAATTTACTGTGATGATCCAAACATGTTATTTTGCAGTAGTATTACAGAACTCTACTGTAGAATTGGTAAACAGAGGATTAAACTTTCCTAAGTTGAGATGAATGGACCAAGGCTGGAAATCTGGAACAGGTCAGTGCAGATGAAGGTGACAGAGAGTGTGACAGGTGAACATCTTTCCTCTATAGTGTTAGTTTACTTACCTACTGCTGTGCTTTCACAGAGAGACATTTGGTAAAACGTGTGATTCCAGTGGGAAAAAAAATCCCAATAGTGTTTTGCCATCTTTTATTTTTTGGCTTTTTGGGGAGTGCTGTCTGCTAGAAGGGACATATGAATTGTTGAAGCACTGTGCTGTCTCAGTACACAGAAAACACTGCCTTTTTTTCTGCTTGGTTGGTGAAAAGACTATAGTAATGTTGGTCATGTCTGGTAGAAAAAAATAAACAGGTACTTATTTCATATTTGCAGAGCTATCCATATTTTAGTATCCTAATGCTTGAGAATTTTTTTCTCCATGTATTTTCAAACAAGCAATGGAGGCTTCTTTTATCTGCATGCCACATTACTGATATTTGAGATTAAAGTAACTGCAGTGGAAACAGCCAATACTGGGGAAAGAGTATTATAAATCATTCCTGTCTCTAAAACAGTTTTGTCTCAGACATATTTTTGTCTCTATCAAATTGATTCTAGTGCCATTCATGACTAGCCCCTGAGTTTGGTAATTTTCTGTGGTGAAAGCTAAGATGGATAACTTTTTAATAGCTGTAAGAAAACAAAAATGACTCCACTGCACACATCTGGATGAACTGAAAACCAGCTTTCCAGGCAATCCATTCTCTCTACTGCTATTTTGAGAAATAATCATGCTGTCTCATTTAGGATTATTTTAAATACTCTGGGCTTATTTGTAAGAAATATTATTTCCTGATTTATAACTCTTGCAGCCCTATTGACTTATATGGAGAGAGAGACAGTGTCAGACTCATTGCAATTCTCAGAGGTATGTAAATAGCAGCTGTCAGTACAAACAAGACTGCAAAGGACCTTCTTTTGGATGCCATGCATGAAGTATGGCTGTTTACTTACTGTTGGAAGGAAAGTAGCTAATGTGTTCCCTGCAGGCACTGATCCAAAGCCAGTCTGTCACGACAAGGCATCTCTCTCTCAGAGCATTTGGAGGGATGTTTGGTCCAGGAGTGCATTTTGTTGTTTTTATAGAACATAAACTCATGCCCGGAATAACCCTGCTGTAGGCAACAGAGCTGTCCTGGGAAGCTGAGCTCTTTTTGCCATATGCACAGTCTTTGTTGTGTGGGGTATGTAGATAGTAGAGAGTTGGAAACCAGAGGATCACAGTCTGCTTGTGTGGTACACAGTAAAAATTGTAAATCTGTAATATATGGTATTGGACCCAATTTCCAACTAGAAAGCACAACTGAATTACTTCATTTGAAAATATAGCTCAGCATTTGGTCTTATAGAATCTCTTGTAAGGTTGTTGTTTCATTCCAAGATGAATTGCATACTTCTAATTAACCAGATAGGAGATGGGAGCGTTGCGTAAGCAACAGTATCAAACTGTGGCAGTGCTGTGTAACGGAAAGGAGATGATACTGATGTCTTACCCAGGAAGGCATCTGTGAAACAGATCTGGTGGAGTCAGAAAGCATGGAAGACACTTGAGGAGGCAGTGAAAGCTAGCTTTTATTCACAGCTCAATTGGCAGGAGCAGTGCTCTGAGGGAAAGCAGAGAATTAAAGGTTTTCCTTTTTTTTTTTTAAAGTAAGCTTCTCATTGGCAAAAAAAATATAATAGAAATTGACTAGATATTCAAGGAGAGATGAAACGAGTGAAAGAAAAAAGCTGATTTATGTAAATGTGAGATTATTTTAGTTACCCATTTGATGCACACACATGTGAAAAAATCACTGTAAATATAGTGGTAGCTCCCAGTGTTGACAATAGTTTGTGTATTTGTAACATATTGTATAGTGCATAGTATTGGTAGGAGACCAATGGTCCAAGCTATATCACAGAATCACAGAATCACCTAGGTTGGAAAAGACCTTGAAGATCACCCAGTCCAACCATTGACCTAATATTGACAGTTCCCAACTACACCATATCCCTAAGTGCTTGTGTCAACCCTACTCTTAAACACCTCCAGGGATGGGGACTCCACCACCTCCCTGGGCAGCCCATTCTAACGCCTAACAACCCGTTCTGGAAAGAAAGGCTTCCTAATATCCAGTCTAAACCTTCGCTGGTGCAACTTGAAGCCATTACCTCTTGTCCTATCGCTTATTATGTGGTTAAAGAGACTCATCCCCAGCTCTCTGCAACCTCTTTTCAGGTAGTTGTAGAGGGCAATGAGGTCTCCCCTCAGCCTCCTCTTCTCCAGACTAAACAACCCCAGTTCCCTCAGCCGCTCCTCGTACGACATGTGCTCCAGACCCTTCACCAGCTTTGTTGCCCTTCTCTGGACACGCTTGAGTAATTCAATGTCCTTTTTGTAGTGAGGGGCCCAAAACTGAACACAGTAATCAAGGTGCGGCCCCACCAGTGCCGAGTCCAGGGGTAAGATCACTTCCCTGTCCCTGCTGGCCATGCTATTGCTGATACAAGCCAGGATGCCATTGGCCTTCTTGGCCACCTGGGCACACTGCTGGCTCATGTTCAGCCGGCTGTCAATCAACACCCCCAGGTCCCTCTCTGACTGGCAGCTCTCCAGCCACTCCTCCCCAAGCCTGTAGCACTGCTGGGGGTTGTTGTGGCCCAAGTGCAGCACCTGGCATTTGGCCTTATTGAAACTCCTACAGTTGGCCTTAGCCCATCGCTCCAGCCTGTCCAGGTCTCTCTGCAGAGCCTCCCTACCCTCGAGCACATCAACACTCCCACCCAACTTGGTGTCATCTGCAAACTTACTGAGGGTGCACTCGATCCCCTCGTCTAGATCATTAATAAAGATGTTAAACAGGAGTGGCCCCAAAACCGAGCCCTGGGGGACACCACTCATGACCGGCTGCCAACTGGATTTAACTCCGTTCACCACCACTCTTTGGGCCCGGCCATCCAGCCAGTTTTTTATTCAGCAAAGTGTGTGCCCATCCAAGCCACGAGCAGCCAGTTTCACCAGGAGAATGCTGTGGGAAACGGTGTCAAAGGCTTTACTGAAGTCAAGGTAACAATATACACAGCCTTTCCCTCATCCAATAAGCAGGTTGCCCTGTCGTAGAAGCTGGATGCAGCCACATGCTGCTAGAGGGAAACAGGTGGTGTATGACATAGTGTTGCAAAGGTGACAGTCCAACTCCTGCATAGACAAGAATCCCTGTTGAGAGGAAAACGGTTGCTCTTGCAAAATAATCCACAAACCTGCGTGTGAGACTTCAGAGTTATAGTGCTTTGTTTCATCTTCTTTTTCATATGTTGCCAGGATTTTCTTTCCTGTTCCAAAGCACTCTACTTGGCGAGCCTCCTGTTTCGATTTTGGCAGGGCGTTTCTTCCTCAGGGCTTCTACCAAAATCAGTGCATACACTGTTTGCTATTATTCCTACCCTTATATATAGAAGTTCCAGCTAGATTAAAGGCAAGGTTTAAAGTAAATCACACTTTTTACTTAAAGGGCAGTCATACCGCAAGCTAGGTACAAGCTAGTACACAGACGCAGACATCTGTGCCAATATGCTTCTGACCAGGTGAAGGTTTTCTAGAATAAACCTTCTTTACATCTCTGCCTATTGCTAGTCCTGAAAATCCTTTGCAACATGACAGAATCAACAAGGTATCAGGTAAAGATGTGAAAAGGAAACTATAGATGTTGCTGAATTCTTCCATTGTGGAATCTCTCTCAAAAGAAATTGCCTCCAAACCTTGTATGTTTATTTTCTGCCATTTGCAAGTCCCCGTCATTGTTGTTACCAATTTATCTGTAGGTGAAACAGAGCCAGTGAGTTTTCCCCTTCTTTTTATTTCTGCAGTTGAAGGCACTCCTCCTAGGGGATGTGTGTTCTTCACTGTATGTGTTTCATTCTTCATCATCTGCTGGGTGAGCTATTCTGCAAAATATGCAGACGTACACATTGTATAGTTTCCTTTTTCTTTTAGAGTTTGAGAATCTAAATAGCCTTAATACCTGATCTCTCCACACCTGTAAATTTCCATAATTTCTTTTACTTTAATGATTTCTTTTTTTCCTTTTTCTGGCATAAAATTATCTTTATGTTGTACATTCTATGTGTAAAACGATTAACAAAAGTCTCCAGTCTCCATGGACCATTCTCTTCCACATACATAGGCCACTTCTCAAACAGTTTTAGTGTGCTTTAGTTGATGACAGCATTTTTAAGAAGGAAGAAATATATAAGGATTGAAAGTGGAAAAGATGTGGACATCAGTGTGGAACAGGAGGAAGAAAACAGTTGGAAAACAAAGAGATCATAAAGGAATTAATTTGGAAAAAGAAGTATATTAAAATACTTTTTAAAAGTAGATGAAGCTAAAGACAGAGCTTTATAAGGAGATAAGGGGTTTTGCAGAGAAAGACTGGCAAAAACTTACAGCATTACTCTAAATTAGATTTAGGAACTAAAACCAAATCTTTCGCAGAGTCATGATCTGCAGAATGCATATCTAGTTCTTCATAGTTTTCCTTTCTAACTGTTACATGAGTAAATTCTCCTGTTGGCTTCAGTTGGGCTGTATGAATGAATAATGGGCTTGCAAGATCAGATCTATGTCTGTGGAACTGGAAGAAATGTTTCTTCATTAAACTTCTATCAAGTAGTTTTGCACCCTGTCTAGAATTAAATGAGGCTTAAGGCTGCTTTTCAGTCTTCAGTGTAGACTTAGGAACAGGTTCAGGCTATAGTGATGTGGTAGGACTAAAGCCGTAGCTATCTTTTAGATAGTTTTTGCTGCAGCTTCTCTGAATTTTAGGTTCCTGTTCTTATGAAGGGTTCCCTAACATACTTTCTGCTGCATATTGGTTTTAGATCCAAATTCTTAGAGCTGCTGGTTCTCCTGACTTCTGTAGAAGCAATGGGGTAATGACAATTTTAAATGATTCTTAGCCAAAGGCAGGCTGTCCCCAGACATATGCAGAGCTCCTAGATGGAGTAGCAAGGAAAGAAGTTGAACAACATTCATACAGAGGGAGTTGAAGTTGCAATAATTTCTAGGCTTTCAGTAAAAATTCACTCTGGGTTGTTGAAATCTGAAATTGTTGTTATGAATGTGAATAAGAACTCACTGGGGTCACACAGGAGTCGCACTATGCCACTCTCTATTTAGAGGCCAAAGTAGGGAATAGACCTTGTGTTGTCAGTTTAGCGTATTTATGATGTCCTGTGTTTGCTCCATGGATAAAGAAGACATTCCATCCTTTTAATGGGTACTAGATATCTATGTTGCAAAGTATCTTCATGTCATGAAGAGAATCTTGACAACTGTATCATTCACAGACTGAGAAGAGGAAAGTGACGTGTGGCTCTTCATTTCTCTCTGAAATAATGTCATCACAAAGATACACCATAGCTGCAATATAAGCATCTTTCAATGGGGTTTGAAAGTGTGTCACAAAGAGGTCAATAAGCAATTGCAGGGTAACTGGAAGCAATGAGTTTACCTGTTCCAAAACGTAATAAGGAAACAGAGATAACACCAGCAATGGTGACCCTGTCATTATAAAAAATATATATTGATGTAGATGATGACTTTGGTTTTACCATGTCTCTTTAGTGACAGTGCCAAAAGAGCGCAGTCTCGGTAAATTAAAGCTTGCTCTTAAATGTGTAGTCCAGAACCAAGCACCTTTGGAATTCGTTAATAATGGTTTGGACTCCTCTATCAGGTCCTTAAAATGTGTAAAAAAATTTCCAAGTTAAAAATTTTAGGAGGGTCAGGACCTGCAATCAGACTTTTTGCATCACCCATGTTTAATTAAACTTAGTTTAGATTATAAATGAGTGCTCTCATCGTGACCTATCTGCTCTGGTTTACTTTACAAAATCTGAACAAATCAAACACAAGGTAGTCAAGGCGTAAGTGTAATCTTTCAGTGATAATAATCTTCCATTGTCCATTCCATTTATTAATAGAAGTTTTCTCCTAAAAGAAGCAAGCAAACAAGCTGCAACTTTGAATCATTACCTCAATGCTAATAAAAGTCCTGATGTACTGCATGTGCACCCCGTAAATATCAGTCAACTAAGTGTTCACCATCTGTTCTGTTACGCTTACAGTAAATAATCACTGTTGCAGCATTTAAATCAAAAACATGCTTAGAAATCTCTGTGCTCATTATCAGACAGAGTTCAGTTCAGCTCATCACACTGTTTTGAAATAGGTCTTCATTATTTTCCACCTGGGAATATTTCAAGCAAGCAATAAAACAAGTGTGTACACTCTTGGGGCATCTGAGAACATTTTTAAAACTCAAGAGTATTTCTGCTTATGCTAGTTATACTTTCTGTAGTATTTTATACAACCAGTAATGATGAACCATTTGGTAATTGTGCCAGTGCCAGAAAGAAAAGCAACAGCCTTTCAACGGATTGCACAGGGACTCAGTTCAGGCTTAGCCAACTCAGCTTGAAAGCCACACAGTTTATACTGGGTGCATTTAGTGGTTTAGTATAGGTATTAGCTTAGTCACTGCCATCCTAATATGACTTCATTATCTCATTTGTCCAGTCCTGCCAGTAACTGGATATCTAACCTTATACTGGAGAAGACAGAAATGATTTCTTTAAACCCACTTCCAATTTTCCAGTAATTTTGATTTTTGGCCAGTTTGCAATGTTAGGAATATGTAATTGGAAATGAATGGTTAAGATTATAAAATGATTGTGCTTTCAGTGCTGCAGTGTTTTTAGTGAATTAGACTCAGTGTTTACAAGAGACTCACACAGTTAATCCTACAAAGCTTCAAAGAGAATTGCACCGTTTGTATAATTCTCTGAGGAAAATGTTTTTGCAAGGTTCTTGGCACAACTTTCTTTGAAATTGTTAGAGCCTTTTATTTACAAAACAGTGTACATTGCTAAAAGTAAAACTTCCCCTGTGCTCTAAATTTTGGCCCAGTCAATCTTTCAGGAGTGCTGAAAACAGGGCTTTAATTAGCAACTTTATCAGTTAACCCAGTCACTAATCCCAGTGTTTATCAGATACCTTGTTCATGCAGGCACCTGGGGACATCAGAAAAAGGCCAACTTGTCAGTGGGACAGTTGAGATGACCTCAGTGGCAGGGGGAAAAAAAGAGACCACAGAAATGGATGGCTTTTAATGTAATTTGGTACAAATCCAAAAGGAATTATCTGACCACAGAAGCCTAGGACAGGTGTGGATTTCTCTTGTATTTCTCCCTGATCTTCACTAGGTATGTCACCCACAGGAAGAGAGAGGAAGCCAGTGGTCCCTTGCAGTGTGAACGTAGGGTCTGGTGTGATTAAAGTCCTTCACTGTGGAGGTGCTGACTGAGCTGAGAATAAAACCACACTGATGCCGTTGCAGGAGCAACTGGCTTAAGCCAGCTTGGGGTTTTTGGCCAAGACACTCATTAAGGTCTTTTGCTGTCTTCAGCAGCAAAGATTTAGTGAAAAATCTGCTCTCCCTACTTGCCTCTAGTTTTTCTGGTTTTTGTTTAAGGGAAAGAGGGTGTGTGTATATATGAGTGCAGTTGAAGGGGTGACATCGGTGTTAGAGAGAGTGGACCGAATATCATACATGCTTGCTTGTGAAGGGAACTGGGAACAGTAATGGATGAAGACTTTCTGGTGGATGGCCAGAGCAGAGGAAACCCATGCTGATTTGTCTTGGAGACAAAAAGGGAAGACATCTTGTTTCCTTAGGGTGAGCCTGTCATCACAGACCTCTTCTAGCAGAAAGAGGCTTGTGCTCCAGTTCATGAAGCACTCAATCATTAGCAGTAATTTTCATGCGAGTACTTCAGTCTGTGCCTGGTGAACTCTCTGGTCAGTCAGGCAGGGCTTATCCTTAGAGGCTGTGGCTGGTCCTCTGAAACAATTACATAACTATACTCAGGGATTTAGGGGGAAGTTAAAGATAAACCAAATCAAAAGAACTTAGGTGATCTGCTTCAGGTACTCCTGATCAGTAATAAACATGGAAAACAAAAAAGAAAATCAAAAAATAAACATGGAAATATAGACCAAATTGCAAAGAATGAAGGCTATTTGGAAAAAAAAAAGAATGGGAGAGAGCTGGCTTTTCATTTTATTCTTCACTTTACTTCATTTGCATTTGTGAAGTGGTCTGTAGTACTTCTTGCACTCAGTTTAGTCTTTCACATGGCATCATTTGTGGTTCAGAATTCTTACTCACCTCATTTTTTTCCCCTAAAGAAAGAGGTACCATTCATGTAGTTCTAAAACTGTTTTGTCAGCAAAAAAATCTATAGCTGTCACCAATGCAAGGAAGTCTGATATTAAAACATGCATTGCTTTGCTATCTTAAGATGAACCCATTAGCATGTGGCTGAAAAGTAAGTTCGAGAGAAAGAAATTGCGTTAAGAGGACAGAGTGACTACCTGGTGCCAAGAAGATATTTTATGCTTGCTCAAGCAGTTCTGATGAGTTGATAGCTGAAATGTTTATGCTTTTATTCACATAGATAGCATACTAAAGACGTCTATTTTAAACAACAGATAATCTGAGTGCTGCATTTAGTTTGTGATGTAAGTGTGGCTCATGTTCTAAGGCTTGTAGGGTTTGCTCCTGCTCTTATTGACTTCTAGCTGGGACCAGAAAAGCTAGGCCCTTGACTTCTTTCTAACCTGAAAACAAAGGCAGAAAACAAAAAACCAGGAAGACATGTACTGACTGTAAATTTTCTGTTCCTGCTGCTGCAGAATACAAATGCAAAGCATTGTAATATTTTTCACTCCACTGCTAAAATGTGTAAAGTCACAAAGAGTTCTGTTTATAAATAGAAAATTTGGGTCTCAGGAATGTCTAAGTGTGTAACTCTGTGATATACAGGATTTAATGAAGTCCAGTTCCAAATTGCGGTTTGATTTGATGCAAGAATTTGAATGTCATCAGCAACTTCACTCTGGGGGATCCTTCAGACCTCATTTCTTAATTTTTCTTATACACTGTCACCTCCTTCAAACTGCCCTCTTAGCTACCTTTGATTGCTAGTTTCCTCCAACAGCACTTTTCTTGCTTTTCTCATTCTTTCTCTGGAAAAAAGAAATAGTCTTGCCACAACATTATCCTTTAAAAAAAAGAAAACTACATTTTTTTCCCCTGCCTGGATCACTTAATATCCCCAACATCAGATCTTGGCTGCCTATTGAGACTAGTGGTTTATGTGTCCAGTCTTACACTCTTAGTCTTTTTCTTCACTTTATTGTAATCCTAGAATGTGTAAGGAACTTTTTAACATAGAGCCTACATAAAAAGAGCCTAGATACTTCTTGCAGGCTTTAGGCATTATCAGCTTTCTGTGGAGGTATATTTATTTTGATATAGTTTTTGAGACATTTGGAAGCTACAGTAAACCAGAGTAGTCAGAAAAAAACAAGCAGAAAAGGAACATTAAAATATTTATTTGACACTGTTTATCCTACCTTAACCGCTTTTTTCCTTTCTTAAAAATCCTCTCCACCTGGTAGTCGTAAGTTAGTAGGCCTTTATAATAATTTCTAGGTGTATGTAACTGTCCAGACTATTCCAAAAACACAAGAAGCTGGTCCAGCTTCTTGTATTTGCTGCAACTGGGGGAAACTGTCATTGATCAGCCTCCCAAGCAAATAAATCCAAGTGTCTTTATAGAAAAGCCAGTTGAAAAATTAAGTTGTGTAAATTTTTCAATTTTTTTCTACAAAGGAGTGACATTTTACCAAGCCACTTGATAGTTTCTGTGATAGATTAGCTAGCTAATGTTATGATGGCTCCTCAGTTTGTATCATATATGTCTGCTCATTGCTATTAGTGTTTGTCAAAGGCTGCCCAACAGTGACTGCCATGTGCTATGTCTGTTTGGGATTGCTCATGATGTCCTACGATTTTGGCTTCTTGGTGCCCTGGGTCTAGGTCTTGCTCTGGGTGTTTTCCAGTTGTCTCCTGTGACACAGAGCTACAGCCATTTTTTATTCTGACCCATTCAGAGACCTATTGTTGAAACTGTAAGGAGTGGATATGTATTAACAGTGATAGCACACTCAAAGCAGGGGAAGGGAAAGAAGTCATTCAGTCCATTCTTGGTTTATGTCATTAATGAAAGATATTTGTCTAAACTGTTCTTAAATGCTTCTGTGGTGCTAATAGCACAATTTTCCCAGGCAACTGATTGACAGTGGTTAGTACTGGAAGATTTATCCTAACGCCTTCTCAAATATCCCTGTGGCATTCCATCTCCTACTGACCATCCTAACAACAGCCTAGATGCCAGATGATTGTTATTCTGTTTTCCACAAGTTTCCTCTTACCTAAGCTAAACAGTCCCAAGGTCTTTCAATCACTTGTTCCAAGTCATGTTTTTCAGATGCCTCTTTACCCTTGCAGACTTCCTCTGGATTTTTCCTTCATCTGGCCCATATATCTCTGCAAGTGACTGAGACAGCATTCCAGCTGAGGCCTTACCACAATGGAAAAACTACTTTGTGTCTTCTTCAGGGTAAACTGCTCTATAAATGCCTTAAATTGGAATAGTTTTTTTCTTAGCATGATATTTTTGACTGATGTGCAGTTTGTGATCGGCTACCTGTTGTTCAGATCCTTTATTTTTAAAGTGGATAACCTCTTCCTAAGACCATTGTCATTCCCTTGTCTGTTGTATTTTTTTTTATATATCATTTCTCCAAATTGCAAAGATCATATTGAATTCTATCATATCCCTCAAGGTAGATCTTAACTATAAATTTGAGAAACAGTTTCATCTTCCAGGTCAATATTTGTAGTATCAGCCCCAGGACAGACTCCTTCATAAAGCTCAATCCAGCTTTTCCTATTGATTTTTAGCTTTTTGATATCAGTTGTCTGTGCACATTTTTCTTAGTAGTTGTGCTCCCACATTTTAGTCACTTTTTTCAGACTAGGCTGGATCAAATGGTGATCTGTGACCAGGTCAATTCTGTTAGGATTTATTAGATCAGGCATAACATTTTGAAAACTAGTCTTGTTGGTCCAGAGGAGTATATGGCTAGAAATGAAGGTGACAGATGACTTCACACTGTCCCAGAACATCATTGGAAGCAGTGTCAACAAACAGCCGTACTGAAGTCAAGACAGACAGCGCTTCTGTTTTTTCCCCATCTAAACAATCTCTTACCCATCACAGAAGAAAATTATATGGGAACTTGAGTGGTCTGTCTTAGCTGTTACTTATCTCCTTATTTCTTCCAGGTGCTTGCAAACTGTTACCTTTATGATATTTGGCAGGTTTTTTTCTTTTTTTTTTTTTCTTTTCTGGAAAGTGAAGTTAAGCTAATGTTCTAGTCTAATGTTCTTAGATTCCCTTTTCCCCTGTATTTTAAGGATAAACATAATATTTCCCACTCCTGGAAACTCACTGATCCCTGGAGTCTTTAAAAGATTATTGGAAACTGTGATGAGTGCTCCAGACAGGTCTTCAAGTTTTCTAGGACTAGATTTAAAATACAGATTATTTGAAATAATCAATCTAATGACTCTCTGCTATTAATTCTGATAGTGTAAGCATGACTGAGCCTTTTAGAAGAAAATAAATGTTACTTGCCATGATCTATGCTACATTCAGTGTATTCTGTCTTTCTCATTAGGTAGCAAACCAATATTTCTTCTGGTTATCCTCTGACTTCTAATAGATTTGTAGAACCAGTGAGATAGTTTCCTTTCAGCCCACATTTGAGCTGTACTTGTACTTCATTTTGCATACGTACCATAGTGTCTAGTCCATATGTATTTAGATTCCTTTACATTCCTCTCAAATACTCCCAGTTTTCACTTTCTATAGACTTCTTTTTGTGTGCAGTTTTTGTCTGAATTCAATAAATACCTTCTGCTTCGCTAACAATTTTTTTTTGACAATTCCTTGAAATCTATTGCTAGATTTTGCTATTTTCAATGAAAGAGAATCATGAAAATAATCTGATACTTCATGACAGGTCGTTAGACTTCATGACAGTATTGCCACAGCCCTTCATCTAAGTGTAGATCTACACTGTTATACTTTGCCCAATACACACACACTCACCTCCCCACCTTTAACACAGAGGGGTCATGGTGGTGGGTTTTGGCTTTCTTTCCCCCTGTGCAGGAAATATTATACAGTCAGTCTTCATATAACAAACTTTGTCACTGAATTTCTGGTTTTCAGAAATTCTTTATACTTAATATTTTTTTTATTAAGAAAATAGAAAGCACTGATTTCTTTTTAAGAGAAGCATACAAAATTGACGTTACTGTATGAGTGAAACTAGAACAGAGAATGTATTACCCAGTCTTATATTGTATTTTGAGTGCTGACTAATCAAAGTCTTAATCTCTTTTGACTCTCTTCATAGGTCTATTGAGATAAAAATTAGTTTTCATCTTTACTCCTGCAGGGCCAAGATTCACCTGGAAGAGTATTCTCACTATCTTTCCACACTGTGGTTCCTAGCTGAGAATGATCCCAGCTGTCGTGAGTCTAGCAACAGAAATTGGTGCATTTTCACTTTGGCCAGAGAACGCTTTTTCCATTGTTATGTTGGTAAATAATTCATGTTGCTCACCTCTGAAGACAATGGTTTATATGAAAGCCACAAGGGTAAAATAGCCACACTCACTTTACCATCAAATATGTCACAGCCCTTCCATTTTCAGCGTAGCACAGACATTATGTGAAGAAACTTAAATATGTAGGAGTGAAAAACTGAATGAGGAGAAGTATATGGAAAAATACAGAGGGAGCAGAACCAGACAGACAATAAAGCAGGGTAGAAAGGTTTTTATTCCAGATTATTGTAGAAAATTTCCTATTCTGTCAGATAAACTCTCAAGAATAGCTCCTGGAAAGAGGAAATTTCTGTCTTAGAAATGGCAATACAGTCAGTAACTGAGTGGTCTCCAAGGAGTCTCACAAGCCAACAAGTTTTCATGTTGGCAGACTGGTGCTCTTAAAACTTTGGGTGAATGTGGAATGTTGTGGTTTTATCTGCCTCTGATGCAACACTTACTTGTGTGTCTCTCCCAGACGTACAGCATTGCAAGTGGAATTATTTAGAGTTTCATCAGATGTGATTAATTCTTCTGGGCTTTCCTGTCTAACCACATGGAGGTTATTACCCATGTACCCTTTTTTCAAAAACCATCTACATACAATCTTTTTATAGAATAAGAACAAAAGAGAGCATAGCCTTTTAGTGCTTTTTTTCTTTTCTTCTTATGAATACAAGATATTTGATAATTTATTTCTAAGTACATTGCATTTTCATCTACTGCTTCTTGGTGCCAAGTCCCGAGGGCTTGTGACCAGCTCTGTAGATTGTGTTTCCACAGGATGCAGAGAAGCAAAGTTGCATGGCAGAAAATCTAGAATATCTAGTGCTTGCAGTAATCTCCTGTGGGATGGTACTCTGAATACAAAGAGAAAAGTCACCAATCTTGATTCAATATCTTCAAATTCTTCCCAGTAGAAATTCTTGACACCTACTTACTCTTTCTTACCTTTGTGTCATACGAGTTCTTCCAGAAGAGACCAGTGAAAACAAGACTGTAAAGATACAGTTGTAAAAGTAAAAGATAATGTGCCATTATGTTTTTTTAACAAGTAGGTTACTAGGAGTGACCTGGAAACTGGAGGCTATGTGAAATTCACGTGTCCAAAGAAAATGTGTGGCAGATGCCTCAAGACCATGGCATGGATATTTGCACATTGCTTATTTTGGTGCTGGAAACTGCACCAAATATAACTGTGAAGTGGTATGAAATCCTTCACAAAGCAAATTTAACTTGAAAACTTGAAATCATCTTGAAAGACTTGGCTCATGGTGAACAGAAAAAAACCCCACCCATCTGATCATTACTGTGAGACAAATACTTAAGACAGTTCAGTCAATTCTATATATAATCCTGATCATCAGGCCTCCAGGGACATCTAAGGCAAGAAGAGAGAGAACATTGTTAGACTGCCATTTGAAAAATATATATATCTTCTCCCAACCAAGAGCCCTTGGATTACAATTGTTGTTTTTTCTCACTGAACACTGAATTTAGACTGTTTTGGGTCATACTTACGTCTCTTTTGGGAGTGATGGTCATTGCAGAGCTCCAATCTTCTTTTCCAAAATACTTCTGACTTGCATAAAAACATGTGTCCCATCAAGGATGCTAGTGTTTTCAGACACTTTCCATGGTTTTCTGTCTTTCCTTGCAAAAACAGATTTTTTTTGCGTTCACTGAAGTGCATACACGGGGTCAAGTGCATTGCCATAACATCATATCTTCAGCACCTAAATGATTATTGCTTTTATCATCAGCTAGATGAGAAAAGAAAAAAGCCCTACACTTTTTCTGTATCTGGGTGATATTATAAATAATTAAAAATGTCTACTTCATTTCTTACACAAGTCATATCAGATTCTAGGAGTGAAATTCCAGTTTTCTTTCCTTATGTTATGGTTCAGTGCAAAATAAGGCAAATTAATCACCTTACCAGAGGATATTTAAGATGTCCAAGAGACACTGGACTACTGTGCCTTGGCAGCTTCTTTCTGTTCGATAAATGTATAAATCTATATTCTGCTGTGTAATTTAGAGTGCTCCCTTCCCATTCTGACGCATTCCTTTTCCTGCTCTGAACTACCTGAGACACTTTTATGAATCATGTATCTTAACATTTAAAACAGCCTTTCAACTGATTGTGATTAAGAATTGGGTAATAAAGTGCAGATTTTTCTAGGCAGTTTATTTGAACCTGTATGCATTTGAATCATGGGATTTTACTGGGAAAAACATTTAGAGGTGTATGCAGAAAATGCGTGGTAGAAATTCTTGAGTTCTTTTTCAAGCAGAGCATAGATTAGACCAACATGTGTTTTGACTGGACATGATCTGTGTTTTCAAGCACATCACATGCTTGGTTACTCATCCAACTGATCATAACTCAGCAGCATGCTCAAATCTCAGGTATAGAAAAATACTTGATTTGACTTGAACTAAGCAAGTATCTCAATTCAGTGAATATCAAGTACATTCAGTGAAATGATCTATATTATCTCTATGTAAGTGTAAAAGGTGTAATGGAGTCAATTCATTGGTCATTCTATTAGAACAAAATAAAAACCTCTCCGAACATATTAAAGTTTACAAAGTCCCATATTTAATTTACGGGAAAGCCAGTGCCAGTTTAGGGTCTTTCAAGGTGCACTGAAGTTAAATAAAAAGACAAAGTAGGTTTGGACCAGACCGGCATTCCCTAAATGGCCCCTCTACCTTTATGGCAGTCCTTAAGATTAATCATAAAGGATCTGTTTACATCGATGGGCTGGAGCAGCCCAAAGGTTGAACTGGAGACTAGATTCACCACCTGTCATAGTATTTGCCAGTAGGAGCAAGTATAGGCAGTAGGTTTGTCTCTGAATGAATTCAGAAAGTCTATGGAAAAGTCTTATCAGATGAATGAGAAGGCCAAATCCCTTCAAAAAATGAATACTATATGTAGCACGTACACGAAGTGATGTGCAGGTATTCAGAAGATAATTTCACACCTGTGAAGTCTTCATTGAAATGACGCTTTTTTTTCTGATTTCAGTGCATTTTGATAAGTCTACTATTTTATCTAACTAGTATAGTCTCAGGTATGAAACTGGGTTTCAAAGAAGCTAGCTGATGCTTTCTGTTTATCCAGCTGTGTTTGATGTTGATCATAGCATGTTTCCAGATACACAGGAGGATGGTTTTCTCCTCAGCACCACATTTGTGCACCTTTGGGGATCAAAGGGATCCTCTTCAATGTGCATTGGTGAGGCTTTTCTTTGCCTTTGAGGCTTTGACTTCTACCTGCACATGCCCCTTGGCTGTGAACATGACAAATCAAACAGGCTCCTGAATCCTGCCTGATGTGAAACATGCTATGTGTATGGGTGACCAGGCTACAAATGCAGCTTCTGTGGCTCTGACAGACTCTGGGGTGACAGACTGAAGATCAGCATTTGAAAATAAGTTTCTCAGTGCCCTTACTTTACAACTCTTACCTGTGACAAACTTCCTGCTTGAGTGGCAAGCAGCAATATGATTTGGAAAGGGAAGCAATAGACTATGCTTGCACATCTGACCTTCCTCCACTGAAATCATGGTCCAAGCATATAGATGTGCCCATATGGTAATTATTTTTCATGTCCTGCCTGCTTGGAGGCAGAAGGCGCACAAACTTGGAGAGAGCTCTGGCTCCCACCCTGGGTCTGTAAAACAGCCTATGTAGCTATTTCATGAGCAAGTCGTATGACACCTAATTCACAAATGTGAAAAAAGTGTAGAAGTTCAGGGAATGGAGAAAGCTTTTAGGAAGGGAAAACAGCAAAGATAGATCACATAACAGCCTAAATATGTGACATATCCTTAGATAAAGTTGAAACTACAGCCAACAACTGCTGCTGGAGTCTGCCAGGGAGTAGGTGCCATGACTAGCAGATATGCTTCCTCTGCTTGGTGTCTCAGTAGTGCTGACTGTTGAGACCAGAAGTGCTTGAGAGGACCAGGAGAAATGGGTCAGTAAGGCCAAAGACATCATATTTCATTGTTCAGAAGAGTGCTTATTGATGTTATTTTACTTCAAAAACCCTGTTAGAATCACGTTTTCAGCTCTGACTGCACCAGACTTCCACATTAGCAAGTGCAAGCGATGATCACCCCCAGCTCAGCAGAGCACTCAGGCACAGCTTAATCTCAGTTCTTAACACAATTGAGTTTAATACGACCTAACTAAATTCTGTAAGTAGTTTGTTGAAGTGTGTCTTTGTGTTATGTACACAGTGCATCCCAAATCATGTTTTTCATAGACTTTAGAAGTATAAATTTAGATGTTTAAAATTTAGATATTTAGATTTCAGAATATACACAAAATATCAGTCATTGGTGATGTTTAAATATTCAGCTGTTTACAGTAAGTGACCTAAATGCCCTTGCTTGTTCTTGCAATTAGTTGTGCCTGGGGCTACAGTACTCTAAAAACTAAAAAAAGAAATTGGTTTTAAGGTAAACAAACTCCTGATGCCCAATTAGAATATACAGCTCCACTTATTTATAGAAACTGTTAGTTTTCTTTATTTTTTTGTAAATTAAAATGTGATAAACTAGTAAGAAAATGTCTGCCTATTAAACAAATGTGATCTTGATATTACATCTTAACAAATATATTTCAAATTATCAGTTTGGTAACAGATGAAGACTACTTTGATTATCTCACGTCCTAAGCTACCGAATAAGTGTTAAAACAGTTACTCAGCAATGTTTACGTCTGGTATAAAATTTTCAATCACTAATCTTTTGTTATAAACATTATGAAAATATTAAATAATTTTAAAAAAACCTTGAAACTACACAATTAATGTTAGTTATATCACTTGCTTTGTTGAACTGTTGAACAATATATGCCTGTGGAACCTCACTGAATTTTATTGATAAGTAGTTGGAGTGCAGACCTTGGGCACGGATGAAACCTTTTACATCCAAGAATCTCAAGTACTGTTAAATGAAATCAGACCTCTGAATCAATTCTTTTTGATGCAAATGGTAACATTCCCATGTTACAGGTAGATAAGACAACATATCTGTAAATATAAGCTGTCTACTGAAAGTCACAAAGCAAATAACTGGATAGGAACCAGGAGTAGTAGGTCTTGGGGTTTCACTATATAAGTATGCACCATATCCAAGATCTAGAGTTCAAAACATCAGCCTCTTATTGTTATTAAAATGATTTAAAATACAGTGGGGTTTCTTACAGATTTATTACTTATATCTCATCAGTGCTGATACATTTTTATGGGCAGTGTGTACCTAAAAAAGAGTACAATATCTGTGCTGAGGGGAGACATAATAAAGATATGCTGTGTCTTTTGCGGTGCAGTGCAAGGTCATTACTCGGCTCTTTTTACTTTTTAGACCTTGAAATCATAGTGTTTTGAACTGAATAATGATTACACGGGCAAAGTATCACAACATGCATATGCTATATTTGCAAGGTGCCTTATCTAGGAATAATCCTCTTACATTTTTCCTCCAGTGCCAAGACACCATAACGCACAAGCAATGCACTATAAATTTATCTTTTGCTGGGATCCCTTCATTCTTTTGTTTAACGAAGAGTGGTTTCCATCATTTGCAAGGTAAACTATAAAAACTCCCTGCTAATGCTATCTGACGCAACACTGAAAAGTGAGCTGCAATATTTCAGCAGAGGGCTCTTGCTTTATACATTTGTATCAGAGAATCCCAAAGTACTAATGGGATCTTTACAAGGAGGGAAAAAAAAGTAGTAGCTGACAACTCAAAGACATACCTTATCTGAATAGTGTTATTGTGAAGAGAATAGACTTGTGAACAAAAGATGGAAATTACAGAAACAGGAATCGAATATCACAGGTCCAGAATAAGAATGGTGAATAGAATATGGGGCAAAAGACTCAAAGCCTGAGTGACAGCTCAAAGACAAGATGGGATTTCATACATTTTCTAAACACTGCTTCTGTGCTTCCTTCAAAGAAATTTTCAAATCCCAGCTGGCTTTCCTAATTAAAGAACAGTGAGTGTTCTATAGATAGGAAATGTGTGTGTGTGTAAGTAGGAAGGGGTTGGATTGTATTTACCCTTTTTTCACTATGATCAGTTCTATTTAAAAGTATGTGAATCTTTGGGGATGTAAATGTATACTAACTTGAAACTGAATAGTTTAAGCATTACAGATTGGGGGGGATGGGTGGGGTGGGGGCAGGAGGGACCAAGAGGAAGGAAAAATAGCAAATGTGTGTGGAAATAGGTTGAGGCCTTGCAAATTGATGACATAACTCTTGCCTGATACCATAGTCCAGTATAGATGCTTTGAGGTACGTTTTCTTAAGTTACTTCCCCTCAGGGTTTAATCCCTTGAAATGATACTCTCTTTGAGCAGGGACAGAAATATTTTAGGAGAGTTTCCATTGAGTTGGTATTCATTTGGCAAAACCTAGGTCAGTCATCTCTGAAACAGCTGTATGTTTTGCACAGGACTTTTTAAAAAAAAATCTCTCAGTTGCTCATTTAATTATTATTAATTTGACTATTTAATCAGATGTACACAATATTACAGACAGGTGATGACTGGCAAGTTATGAAAGTTGAGGAAACAGGCTGACGAACAAGAACTGCATGAGCAAAACATACAGGATTTGTACCCAGAGAAGAGATATTAATTTCCATTCATAATGGAAAAAAAAGTAGTGTAATAGATTAAATCCGTTTTGTGTCACAATATTTTGTTGCATTATGTCATCTATGTCCTCCTATGAAACTTAGGATATCTAAAAAATTATATCCCAAAGCATTTTCAGACTTAAAAGCAAGAGCAGACAATGAGGCAGGGAGAAACAAATAAACTTTTCAAGATGGCAGGTTCTGGTATGAGTAGTAGCAAGACAACAGATAATAAACTAGTTGTAGAAAGTGGTGGAGCAAAATTATATGGAGGAATAATGACATGTAGGACATACATGTAGGACACAACAAATCTATGAAAGTGGCTTAAGACTATTGTAAACACTGCTCAATGGAAAGTGAGATTGTCTGATCCAGGGGAAGACATGGTTAAAATTATTTTTGTTAAAACCAGCATGTCAAAATAGGCAGTGACATTCCTCATGTGCTGCTGTCTGGTGAACTATGACTGGAGGAAATACTGGGAGGACTTTCATGGTTGAGACAGGGGGAGGATATAGGTATAGGGTGAAAAAATGCTGAGGGACAGTTTAGAATCAGAAAGTCAAACAATGAAAAGATTCAAGGTTAAGGGTGAATCAAAAATGGTTGAAACAAATGCTTGGCTTTCACAGCCAACATTCATTAGAAGGGTTCATTAGAAGAATATGTGGCAATGAATCTGAAAAAGGGAGAGTAATGAAGAGAAAGAGTTGTGGAAGGTTCTCTCGCTTTATTATATTGTTCCTCTATTTTCAGAGCTGATCTGAAAATATTTTGCCTAGTTATTTATTTCTCTCTCTTCTTAGCTATTGCGAGATTTACAGTTGTTTTATTTATCTTTTAATGCATTTGGAGTGATAATGAATATGGAACATGTTATCTAAAAAAAGATATACAACATATTTATAATTTCTTTGATGACAGAAGGCCAAATTCTGCCAATATATAAACAGGTGCAACTCTGAGGACTACAGTATTCATACTCATTTATATCAAGACTGAAATCGGTTCAGATCATGTCTGTAAAAATCTATGCCTCTTATCTTGTGGACCCAGTCCTCATGCATCATTAACCTAATATATTTCTGTTTTTACAATGATTATAAAAATTTCTGCTTTATTTTAGCAAAAAGCTTGGGGGTAGGAAATAGACCATAGAGCCTAATAAAATCCAACTTTCAGGCAAACCCTTTTGTATATAAAATTGAAGAGTACAAAGTGCCAAGGGCTTGTATTAGTACCATCCATTTTGTTAGCATTTTTCCAATTTATCTTGCGTTACAAACCCTCAGAGTACTATGTCTATTGTAAATATTTAAGCATTACTGTTGACATAAAGATAATACTGACAAATTGAGTTAACATTTCTGCTGGGGATTACTGACCATGTGTAGTGTAGAACAACTTTAACACCCACACCAAGGCCTGTGCTCATGCCAAACTCTGTTTAGTCTACAATATGGCAGTGTCCCTCATGAATTTTTAGCTTTGATTTACACAAAACATGAAACAACCTTTCTTGGATCAATTAATTGTTTGACTTTCCTAATACATTTCCATTTTAACTAGATTATGTCTGTATCACAGGACAAGTAATGGGTGCAAGTTGCTAGTGCTCTCACGTGCGTGGGTGTCTGCGTACATGTGTGTGTGGTGCCATTGCTCTTGTTCCAAGTTAGTATCTTCTGTGTTTTGAATATCAGCCTACAGTGTAGTTGGTTACTCATATCTGACTTCACTTGCAATAACACCTGGATGTACATAGTTAAAAACATGGAGAGGCTCTTTGATCTGTTGCTTTGTCTTCCAAGTACAAAGCTTCTGTGGCATCTTCTTCCTTCTGAGAAAGTACATACAGTGCAGAATCCAGGCAGAAGAAGTTTGAAATAACTTACTCCAGTAGTGTGGTATTTACATGCTGTAGTTAGCAATTTGCTTTTGGCACTTGCAACCAAGAGTCTTCCAAAATTTCAAGAAATTTTTGTTCTTGTCCTTGCATGTTACATATATATTTGTTACTTGCCCTCACATAATTTGCATCCTGGACATCACCAACATATTTTGAATGGAAGAGAGTTAAAAGGCATTCATATGTAACCTCAATTTACAAAAAAACTTGAAGCCTAAGCCATTTTCTGCTTTGCAATAGTCAAGGATGGTGCATGTTAAAATTTCTCTACTTGAGGAATTGGCTGGGCACATTATGAGATGAATTATTTCTTATGTGTAGTTATGATTCAAGCATGAGTTAATACCAAGCCCTGTTTTCTTAATTCTGGACTGTGGAAACACTAACAGAACTGATGTGGATCAGGATGCCACGTTGTAGTCTGGTTACACAGCATCATTCTTACTTGCCTCAGTATCAAATTCCCCACTTTGCTTCATTATGTTGACAAGAGATTTCCAAAATATGTTTTACTATGAGGCAACTAAAACAATCCTTTTCACATGATTTCCTTTCTTCATCTGACAGGCAATATTTTCCACTCTTACAATGTCTCCAATTATGGCAATAACAGTACTCCTAATAGCTAAAAGATGTTTTACAGGGTGTGGGTAAAACCCTTTTCCTAGCTTTATAGGTGAGAAGGCCCAGGCACAAGTAAGGAATTGACCTGCTAGGTTTCCTGCCTCTCTGGCTAGTGGTCTAACAAGGACACAGGTCTTCTCCAGCTCCTAGTCATAATCCTAAACCCAGAGAGAAGTAAATCCTAGGATATGAAACTAGGAGAAACCTGAGACTGAAACCACTGTGATTTCTTGAACAATGAAAGCAAACTGAAATTCTGAAGACACAGGCATTGGTAAACATGGTATCTGACATGCTTGTCCTAGGTAAAATGATGTCACTGTTGTTGTTAAAAAAAAGTTGAAAGAGCCAACCAAATCTTTGTCATATTCAGCTGGATTTGTACATGGGACTTCTCTTCATGTAAATTTGAATCAGAAAGTTTTTGGCCACTGATCTAGTGAGATGAGTGCTTATGGGCCCATAAAACTAGTACTCAAGGCTTAACATAAGCTGCAAGGTGAAAATTCATGTTCCAGTCCAGAAATCAGAAGTAGTTCAGAAAGAGTATGTAAAGACCTACTATGGTAATTATAACTAGCTCATGTGATTTAAACAAGTTTCTATATATTGTATTATTCAGTATCAGCAATGGAAATTTCACAACTTTTAACCTTAATTTGCTTGGCCACCTGATTTTTCTGGTTCCTCTGGAAATCATAGCCTCATTTGGAAGGGACTGTGGTGCTGAAGAGGCCTTAGCACAAGACTATGAGAACAAATAAAATTTGCTTTCAGGCCTGAAAAATGAAAAATATCTCTGCAGCATAGAAAGCAGCAGTCCTGGTTAGGATAATTTTACTCTAACAATATAAAGACAATGCTAGTAAGATACCATATGGTTTGTCAGAGCTAGTGATAACTAAGTTGATCTGGAAATTGGTTCGCAAGAGCAGTATGTTCCTCTACATTTAGCAAAGAAATGGAAGAATATAGCTTAAGTGTAATAGAGCAACCTGCCTGTTGGAAGTAAATACCTGGAACTTAGGCATTTTACATCCTACCTAAATCTCTGCCCAGGGAACTATTATAGCACCTGAGCTCTTTACAACCTTAATGTGTGTCTGTTCTCAGTACAGCCCTGAAAAGTTGGCAAATAAAGAACTAAACACACACCAGAAGAAATGAGATATCCTTAGTCCTGCAAAGGATCAATGGTATGGTAAGATCTAACTGCCAGCTTTTAAGAGAAAATATTAAAAACTAACATTAGCCTAAGTGATTAGTTTTATAGCTTCTTTACTTCAACCATCTTTTGTTTCAGTTAATTGTCCCTTGTCATGTGTTCTTGTCCCTTCTGCTCTTACTTTTCTCCCTTTCCTTTGCAATTCCATTGCCTCCCTTCCTTAAAACAACAATTTACCCTTCTTTTTTTTCCTCATATGGGTGGAATAGGCTTCTAACTACTCACACATGACTCAGTTTGCAGTCTGTCATTTCTTTATAAGATGTTTTTCTGCTCTTGCCTTTGCCCTTGTGATGCTAATGAAAGGGAAGTCTGGCATCAGGTGGGAAGTCTCATTGGCTAATTCACCTGCTTACAGGGAAAACTCAGACCAGGTCATGAAAACTCATGTTTGGACAACTTTATATAGGGACAGGTGTAATGCAGACAAAGATTTGTTGTTTTTGTACTAAGTTCTTTATTTGTGTTTGGCTACAGATTAGTGTATAACGAGTGCATTCACATTCTGGTTGAGTCTTTGCATAGCTTTCTCTTTAGAGGTCTTCCCTTACACTAGTGGTAGCTTCTAACTGAGAATGATTCAAGCTCTCAAGATCCATTTCTTCTTCTTTGTGAAATCACTGCTTAAATCTGCAGGAATCTTATCCTGGCTAGGAGTCCTAGGGATCTTTTCATAGCTAGTGAAAGACTTTCAGAGATATTTGCATCCTGAAGTCTTAAGATTATACAAAATGAAACATATTTTTATATATGTCATCCCTTCCCCCATGTCATGGTTCTTCTCTTGGAAAAGAGCTGGCTAGGAAAGCTTGCATCTCTGACAATGTCCTTTCCTGTGGAGAGGCAAAAACAAAGGTTATGGCTTCTGGAAAAATACTGTAGTAGGAGGTGTCTTTAATCATTTTTACTAGGATCAAGGATTATTGTGGGTCTAAATTGGTACTGTAATTGGTGACTGAAGAGGAGAAGTAATGAGCTTGGTATCAACATTTATGAGTAATATTTAAGTGTGGGGGAGGAACTGAGTGCATAGTGAGACTACAGAACTACTGCTGCAGAAGGTGGAGAGACTGAAAAAAAATTCTTAGGAAAAAATGCAAACCACTTAACAATGTGGAAAGATAGCCTGAAACATTTATCCAGTCAGAGGGAGGGAGCTAGAGTGGGTGTTGGTCCAGAGTTAGCTAGTTGTGTAATGTGAATTAGACTTTTCCACGAAAGTTTTGTCATGTCTTTTGTTGCCTAAATGACAAAATGCATATAAAGGAGCCACTGTGCTGAGTCTCAGAGAATTGTTTACAGGCATGGAAGAGACTGTTACCTACTGCTGCTCTGTTGAGGCTTACAACAACATCTAACAAACGACAGAGAACTCTTTTTCAACATTCACAGATTGTCCTATTACTGAGTTTGTGGTTATCATACATATAGCTATGCACCAAAACATACTGGTGGAATAGGACTGAGTACAGACTCATATCAAAAAGGGAGACAATAATAACCCCTCTGACAGTAAGATGCTATGATTGCACCTGAAGTATCATCTGGGCAATGCTCTGCACCAAACGGTACTGACAGGAGTGGGAATTCAGCATTAAGGAGGGCTGCTGTGGAAATGAAGCACAGAGATTTTTATTGAAGAATTAAGTATTTAAAATACAACTAAACTTTTGAAAGAGGAGAAACTGTGGTGACCTTTCACATGAACATATGTAGAGATGGATTCATCAACAGTACAGAGGAGTTATTTACAATGGCTTAGCAATAGGAGAGTTAGCTAAGAACAGTAGGACAGATTTCAGAGGAGGAAGCCTCCTGGCCATGAGAGCTATTAGCTGTGGAATAATCTCCCCGGGGAGGAGCAGATACTCTGTCCCATGGAACATGAAAAGCCAGACCGGATAAAATGCTGTGGAAATACAAAAAGGGTCAGTGCTCCTGCACTGAAAGAACAGAGGAGCCTGTAGGTTATTATTTGCAGATCCTATGATTACTGAAAGGATTGATAGCTCTCCCCTACCCCCACAAAATGGCACCCTGCTGCTCTTTTTGGACAGTGGGATAAAACTGACCCTTCTGCACAGGAGGGAGGCTCAGATGTGTACACTCAGTCACTCCACCTGGATTAATGCCCAACCATATTTTTATTGGTGGTAGAGTTTGTTTGTTTTTAAGCCTGAAGGCAGACCTCTGCTTCCTCTACCCTGTCTACCACAGCTTAACTAGATGGGTTGTACATTTCAGAGGTTTACAGCCTGGTGCTGCTATTCATACTCAAAGCTTTTGACTAGATCTGTCATATTTTCAGAGAAATGCTGGCTTTCAGGCAGCTTCCTCAAGCAATTCAACAAATTCTGGATCTAACCATGCCATTCTGAGAACTGAGTGGTTATAAATCAGGTCAGAACTTGTCAGAATGCTTTGAGACTCAGCAGGGGGAAAAAAGATGTTTCAATAAATGGAGCATCTTATTTGATTTGAAACACAATTAACATTCTCTAATTCTGTAAAACTTGCTAGCAAATATGTGGACAGTGTTAAAATTTGCTGACCCAGAGGACAAATTTTATACAGCCTTGTCTTTTCTGCATTTTATAATTCTCAGTGCATGGCCATAAGGCATATGCTTTATTCTTTAGAGAGGTGTAAGTCTATGGAAATGGAACTGAGGCTTCCTCATAACTGATTGATAAATGTATAAACCACCAGTTGTGTGGATTTTTTAAATTAACATAATTTTAGATACTATAAAGGATCAGTAACTACCCAGATATATAAGGTAGGAATAAAACAACACTTGCATCCTGGTAAATCTGCTCCTTCTGGGGCAGAAAGTTTCTATGTGAAACCTCACACACATTCCCAGCAAGTAACCCACCTGCAGGAAGAGTAAGTTCTCTTCAGAGATTCACTTTTAGTGTGATTCTTGATTGAGAGAGCTCCTTTAGGCTCGTTTCCACTGAAAATGGTGTTTTCAGAGCATATAACAAATGTTTAAAATGGACTTGTATGCTTCAACAAATGGGAAACTCCAGAACCTCGTCTTATTGATATATACATCTTAAAAGAAATTAATTTAGAGTGGCTCAAATCATCAGATTCATTTCTCTGTTTCACACAATGAAAACTTCCCTCCACCCCTGTTATTGTAAAATTATGCTAGTAGGCAGAGTATGGTCTTTGCAGTTCAGGAATAACTGAAGAAAGGAGCAGGATGAGGGGAAATAACTTCTCTGTCACTTGGGAGAGTAGAAATGGTTGTCTATAATCTTAAAAAAATGCATTAAAAAAAAAGAAGGAAGATGAAACCATCTTTTCATCTTAGCATATTTGGGAGTTCCCTCCTCTTCTGTAGATGAATAAAATTTTAAGCCAAGACCCGAAACAAAGGCAAAACTGCAAGGGCTAGGTTACAGTTTTTGGATGCACAAAAGCCAGGTTAATCTACTCTTCATAGCTGATATGAGAGCTCTCTGTGACTCAGAGTTTCTTCCTTCTGTTGCCTCATGAAAATAAGCACTAGGGGAAAAATTTTTTGGAGACCTAGAGCCAAACACAGTGGGATGTCAAGAGAATAAAATTAGCAAGAACTCTGCAGGCTAAAAGTCCCAGAATCTAAACCCACACCATGCCTGTCAGCCCTGTGTGCTTTCACCAGGGGTGTGAGAGTCGCTAGGGATGAAAGGAGGAACATTTTGGCAAGCAGGGAAATACCTACACTAAGAAGAAAATGAGGATGATGCTCAGTGTTCCAGTCTGCCAAACAGGTTGTTCCTTTTCTTCCTTTTTGGACTGTATTTGATGAGATGGAGTCTCCTTCAAGTTCTGAGAGAAGAGGTGCAGTTCCAAGTTGTAGGCCATGGAGGAGTCCCTGTCAGACCTCTCCTTTCCCTGCTTCAGCACCTGGGGCATTATTGCATGTGCCATACCAACAATAAGCAATAGGAAGATGTGTGTCTGTACAGGCTACTTCCAGGAATTGATGAATCCTCCAGTGTCCTGAATTAAAGGCTCGTAAGAAGTTCAGAACAAAAGAAGCTGCTTTGACCAGTCAATTGCCTGAGATGTGACCCTTGGGACTGTAGACATCCTAGCTGTAATTTATTTCATTTGCTGTAATCTACGTGCTTTGTGAATAAAAACAAATGCACAAAGTACTATAAAAGCATGCAAGCCCAAACAACTTCAAAAAAGACCCTCACATAATTAAGCTGCACACAGACAAGGTCCTAAAGAGAGAGGGATATGGGATCTTCAGAAGATTTATGACTGTCAGGAAGCATCTGGGGCGGGGGGAAACCAGAGACTTGTTTGTGGGAAGTCTGGGAATATGTGCCTTGTGTGAGTAAGAGCAGCTGAGGGCAGCAGCAGAGAAGGGAGAGGAGTACGTCTTCATAGAGCACATATGGGCAGGAACCACATTGTAGCAAGGGTGAGTGAGTGGGCAGTGTCAGACCCATCTGCCCAGGTCTTGCCTGCTCCATGCCTGCAGAGCTGGAGACTCCTACAGGGCTGTGATGTGGTCCAGAGATTTTAGTAGCGGTGGTATTTTGAAGCTGGGCAAGCTGGGATGGATATCAAATGGGGTTAAGATAAATGCTTCAGGGCTTGGCAAGTCCAGTGTGAAGATCACCTGCCAGCCTAAGAGGCAGGTATGGGTCTTATCAAAGTATAAAGCTAATTAGAAAGAGCCAAAGTACCACATGGGAAAAAGTGAAGGGACTCTAATACCTGAGAAGTACAGAGAGTGCCAGGAAGTTCACAAGTAAGGTTTGAGGGAAAACAGATACTAAGACAGAAAAATAGTAATTTAAAAAAACAAATGGGTGAAGAAGAAATATTGAAAAAATATTTGAAAAAACAGCAAACATTCAGAAAATTGTCAGTTTCCTTATGAGCAAAAATCCTCATGTGTATACCCTTACAAATATTTTTTGTTCTTTTTTTCCTGCTCCCATAGTCACCGGAAATGAGGGATTCAGGACCTGTAACTATGGACCAGAAGCTTTGTTAGAGCAAAGAACCTTCTTTTCGTCCTTAAAAGATCTGTAGGTTCTGACTCTGAACAGACGCTTGCAGATTTTAGGGAGGATCCTAGAAAAATGCCTGTAAAATATGGAAGTAAAACAAAGGCCATGTGAAAAATACTTACAAGCCAACAGAGGGTTTCTCAGTGCTGAATAGGTTTTGTTTATAAAAACCATTACAACAAGGTCTTGTGTCCTATGCAGAGTTAAATTTCCTTTGTTCCTTCAGTCCTTTGTTTGTTCATTCCTTCCTTCCTTGACTATAAAATAAAGTTGAAATGAAACCACTATAATTTGTATTTAAAACAAGAACTTCATCTTGGGCTATAGGGTTGTCTGGGCTTGAATAGAATCTTATTTCTGCCTTAGAGCCAAAGAATTCCTAAGGCAAATATAAAGGGAAAATAATAGACAAACTTGGCTTTGTGGTTACATATTTACTAGCAAACGCAGCCACCTTTTGTTTGGGAATGGTCAGGAGTCAAAATTACAGACCTTTAAGTCATAGGCTGCAGAAACGAAAACGTGTCTACTCATATACTTTTTACATGAGCTCACTTCAGTGGCACTTTGCTAATCACTGTGGGTTATGTCCTCATCTCTGTCCAATCACAGTTGTTGGGAGTTGTTAAGTTGTTGACTCAAACTAGCAGTTTGTTAAGCAGTTATGTTTTTCAGTGTGGAGGCCACATTTGAAGACCAGGTGAAGACTTGTGTGAAAACTTGTAATAGTGTCCTTGCTGTGTTGGTCGTGCTGCCCATCCTGTTGTCCTTCTCTTTGCGATCATATCTGGCTATGGGTTATGTCTGTCCTCAAAGGAAAAGATTTTCCTTAAGATAAGAAAATATTGTCGCATTCATCTGTAGTAATCAGCAGAGTGAAATGCAGGTCCTACAGCCTGATTTACTTTATTTCTTACTGTTATTTATCTCTGGTAATAGCAAAAATATTTTCCCCTTGCAAACATAGTAGTCCACAAAGGTAATACCAGCAGAATAAGAAAAAAAAAGCAGTGAAGCTTATGCAGACATAGATTCTGAGTACTTATGTATGTCCTTCATCTAAAAATGTTAAATATAACTGAATAAAAGCGAAAAAGAAGCGTAAATGTACTTTCTGGGTTTAAAGTGTAACAACTTTTTCAAAAATATTCATTTATACATTCTTTTCCAGTGAACATTATAACTTCTCTGAAATGTCCATTTCACCTTCCATTCTCTTGTTTCTTCTGCTCCCTTGTTGTAACTACCATTTCCCAATATCTTTGTCTTTGGTTTTTTTTTCTGAACTCTAATAGTCTTTCTATTTATGAACACAGCTGTGTGAGTGTATATTGTCAACTGCAGTCAGGGGGTCAGTTAGTCAAAGTTAGAGAACTGATTGATTATTCAAAGCTGGAAATTTTGCTAAAGAAATTAATTTTTGGATAAAAGGAAATCTAGTATTATGAGAATATTTCTTGGGGCTCTATCTTATTGTCTGCTGATTATTAACTTGATAATATTATTACTATAAAAATAAGTATGTGTAGCTTCTTTCTAAACTGCTTTCAGATTACGTTTGCTCAGAATCAAAAGATATTTTTTTCCTACTGCCAATCCTTCATGTCCAAGCTGACATCTAAAACCCAGGCTGCCTCTTATATCCTTGCCAGTCATAATTGTTCTGTGTTTGCAAATTAGGTGACAGCGCTGTTGCTGATGCACAAGGATGGCTGGAGTCCAGCTCCCTGTTCCACGCTGTAATTGGCTTTGCAGTGCTAACAGAAGTGAAACATTCCTTTTGTCAGAAAAAGCAGGAGCTACTTCTCAAAGACACACAAGGAGCAGACAGATTTTGTAGGAATGTGACATTTCTACAGAGTTGGTTTTTTTGACCGTAACTCCCATGTTAAAGAAACTGAGGGAAAAGTTCGGAACAACTCTGCCCTAAAGGACACATTATACAGGGACTTAGCCCCTTTACCATTTATTTTTTTTTTTTAAAAACAAACCCTCAAACAAATTTAAGTCTTTCACTTGAGAGACATCTGTTGGAGTGTATTACCTCTCCCTGAAGTGTAAGCTGCATTTTATAGGAAACACAAAGAATTCCCTACAAAATGGTTTACAGAATTGTTTCTTCACATTTAAAATTTAGTGTCCCCTGGAGTGCATGGGGAGGGAGTAGAGACAGTGGCATCGTGTGGGCTTGCAGTCACACCTGCAAGAAACCTCAGGAGGCACCAGTTGGAAGAGATGGGGGTATGAATGAGGTTTTCAGCTTCAGGTTATTGACCAAAGTGGACACTAAAAACCTTGGCAGCTCTCTCACCTTTCTGGCTGTCCCACCTTGTTCACTGGCAGAGTGACCCCTCTGCTGGGGGATAGGGACACAGATATGACATTATCTCAGCCTTCAATAAGTCTATAGCTATTGAATTTCACTCTGTTCTTGCAGCCAATAATTTGTGTGAGAACAAAATGTTCTTCATGGATTTAGAAGGTGTCTTGACTTGGACAGTCAACCACTCTCTTTAATATGATTAGTAACCATAGCTGTCTTAGCACTATTTCTAATCTAAACCTCAATATGAAGGTTGAGAGCCTGTCGTGATTTGAGCTCAGACAGAACAGAACACCACATAGCTGCTTCCTTCCCCCTTCCCATACAGCACTGAGAAGGAAAAATAAAGCAGGGGACTCTGTGGTTTGATCTCAGAGGGCAACTGAGCACCACATAGACACCCACTCCCCTCTTCCCCCCCCAGCACTAGGAAGGAAAAATTAAAGCAAAAAGCTCAGGAATCAAGATAAGGACAGGGAGGGATGACTCACCCATTATGGTCACAGACAAAAAACTCAATAGGGGAAGAAAAAAAGAACATAAATTTAATACAAACACTAACAACAACACTATTTAACAGACAGAGTAGGGCCATGAGAAGCATTACCACATCTTTAAAACACATTGCCCCACCCCTCCCTTCTTCCCGGGCTCAGCTTTGCTCCCGATATCTCTACCTCCTTCTCCCCCAGCAGCGCAGGGGACAGGGCATAGGGGGTGCAGTCACGCCTGCTGCTTCTTCCACCTTGCCGGGGGTGGGGGGAAACTTCTGGCATTCCTCCCCTGTTCCAGTGCGGTTCCGCTCTTACAGGAGACAGTCCTCCCCAAACTCTCTCTGACATGAGTCACTCCCACAGGTTGCAGTGTTTCCCTAGCTGCTCCGGTGTGGGTCACACCCGTGTGGTGCCTCCGAACCACAGTAGCAGGGATGTCTTTTTTGCACGGAGCCCTGTCCTTGTTCAGGCTCAGTCACCTGTCCCGGTGTGGGGTCCCACACAGGCTGCACGTGGGCATCTGCTCCACTGTGGACCTCCGCGGGTGACAGGTGGGGGTGGCCCTGCCGCCTCACCATGGGATACAAGGGAGTCTCTGCTTCAGCGCACCTCCCAACCCTCACCTCCTTCCTTCCACTGACCTCGGTGTTCTCACACATGTTCTCCTCACAAATTCTCCTCACAACTCCAATTCCTCCTCCCACGTTCCCCTTCTTAAATATGCTGTCACAGAGGCGCAGCTAATTGCCTCGGCCTTGGTGCAAAGACAGACTTGGAGCCGGGGGAGCTTCAAGAAGCTTCTCACAGGGGACCACTGCTGTAGCCCTCTTTTCCCACTACCAAAATCCCCACCACTCACTCAAACCCAAAACAACACCTTCCTTGGTATTTTCCTTCTGTCCTATTTTATACCTTCCCATTAGTATTATGGGTTTATTTCCCATTATTCTCTCCTCATGATGACACTTAGACACTATAGTTGAATCTTCCTTTATAATAAGTCTCTTGCTGCAAGATAACCAACTTCTCCTCTCATCTCCTGATAAATATTTCCGTCACTCGTATCTATAGCCTTTCACTCATCCTTCTGAAAACGTCACTGACAAATTTCATTCCACTCTCTACGAAATTGTACTTCAGTTCATTCTTGTTATTTCTCTGTTTAGACTTTATGAGACATGTCTTTAGTGCTGTGAGCTCTTCCTCTGCTTTCTGCTCCTCAAAAAAGAGGTCTTTCTCTGTGTTTCCCAGGGGAGCTTGTCCCCATAATCCTGCACCTGGATGTTGTCAATCTGCCAGAAAGCCTTGTGGCAGTGTGAGGAGCACACCCCAGTCTCTAGGTTCCTCAGATATTGTGGTGTGCAATTACACTGTGACTACAAGCATACACTATTTGCTTTGGACATGTTGCATGGAGTGATGATACATTCCCTTTATTTAGACATTCCTCTGATACCAGACAAACCTGGGGCCAAAAATAATACAAGATTTATTCTGACAAAGCAAAAGGTAAAGCCTTTCTTTTACAAAATTATAGCAAGGTTCTAAAAAAAGATACTGTTCTGTAATGCAGACAGAAAAATGCAATTCTAAGTCACAATTAATGGCAAGGCTTCTTCTCAGTTTTTCTGCTATTTTTTACTTTAAAGTATGTGCAGGATATGAGACCCAAAGGATTACTTAAAGGTAAGCATCCTGATGTTTTCCTTCAGTATCAGACACTGCACTGCTGTAGGTGACCAGTGGTCTTGCCTGTTTTCTTGGTCTGTGGACAGCCCTCCCTGAACTCTCCCTTCAGTGACATGGATTATGAGAAATCTTTTTCCACTCATTGTAGTGCTTTTAGTATTTACATCAGATGTTTGTCTCATGTGAAGTATTGATTTTGTTCAAAATACTAATTTTTCTTATTCCAGTTAGCACATTTATTTAAAATATTTGCTGTAATTTTTTTAAACAGAATGTCATACTGCATTAAGCCATAGAAGCTTTATGTTCAGAAAATAATAGCCAAAATTTTTAATGTTTAATCTTACCATTTTCAGATATTTTGGTCTCCTGTAAGAATGAAATTAATTTGTTTCTCAAAGTCCATTTTCCTACAACAGTATTGACTGTGTGATATTTTTCTCTTTCAAGATTTTTTTAAACATTGACTTACATGTAACTTAGAATCATAGAATCATCCATATTGGAAAAGACCTTAAAGGTCATCACGTCCAACTATAAACCTAACACTGCCAAATCCACCACTAAACCATGACCCTAAGTGCCACATCTACACATCTTTTAAACACCTCCAGGGATGGTGAATTAACCACTTCCTTGGGCAGCCTGTTTCAATGCTTGACAGCCCTTTCAGTAAAGAACTTTTTCCTAATATCCAGTCTAAACCTCGCCTGGTGCAACTTGAGGCCATTTCCTCTTGTCCCATCACTTGTTACTTGAGAAAAGAGACTGACATCCACCTCATTACAACCTCCTTTCAGGTAGTTGTAGATTGTTATATGGTCTCCCCTCAGCCTCCTTTTCTGCAGGCTAAATAACCCCAGTTCCCTCAGCCACTTCTCATAAGGCTTGTCCTCTAGGTGCTTCACCAGCTTTGCTGCTCTTTGGATGCAGTCCAGCACCTCAACATCTTTCTTGTACTGAGGGACCCAAAACTGAACACTATTCAAGGTGCAGCCTCACCAGTGCGGAGTACAGGTTTTTGACAATCCTGCCGGTCACACTATTTCTGATACAAGCCAGGATGCTCTTGGCCTTCTTGGCCACCTGGGCTCACTGCTGCCGGTTGTCGACCAATAACCCCAAGTCCTTTTCTGCCAGGCACCTTTCCAGCGGCTCTTTCCCAAGCCTGTAGCATTGCATGGGGTTGTTGTGACCCAAATGCAGGACCCAACACTGAGCCTTGTTAAATCTCATATGATTGGCCTTGGCCCATTGCTCCAGCCTGTCCAGATCCCTCTGTGGAGCCTTCCCACCCTCAAGCAGATCAATACTCCCACCCAACTTGGTGTTGTCTTGCAAACTTACTGAGGGTGCACTCAATCTCCTCATCCAGATCATTGATAAAGGTATTAAACAGAACTGGCCCCAATACTGATCCCTGAGGAACACCACTTGTGACTGGCTGCCAACCGGATTTAATTCCATCCACCACCACTCTTTGGGTCCAAACACCCAGCCAGTCAGCTAAGAGTATCCAAGCCACGAGCAGACAGTTTTGCCAGCAGAATGCTGTGGGAAATGGTGTCAAAGGCCTTACTAAAGTCTAGGTAAACAACATCCACAGCATTTCCCTCATCCACTGAGTGGGTCATCTTGTCATAGAAAGAAATGAGGTTAGTCAAGCAGGACCTGCCTTTCATAAACCTATGCTCGCTGGGCCTGATCGCCTCATTGTCCTGTACGTGCTGCACAATGGCACTCAAGATGATCTGCTCCATAACCTTCCCCAGCACTGAGGTCAGACTGACAGTTCCCCAGATCCCCCCTCTGGTCCTTCTTGTAGATGGACGTCACATTTGCGAAACTCCAGTCAGCTGGGACCTCTCTGATTTGCCAGGACTCCTGATAAATGATTGGAAGTGTCTTGGTGAGCACTTCCACCGGCTCCAGTAGCACCCTTGGGTGGATCCCATCTGGTCTCCTAGACTTATGTGTGTCTAAGTGGTGTAGCAGGTCACTAATGATTTCTCCTTGAATTATGGGGACTTCATTTTGATCCTTGTCCCTGCCTTCCAGCACAGGGGGCTGGGTACCCCAAGAACAACTGGTCTTAGTATTAAAGACTGAGTCAAAGAAGGCATTAAATACGTCAGCCTCATCGTTTGTCATGAAGTTTCCCTCACATCCACTAAAGGATGGAGATTCTCTATAGCCCTCCTTTTGTTGCTAATGTTTTTATAGAGAGATTTTTTATTGTTTTTTACTGCACTGGCCAAATTATGTTCAAGCTGGGCTTTGGCCCTTCTAATTTTCTCCCTGCATAACCTCATGACATCCTTGTAGTCCACATGGGTTTCCTGCCCCTTCTTCCACAGGTCATAAACTCTTTTTTTTCCTGAGTTCCAGCCAAAGCTCTCTGTTCTGCCAGGCTGGTCTTCTTCCTTACCAGCTCATCTTTTGGCACTTGGGGATGGCCCGTTCCTGCACCTTTAAGATTTCCAGACTCCCTGGACTCCTTTGTCCTTCATGACTGCCTCCCAAGAGACACTGTCAACTAGGTTCCTAAGCAGGCCAACATCTGCCCTCCAGAAGTTCAACAAAGCAATTCTACTAACCCTCCTCCTTACTTCTCCAAGAATTGAAAATGTTATCATTTCATGATCATTGTGCCCAAGACAGTCTTCAACCACCACATCACCCACAAGTCCTTCTCTGTTCACAAAAAACAGGTCCAGTGAGGTGCCTTCCCTAGTTGACTTCCTCATGAACTGTGTCAGGAAGTTGTCTTCCCCACACTCCAGGAACCTCTGAGACTCTTTCCTCTCCACTGTATTGTATGTCCAGCAGGAGAACAAGGGCTAGTGATCATGAGACTCCTCCTAGCTGCTTACAGAATATTTCATCTGTCTCTTCATCCTAGTGGGATGGTCTATAACAGACTCCCACCAAGATATCTGCATTGTTGGTCTTCCCTCTGATTCTTACCCATAAACATTCAACCCTTTCATCACCACCATCAAACTCCAGACAGTCAAAACACTCCCTAACACACAGAGCTCTCCCACCCACTCTCCTTCCTTGCCTATCCTTTCTGAAGAGTTTATAGCCATCCATTGCAGCACTCCAATTGTGTGAGCCACCCCCCCATTTCTGTGATTGCAATTACATCATAGTTTCTCAGCTGCACAATGACTTCCAGCTTCTCCTGTTTGTTGCCCATGCTGTGTGCATTGCTGTAGAAGCACTACAGTTAAGCTATTGATTGCACCACCTTTCTGGGGGTAGAAGCCCTAATTCCTATATGACTGTTCTCAGCCGCTTCCATGGTTTCTAACACATCAATAACCCTTGCATCTTTGCTGCCGCATGGAGCTCCATCCCTACCTCCACTGAGATGGCAGACTGAAGGACCTCACTAACACACCACCCTTCAAACATTGGTGCGTTGCCCCATGGCTTATCTCTAGCAAGCCTGGTTTAATCCCTTTCTCCCTTCAAATCTAGTTTAAAGCTCTTTCAATGATCCCTGTTAACTCCTGTGCAAGGATCCTTTTCCCCCTTTGCGACAGGTATACCCTGTCTGTTGCCAGCGGGTCTGATGTTGTGTAACCCAACCCATGATCAAAAAACTCCAAATTGTGCCAGTAGCACCAGGCTAGGAGCCAGATATTGATCAGCTGGGTATCTGTGTTTCTTCCTTCATCATTCCCTGTGACTGGAGGATAGAGGACAACACTACTTGTGCTTCTCATCCCTTAAACTGTTGTTCCAAGGCCCTGAAATCTCTCCTGATTGCACTTAGATTTCTTATTTCAACTTCATTGCTGCCTACATGAAAAATCAATAATGGATAATAATCCACAGGCCCCACCAGGCTAGGAAGTTTTCTTATCACATCTTTAACCCAGGCCCCACGGAGGCAGCAGACTTGAAATAGCTTTTAAATAACTTGAAATAACTTAGAACTGATGTGATTTTACTTGAGCTAGGAGTCATTCTAATTGGCCTAGTTCAATTATACTGCACATCCTTTCTAATATTTACAGCATCTTAACACCCCTTCTGGATTTGAACATCTGAGCCAGCACTCCCAGGACACTCAGACCCAAATTATCCAAGCCTATGGATTTCAAGGTATTTACTTCTAACAGACATTGTGTTTGACATTTCCCATTGTCACTTGTAGAAAGTCCACTGTCAGTCTCATGGCATATAAGTATATAAACACATTTCCTTCCAAATACAGAACAGTAAGATTTATTATCTGGATTTGCATTTGTTGATTCTTCATCATACTTATTGATTACTTTATCATTTACTTCTATTAAAGAGCTAAACTATTGTTATATTTTTGAACTGCAATGTTAAATAACAGCCCACCAAACCTCCTCATTATCCTTATTACTCCAGACAGAAGTGTTTATAATATTTCTCACGAGTCTCCAAGATCTGCTATGTACTGATGACTAGCTATTTATTCTTCTGACTTCTTTTTACTATTTTCACCTTACTAATATACTGAGACTTTTTAGACAAATATATCCTTTTCTTTGTGAAAAATAATCCTTCTTTCTTTATAGTAAGTTCATCTTTCAAGCATTGTGATGCTAACTCATGTTTTGCTGTTTAAGTATCTTCTTATCACTGTTTTCCAAAATTTTCCTAGTTTAGAAAATAAGCTTTTTGTGGCAGAATATGTGTAACAGATATTAACTAAATTTTATTCCTCTCAAAACAATCTTTTCTTTATCCTAGTGAACATGATCAATTATGTCTTTGGTTCCCTGATAATCAGGAGCTGTTCCAAATATGCTGGGTAGAAGAGGCCTCCACGTCTCATGAGCAGAGAATATTGGTTTACTGTGTGAACTCAAGATCTCATCCAAGTGCCATGTTTCTCCTAACCTCTCTGCCTAGGTTCACATATGTATAAGGGGGATAATGCCATATCTCTTCATTACAAGCCTTTGGTGAATATACGCTGAAGAATGGGCCAGCTGTTTAGTTAGGCCAACATATACAGAACAGGGACAACCTCAGCATAGAATTAGAAAAATACGTGAATGTGAAGAGCATTTTCTATTGTTTATGTTATCCTGAGAAAATAACCATATAGTTGTACCAAGTTTTTGTCTTACACGGCTTGTTACATATGTGAAAGTGTGTTCCTTGTTTGGATATATTATTGGTTTACTTTGTTCTTGATCTTATACTTTAATAAATCAAGTATATAAAGAGATATTTGGAGATCAACAGGATGAGCAGTGAGTGATAGCCTGACTCTCCTCTCCTGTGCATTTAAATTGGAAAAACCTTCACTGAAGTACATGCAGTTTAAGTCATGTAAAAATCATGTTTCGTAGGAAAATGAAGCTCTCCAGTGTTTTTATTACTATTTGCAAAACAAGCATCTCTGCTTTCCTCCCATGTGCTAGTTTGTTTCTTTTTTTTGTAGGACTAGAATGAAAAATGCAGGGAATTATCTGATTACAAGATCAACTGGAGTACATGAAGTGTAGTGCCATTAGAAAGGTTTGAATATAAAAACTTAAGGACTTGCCAGTGAAATGGATGAACATTTAGGAGACGTTACTAGTCAGCCCTTGGAAAGTCCTGCAGAGACATCACAGGCCTCTTAGCAGAGGTAACTCCCAACATGTTTCAGTGTAGAAAAGTCTGGTGTTTTCTCTCACCCACTCTATCTTGCTCTATTATTTTTTTTATACTTTCAAGACAACTGTAATTGCAGTTAATCTGTTGTACAAAATGTGCTATTTGGGGATGGGATTGTTTCCATTTTGGGCACTGTGCATTGCTAACTCGTCATTTATTTGCAGTTAATCCAAAAATCCTCTCACCCCACCCATATTTTGATGAAGTAATGACTGTTCAGATGTCCTCAGTGGGCAAAATGAGTCTGTGATGCATAAATTCAGAATGATGACTTTTGTCTGTGTTTACAGAAATGTCTGAAAGGACAATGGGAAGAAAAGACTGAAGTGTTACTGTTGAAGTGGAGGGAGCAAGAGGGAGAGAGGGAGGGAGGTAGTTATCACTTCTGCTGGATTCAAAGCTCTGTTCTTTTTTACTATCCTGCTGCTGGGCTATAGTGCGATTGAGGTCTTTCTTTCCCCATGAATGGGTAAGACCTTGTCCCCTGGCACTTTTGTGTGTTGATTGTCTTGAAGAAAAAGAATCCTTCAGTGCTTCTGTGTATGAAGGAAGTTTGCTTTTGAAAAGTGTTGAACACTACTTGAGTTTTCAGGGAGCTTGCGACTGGAAGAGACAAGATCTCTGTGTGATTTGAGACAAATATTTTGTCATTTGACGATTTTTATGCATTTTAGTTTACCACAGGATGCTACAAGAAATTTCCTTCAGTGACTAGAAGCACATCCAAGACACAGCCAGGCCTTAGCAGGTGTTTGCCACATGCTGTTATGATGGCTAGGATTAGTTGGGTAACAGTGAGCAAACATCTGTCTTGTATTATTCATACAGATTTCATTTCAATTCATATCAATGTTCCTATCAGTATGTGACAGTTGATTTGGTTCTCCAAAGTTCATTACCAGGGCTGGTGGTAATGTATCCAGTAAATGTGTCTTTCTATGAAGGGACACAGTTTCTTCCCAACAGTGATGACAAGACTTCCCAGGTCATCTGAAAATGAAGAAGGGGAAACTTTCCCAATCAACATGTGTGAGAGTTTTTTCCTAACAATTTTTTATTCTGGCTATAAAAAGCAAATAAATCTTCAAAACATATCTTGCCCAAAAGCAAAGTTTACCATAGTAAACTCCAGTGGGAAATTAAAATATCAGGAAACAACGTTTATTTTTTAATGTTTTTCCAGCTGCAGAACAGAGTCCAATAAGTAGAACAGACCTGGACTGTTTGGTTGTTTCTTCTCTTGTGGCCAGATTTCTCTTGCTAGTTGTCTCCCAGTCCTCTTTTAGGATATTTATTCTCCCCTACATACTGACTGGCAAACAGAAATCCAGGCAATGAAAATATGTAGGAGACATTTCTTAATTTGTCATTGGCCTTTAGAAATGAAAAACTAGTTGAGGTTACAAAGAGTATAAACCCGTTATTTATGTAGTAAAGAACAGTGTGATGGAGAAAAGGTGTTTAACCCTGCGGGAAAGTTGATATGAGAAAAAAATGAGGCCACTGTCAGAACATAACCCCATTTTTATAGACTTTCTTCTCTGGATCTTTCTATGGCTTATTCCAGTTCCTTTCAGGGAATTGCTCTGTAGCTTGTTCTTCAAGATGTTTTGAGAAAACAAAGGATATTGGCTGTTGGGCTTTTGTTTACTTAATTGGGTTCCTTTTTGTCCTAGGACATGACTCAAGATTTAAAAATAAACTTGTTGATCTGAATTAAGATGAAAGGGTAAAATCTAAAAAGCCTATGAAGCCAGTCAGAAAAATTTACTGTTATCAGTCAAAACATTTCTGTAATTTTAGAGCATTTTGTTACATTTTGTCTTTCCACCCAACCAGGGTGAGGAAGTAAAAAAAATCTTCTCTAAACAACTAGAGGAAGTCTCTATATGACAAACCTTGTGTACTAGGGAGAATTTTAAGTTCCCTAACATCTGCTGAAAGGGCAACATGGCAAGATGTAACCAGTTGAGAAGACTTCTGGAGGATGTAAAGGCTAACTTCTTGATAAAGATAACGTACTGGCACAGTTGGATCTCCTGTTCAGTAACAGAGAAGATGTGGTTGGGAACATGATGATCAGTGTCAGTCTTGGTGGTAGCAGCCATGAACTAGTTGAGGTGAAGAATCTGAAAGGAGTGAGGAAAGTGAACAGCAGACTTCATCTCATTCAGACTGGTAGCTGGGATACCATGAAACAGCTCCTAAGGGCAAAGGAAATAAAGAAAACTTTCAGATCTTTAAGCATAGTATCACCCAAGCTATTTTTCTTATACTCAGAAAAAACACAGGTGTATCAGGAGCAAAATGCAATGTCACATGTTGCCAGTCATACCTGGGAAGGCAGACTTCCTACCCTTTGCAGCAGTCCAGACAGAGTACTGGCTGCCTGGGCAGCAGCTCTGCAGATAAGTCCCTAAGGCTTTGAGAAAGACAGCGTGCTGCACAGGAGTGGACCACCTGTGGGGCTGGCAGCAGTGAAGGTCAGTACCATCCAGTGCTGTATAAGCAGGGCCACAGCCCAGAGATGGAAGGAAGTGATTATTCCTCTCAACTTGACATGTCTTGGACCACACCTAGACACTGTGTCCTCTGGCTTGCTCTCCCCAGTCCAAGGTAGACATTGCCAAACTGGAGTGAGCCCAGCGGAGGGCCACCAGGATTCTCAGAGGCTTGAGCACCTGCCCTGTGAAAGAAGCCTGAGAGATGGGGCTGCTTCAGCCTGGAGAAGGCTCAGAGCAGCCTTCCCCTACTTATAGGCAGGTTATTGAGAAGATGAGGCCAGGCTCTGTGCAGCAGTGCATAGCAGCAGGACAGGAGACAACATGCATAAATTGAAACCACAGAAGTTCAGACAAAGAAAGGAAAAACTACATGGGGATAGCCCAGAGTGGAGCAGGTTGCAAGGGGTCTTGCATCCTTGGAGCTTTTCAAGACCAGAACTCCTCAGTGATGCTGCTTTGAGCAGACTGTTGCACTGGGAACCTCCTTATGTTCTTTCTAACCTGCATATGATTCTATGACTTTTCTGCTTACAGTTATCAGAACAGAGAAACTGTTCTGTATTTTGAACAGAGAAACCACAACTTTTAAAGAAAATATCAAAAGATTTTTCAACATTTCTTAGTTTTTCCCTACTTTTTTTTTTTTTTTTTTCTTTTTTCCAGACAAGTGTGATAGCCTGGTTTCAAAGGCTCAGTTTTCTGCAAGACAAAATGTTTTGTTGAAATATAGCTAACCACTCTGGCAATTGTATTTCACTGTCTACCTCATGTAAAATTAAAGGAAAAATTTAGGATGATATTGGGTTAGCATGAAGGAAAGGTTTCATTAGCAAAAAGATCTTTGTGCCAAATGCTCTGCTGGTAGACTTTCTTCTCCTGCCCTTACTCTGCTAAAAACCATACTTGTTAGCCTGCCAGTCATGCCGAGTTTTTGACTCCACTTTACTATACAGCAGAAGATGAAAGGGATTGGAAACTAAAGAGAGTTTTGTTTATGGACAGACCCTTGGTTCTACTCTGATTTTTTAATATCAGATCATGATTTAAATTGTCTATACATTTAAACAGGTCAGCCAACTGAAAATGCTATCCCAGCTGTTAAACACAGAATATTGAGAAAAAGTAACTTGTGTTACTTTGAGTAATTTTGACAGAAATTTAATGTGTTTTTAAATACCCATTACCTCTTCTGAAAATTAATAAAATTAATTCATAGCATCATTTTTGTGAATATTGTCAGTCAAAGGCAGGTTAGATCCAAAAAGATATTTTTAGTACTTTGTCCAGAACCAGTCATGAGCAAGTTGTAAATGTTGTTCATGAAACAAGTAGTTGTGGTGACAGATTATGTTTTCAGCCATCGGATTTTCTTCTGTGCCCAGGACTGGGCAAGAAAAATATGTAACAAAGGAGTCAAACTACAGTAGATGACATAACACTCATTGCAATTGAATTTTTTGATATAATCAGAGCGTTTGGAAATGACCTATCCTTAGAAACTGTTGCAGATGCACTGCATGTGTTTTGAAATCCCCCACATCAGCTACTGGTTTATAAGGGAGAGATCTTTGCTGACAGAACAGGCAAAAAGAAACATGCATGATAGACTTTCATACCAGATCTCTGTGGCCATAGTCTGTTGCTTTGATTTGAATTTTTTTTTTTTTTCTCTAAAGGTTAGTAAAGATTCAGTTATTTATTTGGGGACCTGACTGACAATAATGAATGATTTGGTGAGAATGAGCAGTAGCTTTCATGCATAAATATTTTCAAGGTCTTGTCAAAATTGTAAACTTTCTTCAAGAAAATATTTGACCAAAGATGTTACTTAGAGCCTGCAACACATAGGCAATCTGGTGATGGGTAGTTGTAAGTGAGAACAGATTGTTAAAACGAGTCTGTAATCAAATGTGGAGACGTCAGAGCTGCTTAAGATTTAAACAGGTCAATGAATCAATAATTCTGTATTGCAGTTTTGATTTCATTCAGTGCTGAACCCTCGTGATTGTAAACTAAGGCAAATCATTACAATTAACATTAAAACCCTTTGTGTTATCAGCATGAGTCACATCATCCACATGGAACTCATAGTATTCATAGGAAAACTAAAATACTTTATAACCTATGCAAAGCAAACAGAAATGATTTAAAAGTAACCATTTATTTCTAGATATTTTTAAGGTCTTAAACGGAAATGCCCTTTAAAAATTTGATACAGTATTATTTCTATGTTATCTTTTTATTTTGTCTCATTAGTCTTATAGTATCAGGTGTATTCCATAAAACACAGACTTCTGCTTATTTAAATCTTCATGTGCTAATGACATGGAAATTTCATTCAGTCTTTCTTTGTTCATGATCCTAAATCACTGTTTTCAAGCCACACTCCATCATCAACCATATGTATCGCTTTCCTGGAAATGGAATTATCATTCGTACTTTTTTGACATTTTTGAAGTGATACGATACAAATGTGGATAACTCAGTAGTGCCAACTAGCTGTTGCCTTAACTTACATCTTTTCTCTAGTTAAATAGTGCATACATATTCCTTAAAGTTCTGCTTTGTTGTGATACCAAGAAAAGGGAAACCAGTCGAGCAGTAAGTGGAACATAGCCCTCTGGATGGCTGGGCTACTGATATACTGGTACTATTGTGCATCTTGCTATTTGTATGTCTTTAACTTCCTTCTTTCCTTTTCTCCTTTTGTCTCACACTGCAGGGACAGAGATTGCTTTCTTGTTGAAGGACCGTACAGTTACCAGCAAAATGGGGCTTTGGTCGATGGCTGAGGCTCCTAAGCACTATGGTAATAGATATCAAAATAGATGTTTGTGATCAGAGAAGCTGTGTGTTTTTTTTAAGACAAATATATTTCAATCATGTGCAGATTTTTTTTCCTTATTCCAAAAAAGTGGTATATATAAATAAATAGTAATTCCACTGAAGTCTACTGCATATATAAAGAGCAATTCCATTCAAATCCATGAAGTTACACCAATGCAAAACATTTTATTTATATACTCCTTCTTTGGTGTACACCTAAACCCCAGTATATTCTACCATATCTTTTCCATAAAAAAAGAGTAAAACATTCCCCAAATCTTGTATTGGAGCAAAAGCTCATAAATCAGTCTACCTTTGAAGAAATAGCACACTATTCCACTAACATATATTGTTTAGAGCAATCAGTCTCTGTAATCCCTATTGTCTGTCATAGAAACATGCCAGCTATCATGTTTTACTATAGTCTCATGACAAAATAGTTATGCTAAGCCATTTTGCTTCAGAAAACCTGTGGACAATGATTTTGTGTTGATTCGTGATGATTACTTTTTATGGTTGACTTTAAAGGTTGGTGATTTTTGGCTTTAATCTCAAAATAGACGGCACTTTTGGAGAAATTATTTTAATTTCTTACCTTTATCATAACCACCTGATGCTCCCAGTCATCCAGATTCTGGAGACTTGTGATTTTTGGTGAAGAAAGAAAAGGATACTTAATCCTGGATGTATATACACAAGAAAATTTCTCAGTTGAATGAATTTGATTCAACTATTTCAAGATCAGTTGAAACCTCTGCTTTTTAAACAGGGAAAAAAAGTGATATGTATATTTTTAAGTACTGTCTTTCACATCTCATAGGAAAGGAAGTCAATGAAGTCAAATGCAGTGTTGTTATTTTTTTTCTCACTTGGTATCTTTCACTGTCATGGTTGTGCTTTGCAGCAGATGTGGTCAAAGGCATTTTACTGCATTTGAGCCTTCCAGCTCAAATAAGCCCTTCCTTGGGTTTATTGTCTGAGAAGGTATTAAAATAACTCAAGAACTCTTGGTCTTGGAAACTTCTGAACTGACAATGTTAAGTAGCAAATGTTTCAGAAATCTACAGAACAGGAGTTGCTCTGGACTCTGCATGAGAAGGTGGCAGAACAGACAATAGTCACATTTTTCCCTTTGCAGCAAACACGCACAGTCATCGGTTTGATAACTGGCCATGCAGTACCAATTATTTTAATGAACTTGCAGTATTCTTAGTGTCTTTCCTGTTTAAAGTAGTAGTTTTATAACTAGAAGTATCTACGAGTTCAGCTTCAGTTATGTTGTGTCGTTACCATGGACTGAATGAGGCCCTGCAATGTTCTTTTCTGACTCCAGCCACTAAAAGCACTTTGTATCTTCTGCCAGTTTATATAGATTACTACTTAGCTCCTTAAAATAACAAATCTTGACTAATCCTGAGTCTAACTGAAGGTTAGGGGCATAACAAGAGTGTTGGACAGAACAGACTGTGGAAGAAATGTCTTAAACATAACACCCATACACAATGACTTTCTGTTAGGCTATCAAACCACGATTACTGAAAACTAAGTCAACATATGACAGCTGATTTAGCTCTTGTTTTTTGGCTTTTCTATTTAGTGTCTCTCAAAGCAGTGAGAGACATCCATTAACAATTTGCCTGGGGAAACTGTGCTCATTTGCCAATGCTTGGATATTGGTGCAAAATATCAGCCTATCTAAGGGATTTTGGAGGACATTTTGACCTTCACTGGTTCAGGGATCAGATAACAAAATAATTGAGGGCTACCTTTGACTCCTTACACTAATGAGGTCTTGTAGGACTGAACTTTAGGACTCAGAGCATAGACTACAAACAGACATTCTCCTGGGAATTATTTTAGATAATTCATACTTGCTACTTGCTTAAGGAAAACCAGGCAGAATTTTCTCTACTAGCAATAATTCCCAGCTTCCTTGAGTCAATGACCTTTATTTCACTCCCAAAGGAGGAAATGGGGATGCTTACTAATATTTAATAGTCTAAAAAGGTATTTTTTCTTTCTCTCTTTCACAAGAATTATTTCCTCCCTCCCTTTCCAAATACTGACAACTATTTCTGGTAGATGATTGTTTCAAGTACATGCAGTCTCATATATGGTGTTAATATGGTATAGATCTTTGCTGACTGTCACACTTCTGACTGAGAAATGAGGCTACAGAAAGATACCTGTTTGGTGTAAGCTTTGTCTAAAATACCATGTAAGAACCTTTTCACTCTCATAGAGTTTGGACCTGAAATATTAGAGTTCAGTCATCTCTGACCTAGTGTCTATGTATGGAAATAAGGAGAAAATAATTTTCATCAGTTCAGTTTATTATCCAAAACACTTGAACATCCTCTTATTTCCTGTCTTTTACCAAATCCTAAGAATAATCGAGAGACATACTTAGACTGCTGTCAGACCACAGAACATGCTGTGGTTCTTGCCTTTTCAGTGCATCCAGGTTTTCATGCTTGGAAATCAAAGAACGGGGAGAAGTGGCACAAGTAGGAATGCACCTGGCCTCTGGACCTGGAAGTGCTCTGACTCTGACTCATGCTGTCATGAGTCACACTGGCACTTGTGTGTGAAAACCCAACATTTGTGTGTACAGACCAGTGTTACAGGCATTTTCTATGCTCTGCTTTCTGCAAATGTTTTCCATTGATCATTGCTTCAGGTTTTTTTTCCCCAAGTTCAAATTTTAATCAATTTTACCCACTGATGTTATTGGCAGAAACCTTTTGGAAAGCCAAAGATTAGAGAGGCAGCAGCATAGACAGTCCAGCAGACTTCAATGAACAGGAAAAGAAGTAGCTAATAAAATGAATTAAATTATCTTAACCTGTAAGAGCAATAGTGTTTGTAGTGCTAGTGGAGATTGCCATTCAACAAGGCTTGCAATCAAATCAACTTCAGGTTCCTAGCTGACCAGCTTTTAAAGTTGTTTATCACTGTTCACATCATTGTTATGCTACATGAATTCTCCTTCATCTCTAGGTTCAGGTTTTGGATACACTTTCTTCTGGCTATATTTCAAAGCCAGTAAGCTAAGAGTTTATAGTGCTGAAGAGGTTAGTCATAGCTTGGTCCAACTTCTGAACAATGATTAAGCTTATGATTTCTGAAATGTTTATGTGAGCTGTGTCTTGTATTGTTTATTGTTGTTGTTGACACTAACACGTATGGTCCAGATGACAGAATAAGATCTGCATTGGAGATTATGTGGTGTATTGTAAACCGAGCTTTGCAGATGTACTTCTAACTAATCAAAGACAGAGGAATCGCTTTGAGTCACATGTTGGAAAGTTAATAGGGATGTTTAACGCAACTCTTCCATTTCCAACTTGGAGAATTTGACAGTCGCAAATAACTGGAGGCTTATGAGACATTTCTGAAGCTACTAACAATCTTCTTTCTTCAGAAAACCTTAATGCAGCTGAAAGAGAACTCTACAAATTATTTACAAAATAAAATAATAATTAATACCTGCTGGTGGGAGCAGACTTAATAAATACTGAGTGTTCTGAAAAGTGATTTAAACTAATTCCCTCACAAGAGTCCGATGAAATACAATAAATATGTGACTACTCCCATGTTGCAGCTGAGGAAAAAGATGTAGACTTTCATATCACGGGGAAATGACTAAGCCTGGAGCTTTGTTACCACAATTCCCCTCTGAGTCTGCAGGGACAGTTAGATTCTTCCAGAAAGTTTGTCACTTCTTTAGGCACAGAACCACATATTTCTCCAAAGAGGAGCACCCTTCACCTCCATTGACTTCTGAGAAAACTGTGTCCTGAATCAAGTATCTTGGATTTGTGTCCCACCTGAGAGGTGGGATTTTAGTACTTAATTAGGTGCCTAAACTTGTACTTAGAAGTTGGCATCAGACAGGCAAGTAATTTTTAGTAAAAATCTGTCAGAAGGTACTGGCAGGACTGAAATATAGTACTCCCATTCAGCCAAGAAGGCCTCAGGGCAGGAAAGAAAATTTGAGTCTGTTCTTGAGTTGCCACTACTTCTCCTGTGTCCAGTTCATTCACACTTTCTGTTGGGACTGCTTTCCTTGGCATTAACATTTATTTGCAGTTTAATTTTTGTTTCATTTTGAGTTTTCCTTACATGATCACAACAATCTTGTTAACCAGATGCTAATGACATCGGATCATGGTCTTGTGAATGGTGGTGAAGTATCATTTCATCTGGGTCTATAAAAATATCAACAACAACAACAAAAGCAACAAGAACAACAGTGTCAGGGTAGTATTGTACCTTAGCTGGTATCACAGACTTGGAATCTTTCAAGTCAATATGAATCTGTTCTATTGACCATCATTATTTCATTTGATTTGAAATAGCTCAACCAATAGCTGTGTAACTCTAGGAAATAAATCATTTTTGGGATGAATGAGGTGAGACAGGGATCGTTTTTCTCTGAGAAGTACTAACAAAGAAATAAGTAGACTGGATTTTCAGAAAAGGTTAGGATCTGAAGTCTGGAGTGGTTGTTGTACCAGACTCAAGAGGTTTAAAACTCTAGTTTCCTGTGCAGCTTGTCTTTGTTCTTATCTTTGCCGGGTAGTTGTTGGACCTCCTCTACACAGGCAGGTGACCTGTGCCTGTCCCTCTTTTTTTGCTATTTCCATGGGCAGGGAACTGTTTAGACTTCCTTTTACACTAAGCTGGATGTTCAACAAATTACAATTTCATTAGGCTCCTCTGTGCTTTTATTGTCCTCATGACAATGATTTATCTGTGATAACATCTGATGTGATTTAGCACAAAGAACATTACATCTTTTTTATGTAAAATATTTAATCTCTTTAACTGTACTAAGTGCTTCGCACATGAGAAGCTCTTCCTGTTCTCTACTTATCTTTCAGCTCTCTCTAGAAATGATATACTTTCAATGTCAATGCCTTTTTAATGAGCAAAGTGGTCTACATCTCTTTGTTCTGGTGTTATGATAGATAGTCTTTTTATGATGGCATGCAATGTGAGTAATTTTTGTTTATAAACCACATTGCTTTTCAATAAATTGCAAATGTGGTTTATACAGGAATAAACCACAGCCTAATTACCTACAAATGTGGTGCAGCCTTGTTTCTTATGGTTTTCGTTATTACTGCAGTATTGATAAACCATTAAGGAACAAAAAGGAGCACTGTCTTTTCTTAATAGTTAACACAAGTTTTACATGTGTTTATGTGAAAAGAAGTAGGTGTTATGAATGATCAATCAAAATAAATATCAGTAGCAAAAGCCCCCAGAAGCCAAATGTATATTTTTTCTTCACACTCAAACATTTTGATTTATGAATGTTTTCACATTGTTATTCAGAAATCATCAAGAATCTCCAGGTGCTAATATATTTATGAAAATTAGTTTGACCACAGTAAATATAGCAATTAGAAATTAATTTGGATTTCATCTATATTGTTTTAATCTGGCTTCAGCAATTAAGGACAACAAGAAATGTTTCTATAAGTATGTTAACAGCAAAAGAAAGACCAGGGAGAGCCTCCATCCCCTGCTAGATGCAGGAGAAAACATGGTAACAAGTGATGAGGAGAAGGCTGAGGTGCTTAATGTCTTCTTTGCCTCAGTCTTTAATATCAAGACTAGTTGTACTGAGGGAATCCAGCCTCCTCAGGCAGAAGACAGAGACTGGGAGAACGACCCCCCCTGCATTCCAGGAGGAGATAGTCAGTGACCTACTGCATCATATAGACACACACGTCTATGGGACCGGACGGGATACACACGAGGGTGCTGAAGAAGCTGGCTGGGGTGCTCGCCATGCTGCTTTCCATCATTTACCAGCAGTCCTGGCTGGCTGGGGAGGTCCCGACAGATTGGAAATTGGCCAGTGTGACGCCCATATATAAGAGGATCAGAAGGATGATGCGGGAAATTACAGGCCTGTCAGCTTGACTTCGGTGCCTGGGAAGCTGATGGAGCAGCTCATCCTGAGTACCATCATACAACACATGTGGGACAACCAGATGATCAGGCCCAGTCAGCATGGGGTTATGAAAGGCAGGTCCTGCTTGACAAACCTGATCTCCTTCTACAGCAGGGTGACCTGCTTATTGGATGAGGGAAAGGCTGTGGATGTTGTCTACCTTGACTTCAGTAAGGCCTTTGACACCGTTTCCCACAGCATTCTCCTGGCAAAACTGGCTGCTTGTGGCTTGGATGATTGCACACTTTGCTGGGTAAAAAACTGGCTGGATGGCTGGGCCCAAAGAGTTGTGGTGAATGGAGTTAAATCCAGTTGGCAGCCGGTCACGAGTGGTGTCCCCCAGGGCTCGGTTTTGGGGCCACTCCTGTTTAACATCTTTATTGATGACCTAGACGAGGGGATCGAGTGCACCCTCAGTAAGTTTGCAGACGACACCAAGTTGGGTGGGAGTGTTGATGTGCTCGAGGGTAGGGAGGCTCTGCAGAGAGACCTGGACAGGCTGGAGCGATGGGCTAAGGCCAACTGGAGGAGTTTCAATAAGGCCAAATGCCGGGTGCTGCACTTGGGCCACAACAACCCCCAGCAGCGCTACAGGCTTGGGGAGGAGTGGCTGGAGAGCTGCCAGTCAGAGAGGGACCTGGGGGTGTTGATTGACAGCCAGCTGAACATGAGCCAGCAGTGTGCCCAGGTGGCCAAGAAGGCCAATGGCATCCTGGCTTGCATCAGAAATAGCGTGGCCAGCAGGGACAGGGAAGTGATCTTGCCCCTGTACTCGGCACTGGTGAGGCCGCACCTCGATTCCTGTGTTCAGTTTTGGGCCCCTCACTACAAAAAGGACATTGAATTACTCAAGCGTGTCCAGAGAAGGGCAACGAAGCTGGTGAAGGGTCTGGAGCACATGTCGTACGAGGAGCGGCTGAGGGAACTGGGGTTGTTTAGTCTGGAGAAGAGGAGGCTGAGGGGAAACCTCATTGCCCTCTACAACTACCTGCAAGGAGGTTGCAGAGAGGTGGGGAATGAGCCTCTTTAACCAAGTAATGAGCGATAGGACAAGAGGTAATGGCCTCAAGTTGCACCAGGGAAGGTTTAGACTGGATATTAGGAAGTATTTCTTTCCAGAATGGGTTGTTAGGCCGTCGACATAGTGCTGAGGGATATGGTGTACTTGGGATCTGTCAGTGCTAAGTTAACGGTTGGACTGGATGATCTTCAAGGTCTTTTCCAACCTAAATGATTCTGTGATTCTGTTTGAAATATGACCTTATAAAACTGGGTCACATTTCAGCATTTGTATTTACATATCTCCCCTCTAATATATAATTGAATTATACAATGAGGCTATGTGAAATACATTGTTTTAGTACCAAAGCATTTCTCTAATCTCCTTTGTTGTTTAGTATGATTCATTTTGTAAATATTTACAAGTTTGCTTCCAAAAGCAAGAATTTTAAATGAGGTAGGAAAGACAAACACAACAAAAGTAACAAATCAAGAAAATATTTTTTCTTGGCTACAGACTGATTGGCTTCAGAGGCTGATGAGTGTTGCAACATAACAGTCGCACAGAGGTAGAGGTTCCCTTTATCTTTCCTCCACAACAGCTACCACTGTACATGCCAGACTTTTGTGTCTTTGTCAGCTCATCTTTACATTTAACCACATTCTACAGCAGCTATTTGTAGCTACACTAGGACAGCACAGCCCAGATGTTATCCCAAACTTCTCCATCATTTAAATTCAAATACACTGACCTTTTAAAGGACAGCTTGTCCTCCTGTTTCAAGAGAAGTCTTATGTCGTGATTTTTGAAACAATTTATCTAGAAAAAAGTTTTATTTATTCATATATTTATGCTTGATTTCTGTCACTTTTCCTTAAAGTTGCATTGTGACAGTTTTAACAAGACAGGTTTTCATGCAGAAATTTATGTTGAAAAACTAGTCAAAAATGTCTACAGAGATTCATCTGAAAGAGAACAGAGGAAACTTCCATCATGATAACACACCATCTAGGATATAAACAAGCTCTAGGGAGTGAGACTGGCCAAGAAGATAAAACTGAGCAGGTCTTATTTGATCAGAAAGAGACAGAAACTGTATGTGAAGTAAACAGGAGAAGAACTTGGAGAACTGCAGAAAGGATTTGTTGGCACTGGTGGAGCATGGAAGCCTTTTACTGAAATGGGCATGTGGTGGGACAGAGCTGGGTGAACATTGCTTATAAATATTTATTTTTCTCAAAGGTGTAAACTTGACTCATTCCCTCTTCTCTCTTTATTGCAAGCATTTTATGAATAAAACTTTATTTCCAGAAGTATCCTTGGAGAAGGAATCCATCACTGTGTGGTGGATTTACCCATGCAGTCATAAAGGAAGTATATGCAAACGTGTTTTGAAAGCTCTTGTTTGAGGATCCTGCAATCAAAGGAATAATGATGGTAAAATCATATAAATCACACAACCAAGTCCACTGAATTCTCCACAGTGAACTTCAAGATTCTGAGCATGGCCTTTACTTAATAAGCAAAAGACATGGCATAATTGACAGTTATTAATAATGGAAAATGGCTAAAGTGTTTAAAAATTTTTTGTATCCTACAGGAGAAACAACTCCTCCTGGACTGCACTGCAGCCTTTTATTTTCCATGCCTCCCTGCATACTAAACTATGGTTGTTTCACAGCAGCTTCACAGTGGCCATCTTAGCCTTTTATCTACTCTGCTGTGTTCTGCTAGCAGCTCCTATTTCTCAGTAGGCATATGTGATGCAAAGTCTTTCTTGTTCACGAGTTGAGTTACTGTAACAGTAGTCTTACATTCTAGTTAAAACTTACAGCAACACTTGGGTCTATTTTTACACTCTTAACTAGTCTCTTCAACCTAGTTTTCTGAAGGTCCCTTTGTGCTGCTCTAGCCCACCATGCAGGCAGAGTAGGTTTGCAGAGCTGAACATTCAAACTGGCTGCATGACATTCTCAGCCAAGTGACACTGCTTGTATATGTTCTTCTTCATGACAGTCCGTTGGAGGTAGTGTCTAGGGTACAATGCTAGGCTGTTTGTTTTGTTTAAGGCTGTTTTTTTTCTTGATTTGTTTTATTTAGTAATTTTGTCTGACAAAGTGACAAGATGGTAGCGAGCGTTTCTTCAGGCAGAAACAGTTGCCTTATGTCACCTTTTGGGGGGGTTAATTTTGTAAACAGAATCCCAGCTGGATCTGGTGCTGGGCACTATGAAAATTAGATTTCTTCTGAACTGCTAGATGCACAATCACAAACACAGAGGTATCCAGCTGGTCATCAGCTCCTTTGTAGTACAAAACTAAATCTCCTTGCATCTTTCCATCACCAACCTCTTCATTCTCCTCCTTCCCCTCAAAATGAAGAGGAGAAATTAATAGTCTTTGGACCTTTTGTCAGGGAATGCCTGAGTAAAGTAACAGGTCCAGGAGGTCATCATATTCAACCAATGTTAGACCAAACAAGCTCTGGGCTCTTAAAACTCAGATATACAAACTTTGGGCCCATCAACAGGTGAGCTCTTGGGTGAAAGCCTCAGGCAAAAGTATGTCAGATTTAATGTTTGTCATGAGCTTACAGAATCCTCCACATCCTTCTTGACTTAAGTATAGTTTAGGTATAGTTGATGCTCCTACAGCAATACATTAAATGACCTCTCTTTCAGTCCTGTTATCTAGGATTCCTTTTTGCTGTTTAAAGAAATTATCCCAGAAAAGCTGGTGGGAGAGTATCCTTAAAGTGCTCTCTTGATATCTGCTTTCTCAGTATGTGATATGTTCCTGAGCCCACTCAAAACTGTTAAATTCCAGCCCTTCAAGGTTACCTATATTGTCTCATCTTGGTCTGGAGTACGGATGTTCTTAGGTTTTTCTTCCTTATCCTCTTATATAATCACATTAAAGAATATAAAGATATAAGTATGTTGAAAGTAGTCTCAGAGGCCAAGATTTGCTGACCTGAGATGTCTTCCTAGTGTTACAGTTCTCAGATAACTCGTATAGAGCCAAATGTGACAGTATGGGCAGAAAGGAGTAAACATACACATTCCTTGTACAGAGAAACCCACAAGGGATATACTTGAACTTAATTTTGTGTAAACAAAAGTAGCTAAGAAGATAAAATAAGTGCAAAGAAAATTGCACGCTCCCCGAAATACCATATGTTTCCAAGAAGAGACTTGGAATCATCAGACAGGCTACATTTAGGGTTGTTTTGGGTTTGAGTGAGTGGTGGGATATTTGGTAGTGGGGGAGAGAGCTACAGTGGTGGTTCCCTGTGAGAAGGTTCTTGAAGCTCCCCCGGCTCCAAGTCTGCCTTTGCACCAAGGCCGAGGCAATTAGCTGCGCCTCTGTGACAGCATATTTAAGAAGGGGAATGTGGGAGGAGGAATTGGAGTTGTGAGGAGAATTTGTGAGGAGAACATGTGTGAGAACACCGAGGTCAGTGGAAGGAAGGAGGTGAGGGTTGGGAGGTGCGCTGAAGCAGAGACTCCCTTGTATCCCATGGTGAGGTGGCAGGGCCACCCCTGCCTGTCACCCACAGAGGTCCACAGTGGAACAGATGCGCAGCCTGTGTGGGGCCCCACACCGGGACAGGTGACTGAGCCTGAACAAGGACAGGGCTCCGTGCAAAAAAGACATCCCTGCTACTGTGGTTCGGGGGCACCACACGGGTGTGACCCACACCGGAGCAGCTAGGGAAACACTGCAACCTGTGGGAGTGACTCATGTCAGAGAGAGTTTGGGGAGGACTGTCTCCTGTAAGAGCGGAACCGCACTGGAACAGGGGAGGAATGCCAGAAGTTTCCCCCCACCCCCGGCAAGGTGAAAGAAGCAGCAGGCGTGACTGCACCCCCTATGCCCTGTCCCCTGCGCTGCTGGGGGAGAAGGAGGTAGAGATATCGGGAGCAAAGCTGAGCCCGGGAAGAAGGGAGGGGTGGGGCAATGTGTTTTAAAGATGTGGTAATGCTTCTCATGGCCCTACTCTGTCTGTTAAATAGTGTTGTTGTTAGTGTTTGTATTAAATTTATGTTCTTTTTTTCTTCCCCTATTGAGTTTTTTGTCTGTGACCATAATGGGTGAGTCATCCCTCCCTGTCCTTATCTTGATTCCTGAGCTTTTTGCTTTAATTTTTCCTTCCTAGTGGTGGGAAATCAGGAGGTCTAAAGCCCAGCTGGAAATTACTCTGGCTTCAGCAATCAAGGATAACAAGAAATGTATCTATAAGTATGTCAGCAGCAAAAGAAAGACAAGGGAGAGTATCCATCCCCTGCTAGATGCAGGAGGAAACATGGTAACAAGTGATAAGGAGAAGGCTGAAGTCCTTAATGCCTTCTCTGCCTCAGTCTTTAATAGCAAGACTAGTTGTACTGAGGGAATCCAGCCTCCTCAGCCAGAGGACAGAGACTGGGAGAATGACCCCTCCGCAATCCAGGAGACAGTGACCTACTGCATCACATAGACATACACAAGTCTATGGGACCTGATGGGATACACACGAGGGTGCTGAAGGAGCTTTCTGGGGTGCTCGCCAAGCTGCTTTCCATCATTTACCAGCAGTCCTGGCTGGCTGGGGAGGTCCCGACAGATTGGAAACTGGCCAATGTGACGCCTATATATAAGAAGGGTTGGAGGGATGATCCGGGAAATTACAGGCCTGTCAGCTTGACGTCAGTACCCGGGAAGCTGATGGAGCAGCTCATCCTGAGTACCATCATACAACACATGTGGGACAACCAGATGATCAGGCCCAGTCAGCATGGGGTTATGAAAGGCAGGTCCTGCTTGACAAACCTGATCTCCTTCTATGACAGGGCGACCTGCTTATTGGATGAGGGAAAGGTTGTGGATGTAGTTTATCTCGACTTCTGTAAGGCCTTTGACACCGTTTCCCACAGCATTCTCCTGGCAAAACTGGCTGCTTGTGGCTTGGATGATTGCACACTTTGCTGGGTAAAAAACTGGCTGGATGGCTGGGCCCAAAGAGTTGTGGTGAATGGAGTTAAATCCAGTTGGCGGCCGGTCACGAGTGGTGTCCCCCAGGGCTCGGTTTTGGGGCCACTCCTGTTTAACATCTTTATTGATGATCCAGACAAGGAGATCAAGTGCATCCTCAGTAAGTTTGCAGACGACACCAAGTTGGGTGGGAGTGTTGATCTGCTCGAGGGTAGGGAGGCTCTGCAGAGAGACCTGGACAGGCTGGAGCGATGGGCTAAGGCCAACTGTAGGAGTTTCAATAAGGCCAAATGCCGGGTGCTGCACTTGGGCCACAACAACCCCCAGCAGCGCTACAGGCTTGGGGAGGAGTGGCTGGAGAGCTGCCAGTCAGAGAGGGACCTGGGGGTGTTGACTGACAGCCAGCTGAACATGAGCCAGCAGTGTGCCCAGGTGGCCAAGAAGGCCAATGGCATCCTGGCTTGTATCAGAAATAGCGTGGCCAGCAGGGACAGGGAAGTGATCTTACCCCTGGACTCGGCACTGGTGAGGCCGCACCTCGATTCCTGTGTTCAGTTTTGGGCCCCTCACTACAAAAAGGACATTGAATTACTCAAGCGTGTCCAGAGAAGGGCAACGAAGCTGGTGAAGGGTCTGGAGCACATGTCGTACGAGGAGCGGCTGAGGGAACTGGGGTTGTTTAGTCTGGAGAAGAGGAGGCTGAGGGGAGACCTCATTGCCCTCTACAACTACCTGCAAGGAGGTTGCAGAGAGGTGGGGAATGAGCCTCTTTAACCAAGTAATGAGCGATAAGACAAGAGGTAATGGCCTCAAGTTGCACCAGGGAAGGTTTAGACTAGATATTAAGAAGTATTTCTTTCCAGAACGGGTTGTTAGGCATTGGAATGGGCTGCCCAGGGAGGTGGGAGTCCCCATCCCTGGAGGTGTTTAAGGGTCGACATAGCGCTGAGGGATATGGCATAGTTGGGATCTGTCAGTGTTAGGTTAACGGTTGGACTGGATGATCTTCAAGGTGCTTTCCAACCTAGATGATTCTGTGATTCTATGATTCTGGGGGCGAAGAGGGGAGTGGGTGTCTGTGTGGTGCTTAGTTGCCCTCTGAGCTCAAGCCATTACAGTTATCTTGAAAGTATGTTTGGGGCAAACATAGCAAATAGTCCACAAATATGGAGCAGCTGAGGAGCCAGGAGTGGAGGCACACTAGGAACAGTGGAAGAAGAACAAGCTCCAACACTCCATGGTGAAACAGAGGGTGCCTCTTTAGATACTAAATATGAAAATATAGAGATCACTAAATCTAGAGCTATATGAGTTCAGTGAGAGTAAAAATAGATGACTGTGGCCATTGTGCTTGGATTTGTGAGTAGGTAACACTGCTCAGGTTTGAAGAAATAATCAGCAGTTAATTTCTGGTGATGTTATTTTCATTAAATTATACCAACCACCTCATAGCTTTAGATTTCCCTTTCAGTGATGCAAGACTACCTGGTGGCTGATGAAGGGAACACCTCAAAAGAAGATGGCAGAACAAACTACCCTCCTCCTTTCCACCTGGAAGGTGGCATGCCTAGAGGTTAGGCTGGTGTGGCTGGGTGATCCTTCCTAATACCCACACTATGTTCTGCCTACTCTGTAGAGAAGACAGTGGCAGAGTCCATGTCCATCAAGTCACTGTTCATACAAGTTATAACCATTTAGGAACCCAGAGAAGGATAGGTTTCGTTTTCACATGCTCTACCATATGCTGACCAAAAAGTAGAAAAGTTGGAACTAATGATCACTGAGGCAACAGAAAGACAGGCAACTTCTTGTCTTGTTCACATCTTTTTCATTTTCCTGAGGACAAAACTCTGCTCTAAGATCTGCTGACTCTATCTCCATTTTGACATTCTGCTCTTTGCGCATACATGGGAACATTACAGTAAATATGGAGGTCATGTATGAAAGAGTAATCTACAAAGACAGCAAAGAGCAGAATGTTGCAACTGCTCAAGCAGGATTGTTTTGGGGGGTTATTACCAGGATATTTTCATATTTCACAGTCAATATGAAAGGAAAAAATGTTACAGCTTTGTTTATGTATAAACAGTTCTTTTGTTGAAATAAATAAAATTATCTCATTTTCTGTAGGCTGGATTAGTACTGTTTTCAAACACTGAGTCTGAATAAACAGCAGACTGTTCTCATTCAGAGGTGAAATCATAAATTGTTTTCTCGCTTTAAATGTCCCCGGACTTTTTGAAATGACATCACCTGTGCATTCATCAAAGCTCTGTATTTGGCATATTTTTTTCTGGTTTGGCAAAAATTAAGCAATGACTTGAATATGGTCCTATTTGGAGAAAAAAAATTGAAAAATACATGTGTTTCAAATTGTTTTGGAGGCTTAGTAGCATAAAAGTTTTTATGCCATTATTTCCATATTTCTTTTCCCCCGCTCAATTTTTTTGGAACGTGGATTGTGTGGGATCAGAAATGTTTTCTTATTGAGCAATCTGCAAATCAAGAAAATAAACTACCCAGAAATGTCTGTGCTTTCCTGATAACCTTGTTTGGGGAAAAGAATGTTTGCTTGGGCTGTGCTGTGGTTTCTGCCTGGTGGGTGGGTGAGCTGTGCTGGGAGTGTCCCTGCAAGCAGCTCTTGAGCAGATCGTGGCTGAGAACCCTATGCAAATGCCCATGCTGCAGGCAAGAGTTGTTTCCTAGGCACAATACTGGACCCTATTCACAGTGCTCAGCTTTATGCCTGAGTTTCAACCTGCCTCCCCTTAGAAAAGGCAATGGCTTGAGTCTCAGTGGCTGCTACAGGAGTAAGGGGTCTCATCTAAATCCTACTGAGGGTGGGAGGGATCCAGTGGCTAAGCAGGCATTAGATGTACACCTCAGTGCAGGCTGAGAGGACAGAGTGCATTTAAGAGGCTTGGTGGTTTGGACGAAAGCGTGCTGGACGTGCCTGTCAATTTGCCTGCTGGGACAGATATCTGTCAGTGTGGAAGAGTGGTTGTGTCCCTGCTGATCAAGCCATGCTAGTGCCCTGGTGTCATGCTAGCAGGAGGTTTTCCCTGCAGCAGCAGCAGGAGCTCCCTGGGAGTTCTGAAATCTCCTTTAGCTGGTGGGTTCTGCAGATAGAAGGCACAGTGCCCTCCCGTCCTCTACCTTATGGTGCCAGTGAAGGGAAGTGCCAAACAATTCACTACCCTCAATAAATATCTAGATGAACTTTTGGGTGCCAGTATAGCTTAACATGGGAAAAGTCCAGACTTCACTGCTCAGTTTTGCTTGGTAATTAGATGATAAATACAAGCTTTTAATTTTGCTGATTACTTTTTAGTTTGTGTAACATTACTGGGCAATAAGAGACAGACTGTGGGCAAGTAAAATTCTTGTATTAAATTAATTAAGGAGGCCAGGCTGGAATTATGTAATCTTCATTCCTCAAAACTGAGAGCTTGGTAAAATAATTAATTCTTTTCATAGCAGGTTTAGATTGGACCCAGAAGGCCAGCTTATTGCTGGAGTTAATGAAACCAATATTGTTGCTCTCTACTCCTGTTTAAAGTCAGAAGGCTAAAAACCATGGTCTTACTGGACCAGATTTTTACTCTTGATTACACTTCATAAGAACTGTTGCAGTGGATAAGAGCAAAAGTCAAACTAGCGAAGCCTCATCTCCAGTAGTGACCAGTACTTCATGTTTAAAAAAAGGATAAGAAACAGAGTCTACAAAGAAAGCTCTTCTGCATTTTTATACTGCTCTTAGCTGCAGCTGGGGCCCAAGTTTAGGCTTTGTCAAGGCTGCATCAGGCAGTAGAGTTTAATAGACACCTACAGAGATGCCTTTAGCATCTCAGTAACCCCATGGACTCCACTGGATCTGCTCCTGCTTCTGGAGAGGGATGCCTTGACTGCACATAACCTCAGCAATAACAGTTTACTGTTGGGATAGATGAACCAGCTTTTCACTGGCCAGTTCCCTGACTAGAGCTCAGAGTGGCCTTCACTGTTACTTATGTGCAAGAGCACAAAGATACAGCGCTGATAAGTCATTAAGGAGCTAAAAGAGTATTTTTAAAAGAAGGCTTTGGCACACGTGGCTTTCTTCATATTTAGGTACTTGCTAATTTTTCTTTAGGCCTTTATATCCCTTGGCATTGACATGCTTTTGCATGCTTTTGTGCTAATCTAGGAAACTCTTGCATTAGAGAATCCCAGACTGGTGTCTGGCAGTGAGTTAACATTAATCCAACTTTGGGTCTTTGTACCTGTCTTTCTTCTGCTTCTCTCAATTTTTCTTTGGGTTGGGGAGGAGAAATCTGCTTCAGACATTTGACTTACTAGAGCTGAAGTTCCAGGGAGTGACACAAAGCATCTTACAGACTGTAGCTGGTGAGCACCTATTGAATTAGACTCTTTCTCTGTGACCGGTATTCTCAGAGTGTTGCATTTCAGTGAGCAAATATCCAGGATGGATGGTAGACCTCTGGCTGAATTATGTCATTTGACAGGAGAAGGTTGTTGATTCATGGTGAGAGCTAAGGCGCTTTATTAAAAATAATGTCTTGTGGGCTTCATGACTGAACTGGAGAAGCCAAAATAACATTTTGCTTGTGAGGCTGAAATTCATATACCTATAACCTGGCTACATCTTTCAGTCCTGTTTGTTGTTCTAATTAATTTTTATTTGTATATTGTAATCAGAGTGATTTCTGCATAAGTACTTTCTTCTAATTTTATTTGTACAAGATAAGGTTTCATTTCAGTAGGTTGTCAGACAGTGACATGTTGGACCATGTACACTAGTAATCTTTCTGCATATTAAATAAGACAAATTAGGCACCTGCTATTTCCCATACAGGTAAATATACAAAAAATAAAATTTCTTCTTCCTGTGGGAGGACTAACAGTGAATTTTTGTGGCAGAGACACTGACAATAGTATAGCCAGAATGTACTGCTTTTTGTCTATTGCTCCACAATAATGTTCCTTATTTTAGAACTGAACAGTAAGTGACATGGGCATTTGGAAAAGATTATTAAAAGGAGGCAACTGGTCAACTTTAAACATATTAATTATGGTTACATTTTGTAAAAGCAAACTATCATTCTTGTTCTCAGCAGAAAATATGAAGAAAGTGCTAAGACATGTGGTGTTAGTGATTTCATAAACCCCATATTAAATTTAAAAAATGAGAAACACAAGGGGAACATGGAAAAACGTAAGTGCATAATGAGCAAGAAGACAGAGAAGCAGTGTTAGCTGGCACTGCAGCCACTGAGAAATGTGGGCCAAGAAATAACTGGGAGGGAAAAAAAGGACATTTGGCAAAAAAGAATCCTGGTGGAGGAAAAGCAAAGACATGTGGCATGAACCAGTTGTTAGAACCTAAAGTCAGATGAGTAGGAAGATATGTAACAGAACAGAAAAAAAAGAAATTGAAGGGGTAAATGGTGTGTCTCTGAAAGGGAGTCTCATGATGGAGGACTGAACTAGGAAGAAGAGAATACTTAGAGTATGGTGTGGTCCTGATGTAACAGGAACAATTACATTATTAATTAACAGTCCTTGTCTTTTGTCTTTATTCTTCTGAATGTGTTTTTAAACTTAATTTATACATTTAATAAAATAGATTTTATTTTTTAAATGAAACACATGATTTCTAAAGCAAAAATTTAGGAGTAATGTTGGACTGTAGCAGTGTTTTGTAGTAGACTTTATACTTCATGTGCTCATTTGTCCTTCTTTCAGATGTTCTTTGTTAATCTTCCATTTCTGTCTTTTGCCTTCTGCATTTGCCAGTCCCATTGGGAGAATCCAGAGAAGTTTGGAGAAACACTTCAGATTTTTTCTCTTCCCCTCCCCCTTCCCCTGAATTTACAGTCTAATGAAGCACAGATGCTGTCTCTTTTATAAGGTATAAGTTTCTAACATGAAATCAAAGGGAAAATATCTAGTAAGTGGGGAAACTATGTAATTGTGTGACCATCACTCTGTCAGAAAGTTCTGCTTTTGAAAAGCATTTGTGTGTGATTGCCTCTGATCTGGCCACCCTTGTTCTCTTTAAGTGCCTACAAAGGAAAAATTGTCTGAGTATCACTCAGAGTTAGTAACTAGTGAATTATGCCCTATCATAACTTAGGTCCTAGAAAGGTGGCTTTCTCAAGCCATCCCTTGGTTCCTTGCTTCATCCTGATATGGCTGTTGACTATTTGACAGCATTGCTGCAGAGTATTCAAAGAAGAAGAAACAGCTTTTAAAATCTGCTTGAAAGCTCAGTCTAGGGAGGTAAATATTCACAAAGTTTTAGGTTAAACATATTACAGCAGAAATCTCTGTTCCTACTGTAACCAGAAATGGTTATAGTAGAACTCCTTTGACTTTAAAGAAGCCACAAGGAATTACAGTGATCATTCCTTGAGGAAATACCAAAAAAAAAAGGTGTCTAACTTCTGTATGTATCTTTGAAACTCCTAAATACTATCTATCCCTCAGAGAACATATATTCCAGTGACATCCATCAACAGCGCACTGATGCACTGATGTCAGGTTGAACTCCAAATGAAGGAAAACTTTGCAGTAACAAGTATCTGGCCGAGAAGAAATCCCAAGATTTGGACCACAGCCATATCCTGCCAATAGCTCAGCAAAGAAAAAGTGCAGCAGAAGTACTCTTTGTAGTAAATCAAGAAGGCACCTAAGCTGTCCAGTAACTAGCAACCAAGGCAACATCATTAAATAGTAAACGCAGTAGCAAAAAGCTGAGATGGTGCCAATTACCTAACCACAGTATCCACAGTAGCTAATGAGCAAGGCAGCACCAGTAGCACAGCCTCCCTTCCAGTCATGCTGATGTCTTTTGATTGCTTGTTGACATGAGCTGCAAGAAAACCAGACAAATTTGGAATTTCTTAAATAGCTTGTTACTTGCATTGACAGTACAGCCACTGAAAACTGATGCCTATAGCATATATAGCCTGGGGTACAATACAGGACCATATATGTATAGGAATACAATGTGTGTTTTAGTGCTTAAAGTCAAAATTCATGTGTTTAAGAGAAAATGGTTAAACTTTTTCCCCCCTCTTATATTTGAATAGCAGGATTACTTCCATTACAAATAAACATAATGCATTCAATATATCCCACGATCCATAGCTACAAAGAACAATTCACTCATTTAGTGACTTTTTCTCAGTATGGACACTACAGTAGAAACTGCATGATTTGAAACGGAACTGTATCAAGATCATATTTTGACAGGTGTAAAATCATGCAGCAAGGTCAAAACATGTCTTATCAATATGTCTTCATTATGAGTTTTTAAGATTCGGTGTTGAGTAACCTAGTTAACGACTGAAAATAACACTTAAGCACAAACAGAATTAGAAAGTTTATTTCTCTTCAACCATCTTGATGTTCCTGTTTTCCTTTTCAGGCTGACGTATACATGCATACACTTGCCTTATTAAGGATTTAAAAGCTGATTGTTTCTGATATTAAAATATTGCAAGTAATAGTTTTTATTTAGTTGAAAGGAAGTCTTAAGTTTTTTAAGGAATAAGTTTGACTTTGGATAAACAAGCAGTTATATAAAATGCTGAAATTTAGGGAGGATTAACCTCTATTAAGGGTTGCTGAGATGAGAAGAATCCTTTGTCTGGAATAGCCAGAGGAAAAGAGCGGAAGACTGTAAAAATGAAAAAAAGTTTTGATGGATATTTAATTCACCGGAAAACACAGATACAATTTCAGTTAAAACTACTTGAGAATTCATGCAACAGTTAAGAGAATAAGTTTGGATGAAAGTTTGTTACTTTTTTTTCTGTAAAAGCTACATGTTTCATTTCAAATGTCTCCAAATGAAATGTTTTACTGTTTCTCTTTGGAAAGACATTTTGTTTTGAAATTTACTTGTAAAATTTTAAAGCTAAAAACACAGAATAAAAGTTCTTTCATTTCTTTCTCAGTGAGGGAGTTTGCTTAAAGGAAAAGAAAACTTCTTTTCTAATTTGAGCTGCTTCAGATTTACTTTGAATTATTGTCCAGTTTGACCAGGGAAGTGGAAAGTCAGCTTTCACACAGCTCAGACTCTGAGAGGTCAGGTGTGGGTACTGTACTTGTTATAGAATATCATTACAAGGAATACAATAAGAAAAGAAAAAAACTGTAGTAGAAGTACACCATCTATTTTTTTCTCATGATGCATGTCTTGATAATTTTTTGAATAACAGCATTTTGTATCCTGGTTTACTCTGTGACTGAACATGCACTCTTCTTCCATAAAACGGTTATGTCACGTGAAATGTGTGTGCTATAATAAATACCTTATAATTAAATCTGCCAAGACTGATTGAAAAAGCAACAGTTCAAAATGAGGTTGAGAAAGTAATTCTGACCAGGATGTCTTATTTTGCTGGTTTGACTGGTCTGATTGAAACCGTCTGTGAAGCAGCAGCCCTTGCGTGATAGGTCTAGACACAAATTAATAAGAAGACATTGTGTTGACCTACTAAACAAAAAACACGACAGTCCAATAACTACAAACAGACGTAGTTATTTTAGTGCTTCTTTAAAAACTCTCCCTTGTCCCACCCAGATTGTTTTGTGGTGGCTTCTTTTAGCTGTATGGAAATTTCCCTGTGAAAACATACACCTCCCCAGACAATCCCACCTGTGAATGATTGCATCCTTTAACCCTGAGGTTACATTTTCTCCTAGTAGTTCACTAAAAAGGGTGGGGTTTTTTTCTGTTTTGTTTTGTTTTTAAACAGCTCAGTTCTTGTATTACATAAACCAAACTGGGTGCAAGGGAGCTTGATCCCAAGGGCGAGAACTTTAGAGAGTGTACACCAGTTCTCTTCCATTGGAGACCTCTGATCTCTATTGTTTTCTGTATCAGAATTATGTCATGCGATGAGTCAGGGTTAACACATTGGTCCTGTAACTTGAATAAAATTACCAAGATATTGCAAGGACCCTGCACCCTCAAGGAGTAAGTGACATATACTTTTTATGTGACTAAAACAAAATATTTTATAGCATCAGAGAAGCTGTTAATTTGTTTCTAGTGTGCCTCTGACAGAAGAACTTAATATTGCCTTTGTCTCTTCATGAGATGTTACAAGCCTGTTGTTGACGATATGTACACTACAGCACTCTGGATGTCACATGTTTGGCAATTTGAACTTGAACAATGTTTTTTTCATTATCCCTATGTTTTACTAAAGTTTTGTATAACACTGCCTAATCTGTCTCCGAGTGATATTTACAGCAGACAGGGTATATCTCAAGTGCCTTTTTCCAAGATAGCTGAACACCTGGATAGTATCAATCTTTTAATAGAAATTCAGTTTTTTAACTCTTTTGATACTAGCTGTTATTTGAAAAAATTAATTATCAATATCAGGAGAATTAAACTAAGCACATAAACAGCCATGAGAGTTTCCAAGAATTGTTTTCATAAGTTATATACTCATAGTACGGGGAACCAAATCAAATAATTTCAAGATTTTAAGTATTAATCTCATTGTCAAATAGTTTATTCAATTTATGACTTATTTTTTTCAATTTCTAAATTCCAAATTCGATTGGACTAATAGTTTCCATATTAAGGGTAGTTTCACAGTATAAACAAAGTAGACATTTTCCCATTAAAAGAACACTAAAAAATTAAACAACATCCATCAGGCATGATGGAAATGGAAGATGCATTCCCTCTCCAAATGTGCTACCATGTGCCTGTTCCACATGGGACAGTATGTGCCAATCTGGTTGGTGCTCAACAGCAAGGCTCAAGGTGCTGGTAAATATTAGCCTAAAACTGTACAGTTGTCTGAGTCCTGTGAGTGATATGTGGGTGAATAGAGTGTCTTTTCTATTCTATTCTAAAAGCTTAACCGTATTTTAAATACTATATGAAACTATAATAAGAGGCTATGATTTGAGATACCTGTCTCCTGAAAATACATTTGTGGAGACTGTTGGAGACAATAGGCTTTAATGTGCTCTTAGAGAACTATGGGTTCAGGATTTCAGTTATTTATATTTATTCATATTACGTATGGAAAAAAATGTAATGTAGAAAAAAGAGTTTTAAAATGTATTGTATAATTCAGTAATTTCCTAGGCTTTGATGAGATGTAGTTGATCAATTCTAATTAAGAAAACCCCAACATTACAAGAGAGTAAATAAAGCAAGAATAAAAATAATTTTTTTTCCAATAATTTTCAAGTTGTTTTCAGTTTGATACTTGCCATAAATCACAAAATTGTTTTCATTTCATCAAAAAGATTTCAGATAATGAATAGCATGTAGTATGTGTTGGAATATATGTTACTGCACAAATTGAAGATACTGTTACTGCTGTCACTGCAGTAGTAGCTCATGAGATAGAGCTACACTAACTCATCTATCAATCACACTCATCCATTATATTGTTGATACACATTCAAATCCTTTCTCTGGCTTGGAAGACAGAGTTTGGTCCTGGATCTCCCATATTTAAGACATAATCTGTGTCTTAATTGAAAAGCAACATTCAGACTCACATGATGAATATGTTTTACTTCTCTGATGTTACATGAGAATTAGTTGGGCCAGAAGGAATGTGGTGGTGTCTCCATTTAGGGTGGTGATGCAAAGACCCAACACTGAGATATCTTCTCAAGTGGAGCAAGAGGAGGGTTTGGAACAGACTCTCCTGCATCTCAGATGCCCTTGTGCCTAAGTGGAAAAGTAGCTCCTTTATAAGGTAAAGCCTGATCTGATTTAAAATGCCTAACAAGAGGAAACAGTTCATTTCTGAGAAAATGTAGGCAAGTTGTGAGGTTAAATGTGTAGTCTCCTGAGGAAAATGAAGCCTAGAAATCCCTTTCTTTGCATTTCTTAACTTAGCTCCTTGTTCACTGCAGGAATTTCTGTGGTGTGTTCAACTCTTACCATTCCTGCTTTAACTGGCTGATGCTGTGATGCAAATCCTAAAGCCAGCTTGACAACTGAATCTCACTGACAGCTTTTGAAATGTCTTTCATTTCACAGAAATTAAATTTTTGACAAGCACAGCAGAGCTCTCAGCAGCATCTGCCCATTCATCCAGCTCTTTCCCTGACATCACTTCTGAATGAAAACCTTTGCAGGCAACGAGTCCAGTGAAATGCCAATGGTTTCCATTTATAGCTGACAAGCCTTACATCCAGCTTCAGTGGGATTTCATCACAGGATCATACAATCATAGGATAATTCAAGTTGGAAGGCTAAAAGTTAATTGCAAGCTCAAATTGTTTGTTGATCGTAGGCCTTTAGCATGTACAAGTCGGCACCAAGTGACTCACAAACATGTTAAAAATCTCAGCTTCCCACATGACTACATGACTACCATGTAACAGAGCAGGAAGACAAGGTCTGGAGAGTGCATGAGAGTGGCTCTGATAACACAAAACGTAGCTCCTGACTTTTAAAGACATTGACTCTTGACTCTGTTTTTGTCACTGTAATATCCACTGCTGTGGGAATGAGAACATGGATTTACTGATCATGAAACACACCAAACACATTTTGATTATGTAGCACTGTTGAGAATATTTCTTTCTAGTTTAGGTTAAAGAATCACAAATAAAGGGATATTTGAAGGGTCACTTGTTTTTAATTGCTCGGGGGCACATATGCTTTTTTAATTGGTACACAGATAATTTTAATAAAAAAAAATCCAAATGAAATTCAAACAAATAAGGAGATTTTAGCCCATGGAAGTATGGGGAAATCTTTTAGCTAGGCAAAATGTGTTTATCTCTGCAGAGAGTCTGACCAACACAGCAGGAGTAATGTATATTCTAAGTCAGAATGTTGGTGTGACATTTTTCATGACAGAAATAAGCACTATGTATGCATTATATGACAGCTGAAATATGGTGCTTCCAACAATAGGTTGACATTAACCAAGAGAGGAAAATACATCTTCCTGTAACTCCCAGGCTCTCTTATCTAAATTTTAAATGGGCCTGAGTCCATGTCTTAGTTTATGACCTCTGATGAGCTCACAGTACAAAGTAGAAAACACACATATTTTATACACGTAGTCTTACCCATTACCCTTCTATTATATTATTTCTCACTGTTTCTGTAACTTTCCATGCTTGTATTAACATTGCACAATTTATTGGCAATGTAGCTTAATTACTTGTTTTTATTAACAATTAATTGATATCGGAAACCTATGCTCCAGGGACACTTATAAATTGAAATTTTAGTTTTAATAACTAGGAAAAAATAACACTGTGTAAGTTGAACTCTTTTTATGTGGTATATTTTGTGGGCAGCTTTCCTTCCACATCTCATCAACCACTAGTCAAAAAGTATTTTATAACATTAATAAAATGTAAGTGGAGAATATCTGATGACAGGAATATTATTTTCCTAAACCATAAGCTAGATGTAGTGTTTTTATATCATCACTTATGTTGCGTACATTAAGATACCTTACACCTTTTTCATTTACATGCCAAACTTTATTTTTTTTATTCCCTCTTATTATTAAAATAAGATTCTGGTTTAATTTAATCCAAACTAGTATGTTTTTTAAATTACCTGAGAGAGCTATTAATCCGCAGTAGTAGAGTTTACCTGCGTTAGCTGAGAGACCTACTCTAAATCAGCATTTTTCAACAATGAAGTGATAATTTCTCTGGGGAGAATTAAGTCTTGCAACAGAGACTCAAGAAGAACCTAGGGAAAAACAAAAGGTTTTTCTTTCTTATTAGGTTTTTTTCTCCTGGGACCTACTAAGAGCTGAAGTATTTATTGAATATCCTGGAAGCATTCTGGTTTCTGTGTCCCAAGAGCAAGAGAACAGCTAGCTAGCTGCTGTGAGCTTCCTGGGGTGAGTGAAGAGCTGACTTGGTTGGTGGGGGAATTGCTTTTTCAGTTCTTGACTTGGATGGCCATCTCCTCTATCCTGCATGGTGGAGGGATACCTGGAGGTGAGAGAAGGACTGTACAAAGGCCTGGAAACTGGCAGGGGCTTTGGGGTTTTGGTAGAATGTTGAAGACATCAGCCCTGTGCTGTGGTCACCCAAGCTGGATATTCACACGGTCACTGTGGCACATGAGTCTCATTCATTGCACGGGAGATAGGGATCATTTTCATTCTATGTTGTCTTCATTTGGTGGCATAGATAAGAACTGTAAAGTTGGTTCAAAATATTGGCAGACACCACTTCTCAGTTCATGCATGTCTTTTTCATACAGTCTAGCATTTGGTAGTCTTTTGTCTTGTTACTGTGAAAGTGGAAAATTCTTTGGATGTGGCCAACCCATACCATTTTCTTGTCAATTTACCAATAACCTTAAGATCTATTTGTGCGTAAATTCATGTTATTGCTTCTGGTGGTGCTGCTGGGCAAATATCCCTTTGAATTTCATGTGTATTGTTCTACAAATATACTGGGCTTTGGTAGATCCCTCACAGGCTTTCCTAAATAAACAGAGCCTGGGTTTTGGTTAGAAACTTGGATGTCTTGCAAGAAACTTTTCTAACTCATAAGGACTGGATTATCTCTGATCCATAGATAGTGGGTTGGTATTTATTCTGCAAGCCCCTCTGTGTCTTCCACATCACTGCCTATGAAACAAATCCCCCAAATCTCTGGGTGCATATATTTCCCTGAATGATTGCTTACATAAATTAGTTTCTTAATTTATTCAGTATGAGGAATTCTTATAGACCCTTTATCAATTGTTACTACTGCTACAAATCTAAAGAGGAGTCATCTGCCCATAGTAGTGACGAAGAAATAAATGTATTTTATGCTGAAAATCTTTCTTTTTTTAATGACTTCTGGGTTATTTGCTGGGTAAGACGGTGGAGGTCAGAGGCTATTTTACCCTGTGGGCAAACAATGAAGGTAAAGGGTCCTTGCCCTTGACATTCTCAGGGTAGAGGCAAACAAGGACAGAAGTACTCATTTAAGCACTGGTAGCAGCATGCTTAACAAAGGAAGGGGAAAAATGGATGCATCAACATAATTAAAATAGATTAAACAGACATGGAATTTATTAGTCATGGAAAAATCCCAGCTTCCAGCTCTTGAGGAGACAGTTTCTGGAAGGCTATTTTTGTGATATGATTGACTTTAAAACGGAATCCACAATGCTTTGAGAATTATCTGGAGGCAAGACCAGCAAACGCATTTAAACTATCGTAGATCAGTGTTTGGAATAGGGACAATTTGTAAACAGCACATCCAACATTTTCTGAAATGCCTCGCTTCTTGAGAGATACTGTGGTTGCCTTCCCTTCTGCAGGCTAAGAAAAAAGGCAGTGCCCTGCTTTCTTTTGCATCTGGCATGGGAGTAGTGCAGAGAGGCTGGGTAAGGTGTAGAGAAAGAAACTGGAATAGGCCAGATGAGACTAGAAAAATAGCAAGAAATCTAAAATTGCAAGAACAGTTTTTCAAGACAAGAACTGATTTACTCTAATGCCTACATGGTGATGCAAGCTAGGTGATCACGCAGCTTCCTCTCTGCTGTATAGTCAGAGTTGCATCTGCTCCTACCTGAGGTCTTAAGTCAGGTTGCTCCCTCCATGTCAGCTCCTCCATCTATTTTATTACTTGTTTACTTGGGACTTTGGGGAACAGTGGAAATTTTGATCTTAATGAATTTTTTCCACTGGGAAATGGTTTCCTCTTTTACAGCTACAAGTGCGTTCAGGTAGTAATAATAATAATAATAATGCTTGTGCATGAAGACCTTGACTTTTCTCTGATTAGAAAGTCTCATTCTCAACAGAACTTTGAGAAATTTTATAACCTGTTGTATACATGGTGCTTCATAAACAGAATTTATGTTCATTGATTACATGATGCAAGGAAACAGATGTGTTTTATAAACAATTTTAATACTTCTGAAGGGAGCGAGATACTTTGAACAACACAATGAAAATATCAGCCATTACAAGTCCACGCCAATGCACTAAATTAATATCATCTTGTTCTCTGTGTGAAAATAAGAGGCCTGATTCTGAAGAAATTTATTTAAATATTTCACTAGTGTATCTCTCTTGACCTTAAGAGAATTGCATGAGATTCATACATGAGCAAAATATGCTCAAAGTTAAATGACATTTTTACTTGTGTGATGAGAGAGACCAGGGGAGATGAAACCGTTTATGAAGCTGATACATTATTCAGGCATCTTAGGACAAGCAGCAAAATTTAAAAGCAGAGATGTTTATTATAATGTTTCCAATCTTAAGTTGCAGGGTCCTACCAAAAGCCTTTGAAACTGTCAACATGGCCCCTTATAAGTTTATTACTTGCCTATGAACTGGCATGTGTTTTAGATTTGTTAGAGGAAGTTTCCTAATGTACAGTTTCAGTGTTTCTCTACTGTAAACAACCCTTAAATACAGAAAGTTGTACTGTGAGCCAAGCTGGACTTTTACTGGTCACCAGGGTCAACTGCAGAACCAAGTCTGACCTCCATCTCTGACTCCAATTAGTCACAGAACTAATTTATTTTTCATTTTCCAGGCCATTTGTCTTCTTGGAAACCACAGTGACTTATATGATTCCAAGAGTTGCACTTGGAAAAAATTATTGTAGTGTGTTTGTCTGTATTTAGCTTTAACACGTGTTCATACCAGTGATTTATACATTACAAAAGGTGCTAGTTTATTTGAATTAGAAGACTTGGTGGCTCTGTTAGTGTTTGTGTCTGGAATATGTTATTTTCAAGATGAATGTGGTTTGATTTTGATCTTTTTATGGTTTGCTAAGCATAGGTACATAGATATACTGGAGCACATGTCAGGGTCAGGTTGTCATGCTTTAACTACTTGGTCAAATTTTCTACTGCTCTATATTGTGAACAGCACTGCAGGAATTTTTTAAGAATGTAGTTTCTATGAATTTGCACTAAAGTTAAATGCAGCTGGCTGTTCAGTGAAAAAAGTTTTCTTTGTGCCTATTGGAGTTACAATAGCCATATGATTTCCAGAATTTAGCAAATCATAGGCTGTGGTGTATCAGTACTATTTTTTCACCACTGAAGATGAGTTGCATTTCCTTTTTGGTGCAGTACTGTGTACACACAATTATCAAGAACAATAACTAGAATTATGCACAATGCTCTTCATGAACTAGGGTAAATAATAATCTCAGAATCCCTTTCTCACTCCTTACATTCTAGATAATATAGAAAACATATACATACATGAAAGGCAAAAGTTAAAGTTAACAGTGGAAGTTTAGACAGTGATAATTAAGAAAAAGAAAATCTTCAGAAAGAGATAGTTGCTAGAGTATGCTTAGTAGCACTTTCAGGATGTCCTAGGGATTGGCATCTTGCATCCATACTGTTTCTTCTAAGTATTTTAGCTTGCAACCCAAGCAGGTGCATTTCTCTCCTGTCCTGGATTGTACAGGATGGAAATCCAGACACACAGGTCAGGGGGAACCACAGCATTTTCCTGTAATCTAGACACAGCCTCACTCTTCTTCAGCTGAAACAGCTGTGACACTACAGTCTGGTTTTAGGTTAAGCTACTGGCTATCTTTTAGCAAGAAAGGACTAGTTTGGGAATCGTGCCTCTCCATGAAAATACACTGTCCTTGAGTCCTTCCTACAGCTATGATGCCCTGGCCTTTTTGAGTGCCAAATTTACAAGTGCACAGTTTCATCTTTCCTATTTACAAACCCATTACTCTGATATGAAAGCACATGCGCTATCACACTGGGTTTTTAATAAATTTATGAAAAATTATGAATTGATAAAATATCTTTGTGAATGGTAGCAATTTATATATTAATTGTATTTGCATCAAGCTATTTAAAGTTTGGATTTTTGTTTTCTAGTGCTAATCTTGGAACACAGTGTCCGGGGAGACAGACAACGGAAGAATTTTGAGGTTGATTTCTAATAGCCTTCCAATTTCCCTGTTCATAGCGGCTGTGGGATTTTTTGGAAGCTGTATGGAATGTACTTTTTACAGTTTTCCAGTGAAACATCCAGTATGGGCATTCTCAGAGCCCTTACATTCTGTCTGGATTAACAGCCAAACCTCTCTCATTTCAATATTTTAAGCTCACTAGACCCTCAGCTGGTAGATACAGATGACATATTGCATCATATCACTTTAAGTGACTTTAACAATCATTGTATGAAAAACACAGTACTGCTTATGTTTTCTTAAAAAAAGGGACGAAAGAAAAGGTTATTTGTACACAGTAGCAAGTGAGTGGGAAGATGAGCCCTTGGAGTTTTTCAGATGAGCAGTGGAAACGGGCTAATTATAAGATGCCAGTGGAAAAATAGTTTATATGATTTAATGCTTTAGATGTTTTGCAGAAAGCCGTGGCTCAGAATCTCACTGGTGATCTAGCTGCTTTAAAGTCTCCTTTGAGAGACATTTCCCATTGTGCAGACACTGTGGTAGTCTACTGTAAAGATATCTTTGAGGATTCAGTTGCAGGTCCTGTTGTGAGAGGCATACTAGGATGGAGTTGAGACACAGGAACCTACTGTGGTGTAACTGCACTTCGCAGCACTGGAGAGTCTGGGAGATCCTGAGGCTGATAGGGAAATCTAGGTGCTTGATAGACTTGTCTTGAGGTGTCAGTAAATGTAATGTCTCAGAGGTCTTGAGTCATAAGAGTAGGTCTAGAGGAGTTTGCTCATCTCACTTCCATCCTTGCAAGCTTTGCTACAGATCTACCTGTTCAATGTATATGCATATGACACTTGCCCATTTACATCCATTGAGAATACATCTCACTTTACTGGACTTAGAAAATAAACTAACAACCCTAAAGATAATATGTAAAGTTTACTGGAAGTCTAAATAAGCAGGAAAATGTGTGAGTGTATGCTATAGACAAAATGACATAGAGCATTTTCAGAGATAATGATAAGAAAATACAATGAGACATTGTTAGTCTCATTAACTCTAAGAGACAATTTTGGGAAGAAAAAGCTCGTGGATGGCTCAGGATGCTTGGAATTCCAGATTCATTGTACTAGAAAATTGGTAATTTATGCAAAAATCAGTGTGAGAAAATGAAATGTCATATGGGTTTCTTTTTCAAAGTAGAGCCACACCTAAACATTGCATTAAGGACTAAAGACTTCAGATGAAAGGTTTGGAAAATTCTTTTTTTCTGTAACACGGCATAGAAATTTCTGGAAAACAGCTTCTGGATAATGAGAATAAGATCACTGTCAATGCTTTTTCCTGGAATATACTCTTAAAAATCTAATTAAAAGGTTTTGCTGTTTCCACCTTTAGATCTGTATTTCTGGAAGAGATAATCATAAAAGCATCATATTCCTTATTTCTAATGCCTTTGACATATGTCCCTTCGCTTCATAAATGCCTGTATCTGTAAGTTGATCTCCAGTGTCCCAGGTGTGGAGACTGCTTTCTTTCCTTTAATTTTCACCCAGAATTGCTTGTCTGTTTGCCTTTTCCATTCTTGCTATCATTATTAGCACACTTTGTGAGGTCAGCGAAGTCCAGGATATAGAAAGAAATCCCTGGCTGATTTCTAAAGATGCTGACCACATAGTTTGCCATTAATATAAAAGAAAATGCAGGGATTCTTCATGTTTCAGTTAATAAGGACTCATTTTATGCCATTTTCTAGGTTGCTGGATATTTCCAGTCATTTCCCACAGTTACAGTCAGTCAATCAGTGTAAAAGAAGAGTAAAATAATAATGAGAAAAAAAGAATGAGCAATAAAGAGACCATAAATAAAAGTGCAAATCAAAGTGCAGAACAGGGGAAAAAACCCCAAAACAACAGGAAAAAAAATTTTAAAAATCTGAAGAAGAAGGAAAGAATAAGAAGCTGGGGTTAGGGGGGCAGGCTTTCAGAACAAGCAATATGTAGAGAGAGAACCATTATGTACAGAATTTGGAAATGAATACTAGGCAGACATACAGCTTTGGCTTAACAGCAAGAGAGCCTGAGGCCTGACTCAGTGTTGGATTCATATACCTCCCATATTGCACAAAACTCAGTCCCTGAATTTACTTAGCTCAATCTGCATTTAATATTGAAGTTATTGAGACTGCAACAATGAATCCTCTTATCTTTAAACCAGACACAGGGCCATGGCACTGCTCTGTTCCCACTTAGCAAGGCAGTGCAGTCATGGACCTAGTTTCACTCCACACTGAGATGAGATCAAGTCACTAAGTTTGGAATGATACTGTAGCTTTTCTGTTCCTCGGTTCTGAATCACTTACATCCAGGGTTTTAGTTTGTGTTCTGTCATCTTTTTTCTGGCCATTGCCCCTCTGATTATTGCTATTAAGTCTGGGGACTGGGCTGGGTTAGGTTTGGGTTGGGTTGCATCCACACTCTCTTCCACTGTTGTCAAATCTTTAATCATTTCTCTCCCAAACCAGATGGAAATACTTGTTTACTACAATCTTATGACAGGAATCTTAGAGAAAATAAATTAATTTTACTTTAGAATGAAAGCATCACAAAAGCTTGTGACAGTGGGAAGGAGAGTAGACATCAAGAAATGAAAAACCTTCATGTTACTTCCAAAATAATCGTGTCATATTAAAACTCCACAGGCAAGTGGACTGCTTGTAATTGTGAGGTTTTTCCACCTTGAAAAAAATAACACCTTTTTGCATAGTTACCATTCAAAACTTCATTTTTTCCATCTCTTATGGTTGATTTTATCATTCCTGTGCACCGAAATGAGGATTTCAGGTTGAAGGAGACTTCAAAACTTACTTTAAAACCTATTTTACAGTAGTTTCTTGGACTGATCATTAGCCACAGAAAAAGTGTATCAGCAGCTAAGCCTTATTGCTTATTCTATGGTGCAGGAAGGGCTGTGGTTAAAGCTGTTCTTGTAATAAAATGGGGCACATACAATTGAAAGAAACAATTTTACTCAGATTCAGTAGACCTGCTTAGTTCTTATCCGTAATGTACCTTTTTTTCTCTAAGCTGCTGGAGCAGACCTAAGGTAGTATACCTGTAGATAGTAATTGAGCTAGGGAGAAATACATAGCAGAAAGATTCCTCCGAGACATATATGTGGGTTGCTGTTAAACTGGACTTGTTACTTAAAGGGTAAGCTACCAGTTATTCTGTTTTCTGTTAACTCACAGGGCTGTTGTTTTCCAAGCAAAGAAGTCTTTATTTGCATTCGCCATTAGTGTCTGAAATAAAACAATTCCAGTTTCTTGCTACTGTTGCTGCTGGCAAGAAAACTACTTTTACAAGCCATACAAGTAAGTATAATAGTAATATCTTCCTGAGGTTTGCTGTTCAACACACCTTTACCTTATTTAACACTGGGGCAATGCCAATTGGGACCACCCATTCTTGGAAATATAAAGGACCAGCACAAATTGGAAAAATGTTGACTGTTGAATCATCGTGTGGAATATCCAGTTCCAGTTCCTCAGGGCAACACTTACAGCAACCCACACGGGATGCTGGGACGCAGAGAGAAGCTCTGAGCCTGTCTGTGGCCCTGATTCAGGAAAACATTTTTATTCAGAAATGGTGCTGATGTGTATTCTAATAGTTAGCATATGTTTTAAAACCTTTTGACCAGTGGCTTTTAGACACACTCATAAGGTTTTGTGGGCTAAGGTCTTAAGCCAGTAGACACCATCTTTCTCTGAAGAATTTTATGAAGCTTATGTGACCCACTGCCAGACTTCCCCAGCTGCTTATTTTAAGTTACTTTGTCTTACTGACACTTCTGCAGTGACATAAAAGTTACTACTGTGTGTTCAATTATGCAGATATAAAACTGTTACAATTGATTTATACCCTGTAGGAAGGCAAATAAGCGTACTGAAATAAAAGGATCCCTATTAGTGGGATATCAATATAGCTTTTGCTTAAAATAATCCCATTCATCTGAAAAGCTGTCTCAGGACAAAATGTGTGTGCAGACCAACAAGGCCTTGGTTTCAAGCAGAAATTATGAGGTCACTTAATTGGATTCATAGACTTTTCACTCCTGCTGGGAATTTAATAGAAAGCACCCTTCTCTGGTTTAGCTTTCTGGTATTTTTAATAAGTTCCAGATCCAGAATAATTAGCAACTCTCATATTACTTAATATGTTATCAGGATATGAAGCTACTGACAATTCTGACAATATATATTAGTAAATCTATCATTCAGGTATTTAAATTTGGTCTGTTAGATGTAATATATGGATAAAAAAACATATTGGGCAGGAAGAAATCAGGGATTAATATGCCAGTGCCACACTTAATAACTAAGGCTATCTGGAGGGAATTTATTAATTTATTTGTTACGTAAAATAATTCAAAGATAAAAGTGATGCTCATTCCTGTGCAGAAAAGCAACCACTGTCTCACAAAGTCATACAGGATTTGTCTTGGTCAGAAAAGTTGCATTAACTTTTGGAAGAGGTTTCATAGTTTGTCAAGCTCTTTTCATAACACTGTTTATAAACAGACTTTAGTGGGGTTCTGATTTTCCTTGTGGATATAAATTTCTTCTGAGATGACTATGTCTGTGACTGCTGTAAGATTTGTAAAATTAAAAATCTTGGATTTCTGTAAATATTTCTTGGTCTAGCTAAATGAGTATTACATATAAAGCAGCAGTACACTAATATATTCTAGAAAGCCCTCCCCGACTTCAGCAATAACCAGGAAGTCTACCCAAACACCCATGCAGCACTTTTCCAGAGAAAGTCAATGAGATGAAGCACTCAGCAAGGTCTGGAAAAATCCTGGACATTTACACAAGGTTTAAGAACTTCAGACTTACACCTGTTAAAGCTAAAACATTTAAAGGACTCAGTGTCGTTTTTTGATGCATAAACCATTGTCCATGACTAACATTCAAGATGAAAGCTAACATGACAGATGGTTATCCAACACCTGCCTATACTGAAATTTTTACACCTTTCTTTGATACTTACATCTGGTATTTACAACTTTTACAGATAAGGTATTGACCTCTAAGTCTGAGTGGCAGAACAACTGAATGGCAGATGTTGGTTTTGAGATGGTTTATAATGATTATGTTTTTCAAAAGTATTTACCATGCTACGAGGTATGAACATATGTGAATGTACAGGTAGAGAAGAGATTGTGTTACTTGGCTATTCTGTTGATTTTTGAGATCATTCTAACACCCTTTATTAGGGCTATTTATTACAGATATTTGGCCTTGGTATTTGACTAACTGACATAATGCCATAAAGAATAACATTTGGCATGGAATTATGCCACAAAGCTTGGTTTTGATTATGAGGGAAAAATATATATTCTGCAAGTTAGTAGGGTTTCCGTTTGCCTTTTCTCCTTGGTGTAACTGTACAATTTTATATATCTATGTGATTGAAATATATTTGTCTTTATAAAAAACAATCAGAAGTAGTGAAAAGACAGTAAAACAAATATAGAAAAAACACTCAGCCACTCAATCATATTGAATTCAAACTGTGACTTTTAAGAATGGAGTAATTTAAACATATTGTCTTCTTACTGAAGGTGAGATAATCTTCATGCATATGATAATGATGCTGGGATCACTCCAAGAGGAAAGGAACCCTATGCTCTTACTGATATTTTTAATATTTTTCTGACTAAAGCATGGGGCAGAAATACCATGGAGCTAAAGAGCTCTGGTTAATGGTGAAGAAGTATTAATGCTGTGGCTTGATGGAAACCTTGAGGAATGGATTGCAGTTCGTATAATTTTGTAAACCAGTTTATGTTGGTGGCAAAGACTCAAGAACTTACATGCATTGTGTATCATGTATAAAGAATATATTGCAGATTTTGCTTATTTCTCTTTGCATAAGTTCTGCAAATCTTATTTTGTCTGTGAATAAAAGGGTCCTTTGTCCGAGAATACAAGGCAGCAGGAGACAATGAGGTATTTTATTATTCTCTCAACACCTTAGTTCTCTCCCTGTATTTCCAAGGGAACAGTTCATGTGGAACAAACATGTGCAAAGAACACAAGATCCACATAAAAGGGCACCAAGCATCCTGTTTGTGAGTAGTGTCATGTATTTGCAGCCAGCTGCCAGGATGTAATGATGATTTATTCTTTGGCTACCATTTGCTTGGCTTATTTGTGATTTGCTCTTAATCCTGCCTAGATGGGATGACTGGCCTGCTTTGAAAAAACGTGGCACTTGAAATGGAGCAGTTGTTAATGCTTTTCCTAATCCATCCATCAACTGAGGAGTTCTAATCAATCTGGTTCTAACACTGATAAACAAAGCTCACAGATAACATAGGCGGGCAGCAGGAGGCAGCTCCAAGGTTCATAATTGAGCTGAGGGAGCAGCAGCTGTGCCAGGTAGTCATGCTGATTTCTCTTGTGCTTACAGCAGCTTTGATTAAGAGAGAATTTGAGAAAGACACTTTATCTTGCCAAAGAATATAATAGAAAGTACAGAGAAGAAGGAAAATTCTGGTGAAGAGGATGTGTCATTGGTAATCATCTAGGCTGAGGACCAATGAAATTCTGACTGTTTGCATGAGGCCTCTGCTTAAACAGCCAAAAATAGTTACATGTAATTACCAAGTTTTCAGCTGAATAATTTGGCAGGGTTGTGAAACATGTGCAGAGGCTTTCCATCGCCTCATGCAGTCTTCATGCTTGTGAAGGGTGAGAAATGCTTAAGCTGAAACAGGCCTGATGTATGGGTTCTCTCCTGGACCAGGATTTTTAACTTAGTTTCCAAAGGTCAATTACTTTTGAGTTGGGAAATTTTGCTAATTAATTCCTAGTAAGCATGGCTTCTCAGCTTACAAAAAGCAAGCAAGCAAAACAGGGACAACAAACCTTCCTAAGGGGAGTGTTACAAATTAAAAAAAAACAGCAAACCAACAACCCTTTAAAATGTCTTATAAAGTTCAAGTGCTGTTTCCGTGAGTAAAAGTCTTTGGGAAAGACACGCTCTATCCATGCAGCAGAACAACAGTATATGTCTGTTACTGAACTCTCTGTGACCCATACATAAAGTACCTAGAATACAGTACCAGGCAATCTGACCTAAAAATAACATCTACAGTATGTATAATACATTTTAACTATGATCTGAAAATATATGGAGAAAAAGGACCTATGGTTATTTTATTTTATTTTATTTTATTTTATTTTATTTTATTTTATTTTATTTTATTTATTTATTTTTTAGCATGGATAGTAGAAAAATTCCTCAGAGTTAAAAATCACGATTTTAAAGGCTTCAAGATGTCTCACTAGATTTTTCTTCCTGGACGTAAGCCAAACAACATGAGTGGTTCTGGTTTTTAAGTGTATATAACCTCCACTTCCTTAGGATTTTTAATTCCCCCCTTTTCCATCATTTTTAAATAAAAAGTGCAAAATCTTCCTTTCCCTTCTGTCCCAAAAATAATTATAAAAGCCACAGTTCCAAATATCCCAGCTCAGCTTCCTATTAAATTTAAATGGAAAGTTATAAAAAAAAATAAATAATTTCAGACAAGATTCTAGGTTGAATGTAGGAAATTTTGTAGAATTTCATGTGCAGGTGTGTGTCTTTGGTGAACAATTTTAGTGGGTAGAAGTGTCTGCTCTGTAGGTAATGAAGATGTTCTTTCAATTCTTTTTCCATAAACCACTGACTGACCACATAATAAGGAATCTCTAATTCACTATTTCTTGGGCTAGGACTTCAAGCCTTATTATGTGTTAAGCAAAACATGGAATGAGCCAGTTCGGTTTGCCATTTAGGAAGAAATTACATTAAAAAATTTATTCACATCAAGTTTTATGAATAAAAATAACTGAGAGAGTGAGGAATTACTGAAAGACTACTTTAAGTTTCCTTTCTTCCATACAGGAAGACCCTAAGTATGAGGTCTAATTAAGCCCCGACAGAAAAACCATTTATGATTTTCTAAGTTGAGAATATGCAGGAATTTTAATGATTTGGGAAGGATTTTTTTTTCTAGTTGCAAGTGAAATGATTTCTTTGACTATCTGAGAAAACTTGTGTCATTTGCACTGATTTTGAAGTCAGCTACCTTTGCCAGCATCTACTTAGCTACAGGGAATTTTTTTAAAAAAGGTAGAACAAAATATGCAAGCACTGCTGTACTTTGGAAATGACTTATATGAAGCAGCTTAGATTTGTCACTCAAGATTCTCTCTTGGGTGCCGTCTTGCAACGTGCAAGAAATAGTGAAACACTGTGAGAAGTCAAAGTAGATACCACATATAATATTTACTTACTAGACTGATTCAGTGTAGTAATAATTCTTTTATATTGCAACAATAAACTGCAGAAAGAATAAGATATCTGTGTTAATAAGCTTACAGTTAAATATATTAAAAAATACTGCTCATAGGAAGGGTGAAATAAAAACATCAGGCAACAACAGAGTGAAAACTCAGTATTAAAAGCTAAACAAAATTAGTGTATGTACAGGAGTGGCATATGTCTTATTTACTTTTTTTTCAGAATTCATAAAAAATTGGTTGAAAATAGTTTTTGGTACTGTGCTCAATTGTTGCAATTCCAAAGACCACTATGAAAAGGTTAAAATGCTGAGTCACAGCTCTCATCCCCTTTTCCAGCTGAAGACCAGAACAACTACTTTTCCACTTTTCTTTTTAAAAAATTCTTTCTATCCTCAAAAAGATTTGTTAAAAAAATATGAGGAAATATCTTGTCTCAGTTTTGTGTAAGTTTAATTACAAAGTTATAGAATGATTTTAATATAATATCACTGTTTTCTGATAAATTTCTAAACTGTATCAGAGAACACATAATTTGAAAATTTTAAACATACTCTCTTGTTGGAAATAACATGAAAAATTCAGATAAACCAAATATTTTATTTATACTTTAAAAATGTTTAAAATGTTGAACAACGCTCTATATAACCTCTTTATAATCTTCAATTTTGTTAGGATTTGGAACTAAAGACAAGAGAAATAAAAGGTAATAGTTGGAGAAGAAAATGCTTTATTGAAGCAAGTGGCAGAACTCATGATGACTGTAGTTGTACTGGAGCTAACATATAAATCATTTTTAGACAGCTGAAGAAAAAATAGGTTTCATATCATGCAAGATAAATTACTCTTTTCAGCAAGCCAGAGTTATACAGGTGTATTTTCAATTTTTTTTTTTTTAAATCAAATGTCAAGGCATCATTAATTCAGATAATACAATAAATGAATAAATTGAATTATATCACAATTTAGATTTTTTTTTTTTTTGATGTAGGATAGAGATTAAACAAAGTACCCAAGAATATCAACATACAGTCTGATTTCTTCTTCCTTTTTATTTGATAACAGATATTTCAAGACTCTTCTTTCCTAGAACTCCCTGTTCAATAGTTTTTGGTTTGGTTTGGTTTTTCTTTTTTCTTTTTTTCCCCTTGTTTCTTTGATTTCTGAACAAAGAGCTGTCTGAATTTCCTGATGGCTTGGTGGTAGGATGCTCCAGGGTTTTATAAGGGTAGTTTGTTTTCTTGGGACATAACAAGCCCTTTCAGGCTTGCAAACATGAACAGCTTGAATGGCCAAAAGGCAATTAATTGCCTCAAGATGAGAAGGTCTTTTTCACTAGCATTTGAAAATTTAGCAAACAGAGCTAATTAACTTTCATCTTGCTGTCAATCCCCTTGAACCTAGGCACTAATTTAGACTCTTAAGCTAAATAGTTGTTTTTGCTGATTGCTTCTGACTAGACATACAAGAGGAGTAAATTTGTCCTGGGAGTAATTCCTCTTATGATCTCTAGACTGAGAGTCATTCACTTGCATTCAGTAGGTAATTACTCTTGGTGTAGTTCTTGGAAAATAAGGGCTACTAAAGGCTGTCACTGTTCAAAGTGAGCAAGTGTGGTAGAATATGTGGCAGGATGATCTGGAGGTGTGGAGTTCATGTGACTTTATGTAAGTTCCCCAAGTGCATCTCTCTTGCTTTGGGTGGAACACCCGTAACATACTGGCATGAAGGATTAGAGACAAATACCTGTATGGGAGATACTTAACAGTAGATCTAAAAATAAGAGAAAGAATATAAAAAACTGGCTTTTACAAATGGGTATCTTTCATTTTAAGGAGGATTATGTCCTAACAATCCCTATTCACCCGAATTAGAGAGTGAAATTAATGGAAGATAAACACTTTTTAACGTGAAAAAAATGATGCCAAAATTTTCTAAGTTGAAAAATGAGACTGCTCAAAGCTAATAATTTTTTAGAAGAAAATAAATATTCATCATTACATTTCTGAGATCAGTGAAGTTCTTCTTCACCTCATTTCCATGTGTTACACTTGCTGTAATATGTCTAAAAAAAGTGCCTGATTCTGCAAGCTGGAGAAAATGCTACTGTGAAGTAGGGATTGCCATCTAGTATGTGACATTGTGTGGGGAAGAAAGAACCCTATTTTTCCTACTGAGCTTTGTCTTTGTTCTGTTAAACATCCTTGGGTAAAGTCCATTAGCCCTTCCAACCATTATTTCTTTTTCCACAATTTGCTAATAGGTTCAGTTCCTTCTTAGGTGTTTAAACTGCTGATAGGGCAATGGGGTGCAATGAGGCACAGGGATTCACCATGTCTCACATAGTTTAAGCAAAAATGTATGGAGTCTTGCAACAGCAGTGACAATATTAATGAATGTAACGAGCACTGTCCATTACATTTGGTAGTATATATAACGAACTGGACAATTCAGTCCTTTGAATAGTTTTATTCAGTCTAGTGGGAATAGTTACACATGTGAGTTTGCAGGATTATAGTTCAAGTCTGTAGAGCCAGTAAGTCTGATTGCAAAATATAAACCAAACATGAGGCCAGAATCCCCTATCCACATCACCTATGCACTAAGTTACTGTAAAGGTTTTCAATAATTATTTGTTAGAGACAGCTTTTAAAATGCATCAATCTTTAAATTTAAATTTAAAGAGGAGTTTATTTTTAAATGCACAGCAACCCCCAGCAGCGCTACAGGCTTGGGGAGGAGTGGCTGGAGAGCTGCCAGTCAGAGAGGGACCTGGGGGTGTTGATTGACAGCCGGCTGAACATGAGCCAGCAGTGTGCCCAGGTGGCCAAGAAGGCCAATGGCATCCTGGCTTGCATCAGAAATAGCGTGGCCAGCAGGGACAGGGAAGTGATCTTGCCCCTGTACTCGGCACTGGTGAGGCCGCACCTCGATTCCTGTGTTCAGTTTTGGGCCCCTCACTACAAAAAGGACATTGAATTACTCAAGCGTGTCCAGAGAAGGGCAACAAAGCTGGTGCAGGGTCTGGAGCACATGTCGTACGAGGAGCGGCTGAGGGAACTGGGGTTGTTTAGTGTGGAGAAGAGGAGGCTGAGGGGAGACCTCATCGCCCTCTACAACTACCTGAAAGGAGGTTACAGAGAGTGGGGATGAGTCTCTTTAACCAAGTAATGAGCGATAGGATAAGAGGTAATGGCCTCAAGTTGCGCCAGGGAAGGTTTCGACTAGGTGTTAGGAAGCATTTCTTTCCAGAACGGGTTGTTAGGCATTGGAATGGGCTGCCCAGGGAGGTGGTGGAGTCCCCATCCCTGGAGGTGTTTAAGAGTAGGGTTGACACAGCGCTGAGGGATCTGGTGTAGTTGGGAACAGTCAGTGTTAGGTTAATGGTTGGACTGGATGATCTTCAAGGTCTTTTCCAACCTAGATGATTCTGTGATTCTGTGTAATCTCCTTTTAGTGTTTACGTGCTTCAGATACCCCTTGGACAAGTGCAGACAATTAATTAAAGCAAAGATTTTCCAGAGTCTCATGAAAGCACACTTGTCAGGCAATCTTTACTATTATTTTAATCTCCATTGTTTCACAGACTGTTTATGTTAATCTTCTCCTGCCTTTTTTACTGTTCCAGGCAATTTTGTGGCAGAATTGAAAGTGGAGGAGGCTGAAAGACAGCATGAGGCACGACAGCCTCTCAAGCTCTCCTAGCCTGTGTATGGTTTTATGTGCTTCTAATTATCAATGTGTGGGAGTTTTGTCAAAAAAGCTGGGCGTGTGGTTCCTTTTGTTCTTCTGTGTCTGTTGTGGTTTATATTTTAAATGGGACACAAATGTGATTTATAGTGCGTGGCATGATGCAGTTAGAGAAAATTGGTCTTTTCCAGGCAACACAAACATGAGCTGGAGAAAGAGTGCACGTGAACAGCATGTTCCTTTCAGTGGAGAAGAAACACTCCAGTAAGGCTCACAGAGATGGAGAAGAGTAAACAACATGTGGGAAGTCCTCTTCAAAAAAGGAGACAAATGCCAATGGCTTACTTCCACTGCATCTAAAAATACATGACATTGAAAGGCAGAGCTGTGAGAGATCAAAGACAGCAGTCTTTCAGCAGAATCCCACTGAAGTGTGAAAAGCACCATGACGGCATGGGAAGTGTTGTATACTCACCAACAAAACATGCACCATAACACCACGAGTTACCTTCTGGTGAGCCCAGTGCTGGGTAGCACAGCTCAAAGTAATCCTGCAAGAAGATTCACATGGGGTCCTGACCTGTCCCCCCAATAATGTGGAAAAACTATTTCCAAGCTTGAAGCCATTTAGCCCATAAGACAGGAAGACACAGTACCATGACAGGTATGAAAATGTCATGGATAAGTTGTGTGATCTGGAAAAAATGAAACATAAGAGAAACATATCTTTTCCTTTTAAAAAAATATTTGTATAAACAGACAGAGATTCTTACGATTTATTCCTCCTCATGATGGGCTACTAATGAAATGTACTTCACATTTAATTTAATGAAATTAAAGTATGTATAAATATATTTGAGGGCTTGTTCTTTATACAGCTGCTGTTTCCTGATATATACTCTCAGAACTACTGAAAAATATTACAAGGATAACTAATGGAACACACTGGTTTTTGCTTCTCTAATTAAATGGGAGATTATTTTGCACTAAGGCACATACATCTGAAGTGCAAGCTTTTAGTGCAGAGGTGATCATCCCAAGCAAGGTTTTGGAAAGGGCCAGTCTTCTTCTACTTCTAAGGATACTATAATGCATAGTGACTTTAAACTCCCTCAAAAAGACATGACTCAGGTTGCTTATTTTACTACTGGTAATTAGAGTAATAGACAACATATGAACCTGAAATGAAACACAGAGATGATTTGTGAAAAGAATGAATACATGGATATGTTATCTAAAAAGAAAAAGATAGGATGTAAAGATTTAATTAAAAGCAGCTCTTCTGAAGACAGCAGTTTGTAACAGATGCCTGAACTCTACAAATCTCAGTCAGTGGGTGGCAGGTTGTTTACAGAGATATTTTTTTCTCTGTTTAATGAAGTCTGATCTTGCAATGGGTTAAAAAAATCTTCAGGATGTTTGAATTCTCACTGAACTACCTGTTTAGGAAAGACAAGACTGAACCTATGGATAACTCCCAGCCCTGGGAACACTACAGTTTCTAAATTCTTTAGCTCAGAGCTAGGGAAAAAGAGAATAAAGAAAAATGTAGTTCCAAATGAAAATGGATTTTTCAGTGTGGCAGTAAAAAATAGACAAACTATGCTAGAAGTATACATTGCCTGCAATCTGCATTAATTTTGCATACAGGAAAAGGCAGGGAAATAGTTTGGAGTTTAGAACAGAGAGGAAAGTGAAAACCTATGTGAGGGAAAGTAGCACTTTTCAAGGCACTTCGGCATATGGTTTGTGACCCTAAACAGAGACCTTCTCTTTAGCACCAGAAATTACTTTCTAGACCTTCTAGAATTTTGCTCAGCAACTTGTTTTGGGTGTCCCCTACCTCATTCCACAAACACACAACAAAATGCTGTGCTATGACAAGAAAACTGAAACCACTTCTGCCTCAGGGTAGGCATGCTTTCCTTTACTGGATTATATTGCTTCATTCCTGACGTTTCATCCACTTACTTAAATCGTTCACAAAATATTTGATTTGTGTACATTAATGCAAAACACACTCTACTGGAAGTTTCATGCATTCTTACTCTCCCCATTTAAGGTATTTACTGTTTACAGCTGTGGAAATTCCATATTTTGGCACCTTTCAATTCTGAGGTCTAGTGACATTTCGATTTTAAACTGAGTGATTTAAATGAGGCCTGTTATACATACAAATTTTTATGGTAGCTTTGTCTTGAAACTTACAGTCTCCTTTGTTTAAGGTGGTAGCCAATGTTCATGGAATGTACAGCTTCTCAGCTGAAAAAACCCCACTATAATGGCAGAAATAATACTGTACTAATTTACCTTTCCTTTTAAAAATCCACAGAAATTCTTTAATCTGAATGGAAGTAGGAAGATCCTCTGTGAAATATACAAAAGCTGGTGCCATCTGTGGCCTTGTTTTCATATATTCACTTGTAGAATTCGATTTTTAAATCAGCACAGGTATCTCCAGTTGTGTCTACTTCAGAGTAAGTATGGTCAGGTCAGTTATTTTGTGGGATAATAAATTCCCTCAACTCTGTAGATGCTCTATTTACTTTCTTGAACATTTAAAGTGGGAACGGACATAATTTGCCTTTGCAGAGATGCCACAGAATCCAGTAAATTTACCTGTAGTTGCACTGTGAGTAAGCTTAGCCCATGCTTTTTATGCTTTTTCTGAATGATATAGACAGAGTATTTCAGAGTGAATCTAAGGGTAATATTCCCAGAAGTCTGGTTTATTGCAATAATGGTATTGCCTTGTCCCCATGTAATACCTCCTCCCTTCCCCGATGAAATCCCAGTAATGTAGAGCTCTGAGGCAGCTCATGTCACTTTTCCCTGAAAACATGTAAACACCAATGGAGCCTTTTAAACTCCAAAGCTGTGTTTTAAACTAAAATCACATAATTTTAAAAATGCAGAACAGCAAACTTTTAAAAAGCGCAGCTGTGCTGGGGGAGATGGGATAATGCTTCCCCACAGGTGATGTGGCTGCATGGTGGAGAGAAGAAGGAAGGATGGCTTGCTGCCGTCTTTTTCCCTGTTCAGACATCAGCAACTGCTGCCCAGCTTCCCCCATGCCCCTGGGAAAGGTCCATCTCTGCTAAGGGTTGGCTTTGCACCAGGTCCTGGCTCCTCTTTGGCCTCCCCACAGCACAGCCCTCCCTGTTTTCCCAGGGCACCTGCAGGTATTGCCTGGTAAGGCTGCCCAGTGGCTCTGACATGGCTTCTCATTTTGGAAGGTTCCAGGGGACTTGGAGCCTCTGCTGTCAGGGCAGAGCTACCACGGCACGGCCACCAGGGTATTTCCAGCTTCTCTTAGTTGTGCTCTGGGCTCCACACTGCCATTGAAACCTGACCCTGTCCCCACAGCCTGGCTACATATCTCCTCCACCCTGTTATCTTTCACCTCCATTTCTGGCTTGCTCCATCTGCCAGGCAGCACCCTTGTCTTGCTTTTCACTGTATTCCTGTGCAAACCGTGACTGTCTGGCCCATCTGTCTTTGACTAAGCCTCTATCTTGTACCATTTGGAGACTCCAGACTAGGGAGAGCCTCACAGAGATGGTGGCTGAGGCCGAGGCTGCCTGTACTGGCAGTGCTGCATTCTGCTGCCTTGAGGATGCTGAATTCAGGTTTGTGGTGACAGCCCCAGAGCTCCTTGGGAAGGCTGGTTTCAGGCAAATCTGAGAAAGGGCCATGAATAGGATTTTGGTCTCTTCCTTCACCCTCACTAGTTCTCTAGACCTCCCATATGCTCTGATGCCCCATGGCCTGTTCTGGAAGGGAAGCCAGCTCCCTGGCACAGCATGGAAGACAAGCAGAGATGTGTTCAGCTGCTGTGAGGAGTGCCTGTAATCTGGTGTAGATCTCCCATCCCCAGAGTGGCTGGTGAAGAAAGGTTGGTGCTGCATGTCCCTGGAGGGAAAATAGACTTTCTGACTTTATGTGAGCCTGTGCAGCCTGGAAACAGAGCCTCATTGCCTCCATCATTCTTGGAGCTGCTCATTTTGATGTTCAAGGTACCTTGCCAGCAAAAGAGTGGAAGATCCTTGGAGTCTGCAAAGGTAATGAAAGTTTATATTATTGAGTCATGATGACATTGCATGAAACTTTGGTCATTAAGTCTGTATTATGGTGCTGAAATATCTTTCTCAAGCAGCTGGAACAGATGGTCAGTCCAGATGAGGGTATGCAGGAAAGTGCTTATTAGAGCCAAAACTGAGGGGTGAGTTGGGGCTTGCAGGCTCCAGGGTTTCAGGCTGGGAAGGAAGGGCTTGTCTGCCTGAACTCTTGCACTTCACAAACCTTTCAAATTCACCTCCTTATGCCTGTATGGTGCCCATCAATTTGTGGCTGAGCTAAAGCATAGCTTGTGCTTCATTTGCTTCACTGATGTTTATTAATAAGCATGCCACCAAAGTGTTAACTGAATTCAGTGTGTGAAAGTTCTGTCTACTGTGTTGTAATAATTCAGATTGCAGACACACTAGCTACTGCTGGGTTTATGATTTTTCGTTGATGCCAATCTTTTTCTCTTCTTTTTGTTTTGCTTTTTCTTTTTGCCGTCCTTTTTCTTTTTTTTTTTTTTTTTTTCGGCGCACACACCAGGAGCGTTTGTTTAGTCCTTGGTCACCCATCTGGTGCCTATCCATTATCACCTTTTGAGAAAGTGCCTGATTTCCATTGGGCCAGAGACTGTTTAGTTTGAGCTCTCTGTAGGCTGAATTCCTGGAGCTTGTACTAGCTCAGGAGTTTTGATTATGGGCAACTAAGGAGTTATTTTGAGACCAGTACAGCAACATGGAAGGCAATGTAATTATATAGAAATAGGAGAGATCATGCACTTCAATCCATCTTTGAGACGTATAACTCTGCTGGACCAAATTTATGGTGTTTTTTAATGGATATATAAAATACAGATGAAAAGTAAAATGCAAGGGAAAGAAAATCAACAATGCAGTAAGCTCAGGATGATTGCATAACAAATATGAAGCTAATATGCTCCTTTTTGGAAACACTCATCATGCTTTGATCCACCATTATGTTTATCTTGAAAACATATTGTTTATGTAGCAGATTATGCTGTTGGCTTCATATGGTGAAACGTCCAGTTTGCTATGAGTAGAAATATTAAGAAAAATCTTGTAGGTCAGCCAGTATAAAGTGGAGAGTCAAAGTATTGCACACTTTCCCTGGAATAAATCACTAGTTACAGGTCAATACGTGCTTGAGGATTTCTGGCAGTTAGAGAAGGTCACCATCTGTTAAAGGAAAAAAAAAAAATTAAATAAATGAGGTTAATCATCTTTTCTCAGAGGAGCCCAGTTTTCTCTCAGAGCATTAGTGATTAGATTTAACATCACAGAAGACTGCACAGTAGGGAGAATTTTGCACTTGTATGAAGTAGACAAGTAGCATGAAACCCAGGTTTTAAGAACACTAATTTAAATAAAATTGAGCATAAAACGTATAAATATCTAATTGGCTCTTAAGTATTAGTGGGATTTAGGCAACTGAGGGGTGGATTAATTTGTCCAACATCCTCATATATCTAACAGATAGACATCCCAAGGCTTACTTCAGAGTCAGTGATACACCACAGCTTTTTCCAGGGAAGGTGTCTTTTGGACACCCTCTATCAGAGGGATATGAATTGCACTCAAGTAACTGAGGGCAACTCAAGCTCACATCTCTGTTAATGCACGTTGTTATGGATACTTTATAATTCTTCATTGACCAGAGAAAGACCCTAAATGTTGACTCTCTATGGCTTTAGAAGTATATAAATAGACATCTAAATAGAGGTTACATGAATCTGACTCCTGATAAAAGCCTGGAGATGTACTTCTCTACATATTATGCATCTAGAGACTCTAGAAAAAAGACAAGTAATTTTCAGTGAGTATTGTTTGTAAGACTATAAAATTTTTTACAGAGCCGAATTTTCCTTTTCTAAGCCTTTATGTCACCCAGCTTTCAGTTGCAACTGTTGGTTTCAGATTAAGTGACCACCTTTGGTTCCTTTCCCCAGAAATTAGAATCATTGTAAGGTTTATACAGACTACTTGTATTTGTGATATGTAGAATGAGTAATCATAATCATAACATCACTGCACATTACCCTCTTGGCTGAATCTGGGAACACAAAAGTTATGAGCATGTTACCTCGTCTGAGTAGTTCAGCTGCACCTTTGTATAGTGGTTTCTGCTTTGTTAAGAGATTTATCTGCATGTAGGTAAATATCTCATGGAAATTGATTGAATGGAAGTTCCTCAAAGCCTTTGAGGATATAGAAAGCACTGAGTGTCCAAACACAATTATGTGATTTGAAGGTTGCTCTTATAAAAATAGACCAGTTAAGTAATCTTTTCAGTAAAATTAAGCAAAATTGAAAGAGAGTACCTGATGAGGACTCCACAATGCATCTGTCTTACACTGGCATAACAGAAGCCCCAAATCAGAACTTTATGGTTGCCTTTGGGAAAAATGGACACCTATTCAGGATAGAAACCACAATACACACTTAATCTTCTCAGAATTCCCATACTGATTTGTGAATTCTGTTCAGAATTTTGGATTCTTATTTCAGTATTTTCCTGATCAAGATATTTGTCCTTGTTGCTAATGCTGATGTTTTTTCATAAATGATGGAGGATGGCTTAGTGTGTGGCTAGCCTCCAGAACACCCCTCTGTCACTGTCTAAAAGGCGCTCTGTCCATTAGTATATTGCCTGAAGAAGGGCAGAAAAGGGTAAGAAGAGTTAGAATTACCGCCAAGCTAGCACATGGCAGGGAAGACTATGTTTCCACTAACAAATCTGTCTATGAAAGTCAGTGATCGTTGACCAGTTACCTGGCTGTCTTTGGGTAATATCCATGTTCTCTGCAAACAAATGAAGTTTTGAGTAGAAACTGCCAATGTTCCTGTTCAGTTCATTGCTCAGTATTAGTAATGAAAGAAATTTTATAGATGTCCTAGATTTTGGTCTGAATCTCCCCTTGAACACATGATATTCTTTCACTCTGTTTTGTTTTTTTTTTAATTTCTGGCTAGAGCTGTTGTGTCATCTGTTGAATGATACTGACTATATTGTTTCAACTGCATTGGCCTTCTTTTTTCGGTAGGAGGACTAAAAGAGTTATTTGAGGGATAATTAGTTTCCCCTTTTGGTGATTCATGATCACTATCTGTGTTTTCGTTTTCAGTTGTAGACCCATTAATATGGTCTTCTTTAAACAAATCCCTATCCACACAACATCTGACTGGATTCTTTGGGTCAACTCTTGTAGGTAGCATAGTGAAATAACTCATTTGACTAATTGGGTATCATGCTGTTGTCCAGGAGCTTCTTGTGAATGGTTGCATTTTTAGCCTAGTAGTATTTCTGCTTTTTTCCTTCTACCAGTGCCTCCCAGTTTTCATAATTTTTGTTTTTTTGTGACTTACAATTCCAGAACAATAGAAAAAACTTCTGTGGGAATTATCATTTGTTCAGGTTCAGCCTTTCATTCTGCAGTTCTCTTGTAGTGCAAAAACTGGAGTAAAAGTCATGTCCACTTTAATTTGCATTGCTTACTGTATGACTTTCTCAGCTAGCCTGCTGGACTACAAACAATAAGGACTTTAGTTATGTGTATGAAAGAGCAATCATTTACAAACCTAAAAAATCCCTCAGAGGCCAGTTGTAAACTATTATCTCAAATTAGTTCTTTCCAACTAACAGGCTGTGTGGAAAGAAACCCTGAAGCTGTAGAAGTTCCAATAGCTATTTTCCTGCCCTGGTTTTAATGATGAGTATTATACATAACACTGTGACTCACTGTCCAGCTCTCCACAAACTCTGGTTCATGCAGTCCTAATTTCTGTGTCCTGGCATCTGTATCCTGGTGTCCATAACACCCTGCTCCCATGAAATGAACTTACATTACTTCTAGAGCTGTCAAGGAGATTTCACAGTGTCAGAAACAAGTTTTGTTCCAGTAAAAGTATTATGAGTTTGTTGAAACTCATTTTTTCTTTTACCTATGAATATAAACTAAGACCTATTTTGAGGCGTTGTAACTGCTGCTACTACTAGGAACATAATCAATATTCAAAGTAATAGAAACAACTTGAGAATGCAGCTCCTTTGTGTTATCTTTGGTATTTGACTCACGACGTCTGAATTCCTGCAGGGGAATAGATATGTGTTTTCAGCTGCACGTAGAGAGAACACTAAGAATTAATAGAAAATGATGCATCCTCGTATGTCATATCAATTACAAATTTTTAGTTGTGATGCATGTTGCTGGAACATTGGAACATTTTGTTTAGGAGTCAGTTGCTATAATTCCAAGAAGCTGAACTGTGGAAATAGCACCCCCTGCCCCTGAATACCTTGTTCATATTAATGAAGTTCATTGTTTGGTGAGTACAAGAACCATGCAATGGTTTAGAGGCACACCCTGTTCTTTAGGATGCTCTGCAAGCTTTGGCAGGATTTCAGGTAATTTTGTGTCTCCCCATCACTTCCTGCACCGCAAGATAGAAATGTGGTCAAATGTTTGTTTTTATAATTTCCAGCCTCCAGTTATTTCTCATAGTATTGGAGTCACTTTTATTAGAGTGAAGTTAGGCTCTGCTCCAGGAAATGATAGCTATTTGCCCACAAGAAACTTTCAGATGACATGCTTATTTAAAACAGTTTTGTCTGTATTCCAGGATGCTTGATTTCCTTCAGCAACTGAACTTAGTAAATGGGAACATTTCCCCCCCCCACTTTTTATGTCTGTTTATTCAAATTCTTGAAGTTTGTAGGAGATAACTTCTTGTCACAGGTACTCAGTGAGTCAACTAGAAAGATGCCCTCTTAGACTTGCTATTTGTGAATAGAAAAGGACTTGTGGGGAATATGATGGTAGATGGTCGTCTTGGCCACAGTGATCATGAAATTGTTGAGTTTAAAATTTCCAGTGTAATGAGAAAAAAGGACAGCAGAGTTGCTACTCTGGACTTCAGAAGAGCAAACTTTAAGATACTCAGGGAGCAGCAGAGTACCATGGGAATCTGCTTTTGAGGGCTTCAGAGTCCGTGAATGTTGGTCATTCTTTAAGAACTACCTTTTAAAAGCACAGAAGCAGTCTATTCTACTGTGTTGTAAATCAAGCAAGAGGGGCAGAAGACCAGCTTGCCTGAAGAGGGAACACCTCATGAAGCTCAAGAGGAAAAGGACCTCTGGAATATGACCTCTGGAAGCAAGGTCAGGCTTCAGAGGAAAATTACAGAGCTGTGGTTCATTTATACAGGGAGAAGACATGAAAGGCCAAAGCTCAGTTAGAGTTGAAACTGGACAGTGTTGTGTCAGATAACAAAAAGGGCTTTTAAAAGTATGCTAATAACAAGAGGAGGTCTAAAGAAAACGTAGTGATACTTGTTGAAGATGGTCGCCTGGTAAATCAGGATGAAGAAAAAGTGGATGCATTCAATGCTTTTTTTGCTTCAGTCTTTAATAATACTGAAAGACCTTGGGCTGCCTGACCCCCTGATTCTGAAGACCATGAGCATGGGAACAGTGACTTTCCAGCTGTGAACACTGAAATTGTAAGGGGCCAGCTGTTTCAGCTGAATGTTCACAAATCCAGGGGACCTGATGGGACTCATTCCAGAGTACTGAAGGAGCTAGTGGATGATATGGCAGGACCCCTCTCAATCATCTACCAAGGTCTTGGGAGTCTGGGGACGTCCTGCTGACTGGAAGCTAGCCAGTGTTCCAATCTACAAAAAAGGTGTGAGAGAAGACCCAGAGAACTACAGATCTGTTAGTCTAACCTCAGTTTCTGGAAAAAATATGGAGAAGATTATAGTGTACTGTTGAAAGGCATTTAAAGAACAATGCAATCATCAGGCTGAGTCAACATTGATTCACAAAGGGAAAGTCCTGTTTAACTAATTTCATGTTCTTCTGTGATAATGTCACCCACCTAGTGGACGAAGGAAAGGTGGTGGATGCAGTTTTTCTGGATTTTAGTAAGACTTTTGATACTGTCTCTCACAGCATCCTTCTGGACAAGTTGTCCAGCTGTGGGATGAGTGGGTTCACAGTGTGCTGGGTGAAGAACTGGCTGAAGAGCAGGGCTCAAAGGCTTGTGGTGAATGGGGCTACATCTGGCTGGTGACAGGTCACAAGTGATGTTCCTCAGGGCTCAATTCTAGGGCCAGTTCTGTTCAATATATTTATCAATGATGTGGATGCAGGAGTTGAATGCACCATTAGCAAGTTTGCTGGTGATACCAAACTGGGAGGTGCTTTTGACCCACTTGAGAGACAGAGGCCTTGCACAGGGATCTAGATAGACTGGAGTGTTAAGCAATCATTAACGGGACAAAATTTAACAAGTCAAAATGTCAGATTCTGCACCTGGGGTGGAGTAACAGCAAACACAAGTATAAATTGGGAGAGGCGTGGCTGGAGAGCAGCCCTGCAGAAAGGGATCTGGGGGTGCTGGCTGACAGCAGGCTCACGGTGAGCCAGCAGTGTGCCCTGGCAGCCAAGAGGGCAAACCGCAGCCTGGGGTGCATCAGACACAGCATGACCAGCCGGTCAAAAGCGGTGATTGTCCCGCTGTGTTCAGTGCTGGTGCGGCCTCACCTTGAGTGCTGTGGGCAGTGCTGGGCCCCACAGTTTAAGGAGGATGTGAAGGTCCTTGAATGCATCCAGAGGAGGGAAGCAAAGCTGGTGGGAGGGCTGGAAGGCATGTCCTGTGAGGAGTGGCTGAGGACTTTGGGCTTGTCTAGTTTGGAGAAAAGGAGACTGGGGGGTGACCTCCTTGCTCTCTACAGCTTCCTGGGGACAGGAAGAAGAGAGGGAGGTGCTGGTCTCTTCTCCCTGGTATTTCTCCCTGGTATTCTCCCTGGTATGCCTTGACAGGATGCGTGGGAATGGTTCAAAGCTGTGCCAGAGGAGGTTCAGACTGGACATCAGGAAGCATTCCTTTACTGGGAGGGTGGTCACACACTGGAACAGGCTTCCTAGAGAGGTGGTCAATGCCCCAAGCCTGTCAGTGTTTAAGAGACATTTGAACAATGCCCTTAATAAAATGCTTTAACTTGTTCAGCCCTGAGTTGGTCAGAAAGTTGGAGTAGATGATCATTGTAGGTTCCTTCCATCTGGACTAATCTGTTCTATTCTAAATTACTTTGAGATTTTTCTTTTAATAATATGGAAGTGACAGTATTTCAGACCCTTTTCCAGCAGTCATTAGGCTGGTTTTCATGGGGAAGCTGTGCTAAAGAGCACTTCATCTTTGTGAATCAGCAGTAATTCCACTGGAGCCAATAATTTTACCCTGGTTCTGTTCATTTCTAGGGAAGGAGAAATAGATCAGTCTTAAACATTGACTAGAGAAGGCATTTTAACAATCATGTAAGACATTCTCACAAGCAGATTATAGCTAGACACTGTACCTGCTGTAAACAAGAAAAACGGCAATGCAGAATCCAGGTGCAGTTTCTGTCTTATAACTACAGGTTCTGTAATACTGATAGTCTGGTCCTGGTTTATAGTCCTCTAGCAAGAAACAAATAATCCAGGAGAAGTCACAGGAAGCCTCAGAAAGATAAAAGGAATTAGAGATGGACCCCCGGTACAGGTGGCATGCTACTATCCCTTCCCAACATAAAAGTTGTCCTGTGTCTTCAGTAATTCCCGTCATCATAAGAGAAATTGTCTGTTATTTGGATCATACCAAACCTTTTTTCACAGAGGAATCTATGTTATCTGTTGCCAGAGGCTGGTTTTTTGCAGCCTAATCATTTCACACATAGTTACAGATTTAGCGCAGTGTTCAGGAATCACTCATTTAGTGATAATACCTATTATGATTAATTGTTTACTGGAAATTTGCACATTAGTCAAAACTGTCTAATTGTTAGAAAAGAGGCTAGAGCTGCAGATCAAGGTGATTTTTGTCTCCTTGGTCATAGGTTGTGCCAATGTCATAAACTCAAGCCACAGAAAAACTAGCAGATCCAATCACTGGTTCTGATTCAGCTTGCATTTGCGGTCAGACTTATATATGCATGTGATGGTGCAGTGCTCTGCAGAAATAACTAAGATTGCTTCATCAGAGAGTGCCTTCTTAATGCTGGGAATTAATGTAAGCAGTAAACTTTGTTGGTATTCCTGACAGGCTTTGTAAATTTAACCAGGATTATACAGGCATCAGTTTCCTGACTCAAGTAAAAGACATCTACTTGAAGTATCTCCAGGTGAATTAAAGTTGGGTCTTCAGACCTTTAATTCATCCTACAGATTGAGACACCTACATTTAGGTGGTTACATATAGGTGTCTGCATGTAAATTGTGTGCTTACACTTGTATCCCACCCAATGGGGCTCTAGCTAACCTAGAGCATACCCTAGCTGACCCTCAACAATTCAAGACACAGTATATAGCTCAAATATATTCTTAATAGATTCCTCAGTTCCTTTGTAATTTCCCATTCACGTTCCAAACATTTTCTTAAGGCTCTTCTCAGGCCATGAACCTGGATGCGGTGTATATGCTATGGAAATGAAAGAACAGATCCAGAGGTCTTGATTTATTAACGATTAGTAGTTCTCTTTCAGGCTTGCTTTCTCGTTTCTTGCTCTTTCAAACAATTTTTTGACAGAATGCTAGTTTAAATCATATACATTTTAAACAGCTAGATAAATAACTAAAACCATAACCATTTTGGAGTGCATTTTATTTTTCATGTATATTATCCATAATATTTTATCAGGGTTTGAATTTGCTCTTACGTAATGGAAAAGCTTTGTAGTACCATTGAAATGATTAGGAGCAACAGGTTAGTAAGCAGCTAGAGCTTTCACAGAAACTGCTATAGTATTCCTTCTTACCTGATTAAATATAAAGTGAAATGTGCTTGAATGGAGCATATATGCTTTGACTATAGTGCTTGAACCACATCGCAAAGGCAGAATTGAAACCATACATTAATGGAATGCGGATATTGATGACAGGAAGGATGTTCTCATAACGAAAGTATTGGAAACCATATCTCCCTCCTCCTTCTGCCTGTTTTCATCTGCTGGCCAAGTACATCCCATGACTCAGTTTGTATTAGTTATTGGAAATAAGCCTAAGAGTACAGTGGACCACAAGAAAGGTAACTGCTTATGCACAGCAGCAGCAGCAGCAGTGGTTGTGAAAACATTAGCATGAATGTGAATTTGAACAAAGTGGGTCTCCTGTGTGTGAGTGTAAGTCTCTATTGTCAAGGTGAAAATCTTGTTAGTGCCAGTAGACATATTTTTCTGCTGTGACATTTGGTTACCGGCAAGAAGCACACAAGAAAACATTCGGTGTCAAGCAGCTGATCTGTCTTCATATAGGTGGAGGAATAGCTGTATAATGTATATTTGATTGGTTCAAGACAAGTCTCACCTGGAACTAAGAAAATGATTGCTGTGAGATGAACTCTGAGAAAAAAGTTGTAGACCTGACAGTGCAAACAGATGCTTTTGCAAAATGTACTTACTTCCTCATAATATACACAGATGAATCTGGCACCTATTTTGCTGCAACTCTGTCATTACAAGCAATGGAATTGTTTTGCATCAAACCTCTTATTTGTTAGAAGAGACTAAAGAGGCCTGGTAGTAAATACATTCAACATTATGTAAGACTCTTCACAATTTTAGAAAACTTCCATGAAAGATTTTTCCTCTCTCTGGCCCAGCTGTCAGTTGGCTCTCCTGTAAAATAGACAGTGCTTTAGACTTATGTGAAAGAAGCCTTTTGAGGAGCTTTAGCATAAAGTAATAATATGAAATATCACTTCTTATGTTAAAACAGAGGTAATCAATGAAATTTCCCCATGATAGTTAGAGAAGCCTTATCTTCAGTGTGTTGGTGGGTGGGTCCTGACCTTGGAGATACATAATGGTTGGGCAGTGATGTGAATTAGCGGGCATCCTTGTTTAGAGAACCTGTTAAATGAGTAAGTCTATTATGAGTGAATGATGGGCATGGGGGGACTGTAGGGAAAAAGGCTGTTATACAGTTTAAGTGCTGGGATGTTGCCCTGAAGAACCATCCCTGCTTCTACCACAGAGTTTGGTTTCGTAGAAGCAAATGCTGTGAAATCTGAGTATTGTTCAGACTTTCCACTCACAGATGATATGTCTGGATTCTTCAGTCTCTAGGTACCCAACTTATCACCCGTCAGTCTTGGCATTTCTATCTGAAGCTGAAATCAAAGAGCAATATATGGCTAACTGTTGTAAAAAGTAGGTGTGAATTTTAGATTCAGTTGTTCCAACTCAGGAGACATGTTTGACCTTCACAGCTAGTGTATTCTATTTATTAATCTCTTGGGAATAGGATGTCATAAAAAATAAAAGTATAATACAAACATTTCTCCAAAAAGAAAATGATTAAGTAGTAATAAATTTCTAAATAATTACTTTAAATATTTAAAGTATTTTATACTATTTTATAAAGTATTTTATACTATATATTTATAAAAATGTTCTGACTAATGTATAAGCAGTGTGCCTTTCACAATAGATTAACAAGATTTACCGGTGGATATTTTTATTTGATTCTACACTTGTTTTAATACAAACGTATTCTGCTTTTCTCCAGGTAATTCTACATTCTCTCCAGGCAATTCTTAACAGAATTAAAATTTTTTTGGATGACCAAAAACCCAGATAGGTCCAGTGAGAATAATTGAGGAAAAGCACAGTTGATAGGTGAAGGCTTCTGTGCTTAATGAGCAAAGATCTTTGTGGAAAATACTGACATGCCAGTCAAATATAGGATGATGGGGGCATGTTTTAGGTAACTCTTTAGAATGAAGAAGAAGAGTAATTTTGCCAAGAAATGCAGTATATCAAGAGAAATAACATTGACAATGAGCTTTTCTTGGTTCCTCCTTTGGATCATATCCATTTTGCCTGCTTTCATATGCTGCCTGTTCTGCATTAAGTAAACTGAAGAAATTCCTAAAGGTAAAATTTTTATTCTCTTCTGTGAAAGTAAGCAAAAGTAAGCAGTTATGTTGACTCACAGTTTCAACAGTTGCCCAGATAGATGGAAATATTGCCCAGAAATAGCTGTTACATTAAGAAAAAAAAAGTTATATGCACATCTTTCTTTCTATGAACAAACATAACCACTTAGTGCTACAACGTCAAGCAAAAAGTACATGAAATAACTCAAGCATTTCCTTCACTGACAATAGCTGAGATTCCTGCTTGAGTACTTTACATAGAAGGATGTGTCCTCTGTGTCCCCTACACCACCTCCCCCTTGCCCCCCCCCCCCGCCCCCCCAAAGGAGTAATCAGGTACTTCAAAATCCATGCAACTCAGCAGTAGCAAGACAGCTGGCAAACAGCAAATTGTTGGAGTTTCCTTGCATGAGGCAACCTAAATCTACTTAGTTTGCAGAGCTGAGCAGTAGATAGTCCTCTAATGTCTTCAGTTCATCCTCAAAGCACAAACAAGATTTCAGCTGATTTGTAAACATGAATGCAGAAGACCCAGCTGTGGGAGGAAATGACTAATAAGGAATGCATGACAACTTGACTTACTGTTGACTTCTCAAGTGACCAGTTCAAATAGCCAGAGGATGTGTTAACTAAACCAACAACCAGATTTCAGTGGGTGGAGGTTATGACAACATTTGTCTTTCCAATCCCATGCCTGCTGACACAGACACAGGGCAGATTTCTGCTGTTTCTGAAGACTCTCTGACACATGGAGCAGCCTCGAAGTTTGCATAGTTCATTTCATTTTTGGTTTGTAAGAAGATACAGAGTAAGAGCAAGGGAGAGAAAGTGACCTAAACAAGTAAATAGTGAATAGTTCTAAAACCATGCTGGTTTTACCTATTTCATTTTGTGTTAGAATAAGTTTTGCAGTTTGGCACTCACCTAGCATGTTAGAAAGATAAGGCTTTATTTGTACTAAGTCATTAAGTCAAGATATTCCAGACAAGTTGATGCAAAACATCAAAACGGAAGTATTATGATCCTCCTCTGAGCTTTCCAACAAGACCAGCTCTTTCTTATTGAAGTACTGTAAAGGGACCTAATTTGTAGGCCCAGAGAGGATTCTGGCTCTAAGAGACTTGTGCTGTTCTCTAACAAGATTATGCTGGTTATAGATTTATTTTTTTACAGCAAGAGACACAGGAATCACTTTAGAGGCTCCTACTTTAGTCACTTCTCTCTTGTTTTAGAAGACTAATAAAACAAAAAAAGGCCTGTCATCATGACATGTCAGTGTGCTACTGATACATAGCCACTGTTTCAGCCCCTTGCAAAGAAATGACCTTTGCACCCTTTCACTGTAATGGCAAACAAGGTACTTAGCCCTCAGTTTTGTGATGTCAGAATATTTCATGTGAATGAATTGTATCCTCAGAAAACTTTCATGAAATTTGGAGGTATTGCTTCATATTTTTTGTGAAAATGCAGACAGAGTGTTGTGGGATAATTGCTTTTGGCTATGTAGAAAGTCGAAATTAGAAACTGTGTTCAAGTCACCCAAGTGCCAGAATGCAAGGGAATCATCCTTCCTATTGTGTTATTCTTTGTCAGTTTTGTCATTTACATACATTATGCGCAGATTGTATGTGATCATGAAATTAAGGACAAGTGCTTTTAAATTCCTTCTGAAACATGTTAATTTCTTTCTGTCTTCAATCACGAAACTTTGAAACCTAGAATTTCCCCTTTAAAATTATAAGGAATTTGCTTTTAGCTAGGACATAGATCTCCATTTTCCTGCTTATTCTGGTTATATCTTTTCCTTTAAAAAAAGCATTTGGAATACAGAACATTTATATGGATGCCTGGAATTCTAGCAGGTCCCTGACTCTGAAGATTCATTTCAATATGGCACCTTGAGCTGTGTTAACAAGAGTTCGGGTCACTTCAGAGAAGCAAAAATACAGCTGCTATTCCACTTGGATTTCTGTTTCATCACCCCAAACAAAATTCATGCAGCAATCAGATACAGACACTCAAAATTGTAATTCTGCCTCACCAAAATATATGATTGTCTTGAAAATCATAAAATGTAATAAAATGCTTTCTGGGATTATATGTCTTCTGCTGCTTGAGGCTTTTGACTTTAGGTGTTTACAAATTTTCTGTGAAGGTACAAATGCAAAAATAAACCTGAATCTTAAAGAAAAATCAAGGTTTTCACCTATTCATTTTACTCCCCTACCTGGCTCCATGCCTGAGGAAGTGACAGCTAATACTGCAAAACCAACAATAAACTTGTGAATTGAACATAATCTGACAATTTCATAGTAAAAGCTTAATTTTTATTGCAACTTTGAAGCTGTATTTGCAATGTAAATAAAAACTACACAGAACAGGTAGTGATGATCAAACCCTTGTTTGTTCTTTATTCCATAGTTATAATAATATGGAATAAAAAGTTCCAGTGAATTTAATGCCAAGGTATTGGTACTTTTAAAAATGAATATTATCTTAGTGTTTTCCAGCACAAATCAACACAGCAGCATTTGCTGTTTCTGTTATCTATGGATGAAAGTTACAGGTTTTTCTTTTGGTAGTTTTCATATAAACATACACATTGCTCATAAAATTTGGATGTCTTTTCCCTAAAAACTGTTTGTGTATCAGAGCTGCCCTGTCTGCAAAGTTCGTTGCTGTTAGTTGGTTGATGAGTTAATGACAGTCCATATTTTTTAGAAATCTAGAATGTGTACACTTAAATTTAATCCCTCCCTTTTTAATGCTTTTTCTCTTTAGTGTCATATCTTGCTTTTGAACTAAAGTAGATGGACAAACCCTGGAAATGTGTTCAACAATTATTTCTTTTTGCTACCTCATTGTGTAGTTTAAAATTAACATTTTTTAAAAGCTTTTACATATAAAGTTATGTGTGTTTCTCTTGTTACATGCCCAGCAGTGGATACCCAGGCTGGAGTGTTTTTAACTGTCTCAGCAAAATGGACCTTTCCATACAAACTTGAATATAGCACAGTTTCCTTCACAAAATGTCAAAAATTGACACAGTTATAGTTCATAATCAGTTGAGTGGTTTTCTGCTATTGGAAGTTCAGGTAATGGATGTATACCTGATCTGTTCTGGAGCAGTCCAAAGGGAATCAGGTTCATCTTCCACTGTCTTTACGCACAGCCACAGGGAGAAAATTGTAAGTAGTACTCCAAGGTGGCTATTAATTGCCTCACTTCCGAAGGGGAAAAAGACAAAGGCTTGGGCATGTCCCATAAATTGTCACTGTCACCCTTCCTTTCATCTTTTCTTTCTGTTATGTTGGCTTTTCTTAAGTGGATTAATACTGGTTCCTACTTGGGCCTCACAGGAAAACTCCCTTTTCAACTTCCCAGCTAAGTAAGAAAACTATCAGTCAATAGAGAGAACACAGGAAAGAAGTAATTAAAGCTAGAATGTGACGTCTTACATAAGTTACATGAGGCATGAATCTCTTAGACAGTATAAGGAGAGGTTTGCAAACAGAGCAAAGCATCTAACTATAGGACTCTGCTATATTTATTAAGAATCCACATGGTTTTATTAATGACTGCAATTGTGCTTAGGAGAATAGAAATGGCTTTAATTGAGGGAATATAACACTGAGATAAAACAGGCTCTTTTGCATATACAGTGCCTTTTACAAGTATTTAGAGTAGACTTTGACCAGTGTAAATCAGTGAAATTCTGACTTAGAGATATGCTGATTTATCCTAGGTGAGGACTATGGTCGTTAAAATATAAATCCCATAATTTTTTTCTGAACCGTTACATTTTTAGTGTCTAATAAGTGAGCTACAAGTGGCATATCAATGGCTTTTGAGATGGATGTGTACGTTATATAACAGAGAGACATCACATATATACATATATGTACATACTCTCTGAGAGTAAGTTGTTACAAGCATGATTATAGCACTGGGCTGGGTGTGAGTCAGGACATCACAGAGTATTGGCCACACTTATGACAGAATGACACCAAATCTAGAATACTGCAGGTAGTTATTGCAGGACTCTCTTGACAGAGAACAAAAGCACTATGTTCACGTGCATTACATCTTACCTGTTATGAAGTGTATTTACTTCTGTGAATCTCATGTTTAGAATACGTAGAGGGATGTATTTCGTGTTAAAAGCACCTGGGATACCATAGTGATTAACAGAGAATTAATACCTAAAATAACAAAAGGGCTTGTGCGTTCTGAAATCTTTGTGTCTTCTGATTTAAGTTAGAACCAAACTGGAAAATATTAAAGTCAGATGTGCTAATAGATCACAAGAAAAGAAGTTATTTTTGTCTGTCTGTCCAGAATCAAAGACATGCAAAACCTTTGGAGAATGCCTGTCTTCATGTGATTTTTAGAATGAGACCTAAGAAGGAAATGAATTTTAGAAATATACAACAATAAAAAACAGATTATCAAGCCTGTCATCCAAGCCTCTTAAGGTTTGAAAAAGTTCATATTTTAGGTGGCAGTTTGGATTTACTGCTGCTTTATCTGATCTGAGTTGCTCTTTCCAGAGGATTGACTGCATCTTTACGTATATATATATATATTTATACTTTTTTGTTTCTGTAATATTTTGCAGAACTATGCAACAAGAATTGGAAAAGACAAAGTTTTTAGATGTGTAAACAGGGAAAAAAAATACCCTCTGTTTGGTTTTTTGGATGGAAGTCCAAAGTCACATATCATCCATAGCAATGACTTTGTATACTATTCTTTCTATTTTATCTCTGCTGTCTATTTTTCATATTTGATGACTTCTGCTTTAGTTTGCCTTATGGTTATCAAATAAAGGTGAACAGTCATCATCAATTCGTATCTAATCCTGATGGAGTGCATATGCCCAACTTTACACATAAGATATGAGAAAGTCTGTAAAAGTCAGTAAGTATTTTCTAATTGTGGAATCAGGCATAGTAAAAAATGACTGTAGAATTGATCTGGTTTTGGCAGAGGTATGGAGAAAAGGTGGAGTTCAAAGGACATTCGACCCTTCTGGATTTCCAAAGCCAGCTGCTGTACACGGCAAGTTAAACATATCTCTATTTTTCAGTAGCAGAACTTCCTTTGCTTCATAAACAGTTGAAAAAAAATGTTTTTTAAGAGAAAAAAAAAGGTATTTTCTTCTCAGATGATGAGTACAACAATAAGTGCTGTAATTCTTGAGCTTGATATATTAAGTTCTTTCAAATATATTTTTTCCAGTCACTGGTGAACTTAGACTATTTTGCAGACTGGCATGACAGCCAAATGTCTGTGATGCCACTTTATGATTGCCAGGTCATGATATCTCTCCCCTCCATCCTCTGTCATTTAGTGGAATGTTTTCAGGCACTAAGACTGTTCCCAACCAGTATGATGTGACCCCTGTCTATACTAGCAAACTGTCTTAACTCTAAAAACAGGAAGGTGATGTGCAACATACCTTTGGGGAGTGGTCTGTGTGCTTCTCTAGATGTCAGATTATGTTTGTCTGGGCTAGCGTAGTTGATGACCTGTAAAAGCTCCAGGATGAAGATCCTGATTGTCATATTATAAGAAATTCCTTTGTGCCAGTTCTCTTTTGTGCAGGTAATGTATCCATAATAGACCAAAACTGTGGTGTGATCTAAAAAACATCACAAAACTCACTGGCTTCTAATTTAAATACAAGACATCTTTCTTTGACCTTGGCTGTTATGGCAGTGATCAAGATGTATATGCATGTGCAAAATAGGATAACTCACAAATAATTCCAAACCCAAACAGTCCACTGTGTCTGCAGGTCAGCTAGGAGAAGACAGGAGAACAGACCTGAGACCATCAATCATATTTCTTAATGCGTGGCTAAAAGATGCTCACATACAGCACTGATAGGTTTGAGTAGACCATCTTCTGGTGTTTATCAGGTGTATTATACCTTAGGTTATGCTTGTTTTCTACTTGTGAGATATGCAGTGTAGGTTTTCAGCAACAATTATTACTTTAAGACCATGGCAGTAAGACAGCTCATTTAAAATTGAATGATTTGCTTCAGGAATATTGTGTATTATCATACTAGCACAAGCAGTCTTGAATCATAATTTATGACATATTTTGGAACTTGTGTAGTTCTGCACTGTGACTCTGAAATCACACTTTCTCTTTTTATAAAACTCCAAACAGTATGAAGCAGATGGCTCACGCACAGTCTTACATCAGTCTCTGTAGCTTCAGATTCTTGATCACATGCCAAAATAAAAAAAAGTTTTCCAAATCAACCTGCAAAGTGATTACAGTTGTATGGATCCACTGTTCAAACATACAAAGCTTTGGCAAATGAAAGGAAGAGCTACACTTATATTGTTTGTGTCTTAGAGCAGTTGAAATGGTAAGCACTGGAAACTTAGGCACTTTAGAAAGTGTATAATAAACTTATTGCTAAAAATATGGAAGGGATTTTAGTTAAAATAAAAAGAATTCTGGGCTTATAAGGTGTGAGGGACATCCCAGGAATAGCAACAGCAGACACTTACTCCTAGTTCTTCTACCTGTTTGTTTTCCATTTGAATTTTCTTTGCTCTGTGTCTTTTTATAGTTGTTTTCTTGTTCTGACTTTTTTTCTGTGAGTAATTTTTAATTCACTTTTATAGCAGGATTGTCTCCCTCTCCCATTGTCCTAGAAAGAAAACAAACATGATAACCACAATATTTGAGTGGGTTCACAATTAAATAGAGTCCTTACATCCTTTTGCAAAAAACAGAGTACTGGACTTGCTGATCTTGGTTATGCTGTCTGTAACATCAAGACTTGATGGTGAGTACTGGACTCTGACTGTCTGCAGACACAATAAAGGTTACCAACTTAATTTGTTTGCATCTTAACCTTTTCCATTCTCATCCAGGCTCCATTATTTTGGCATTTAAATCTCCCACAAGTTCTTTTTTTCCCATTCTCAGTCTGTGTTTTTCTCCTTCTACAGTGGGAGGTAGGATGTAGAGTAATAGAAGTACTTAATAAGAGATTAAAGCTAATGGTGTTTTCTGTGCAAGAAAAAGACACATGGAAATAATGGGCTCATCCTTTCATACATTATTAAGCTAGTAGTTTCTTATCAGCTAAAACCTTAAATATTGTGTGTTGATTCTTAGGAAACTGAAATTAATTTCTTGCTTTAATATTAAATTTCTGTGCAAGTAGAAGACCCATTAAAGACACTTCATGATATGTAGCTTTTAATTTAGCCAAACCTGAGTGATTAAATTATTGCACATGGTGTAAGACCAGCAGTGAGTCATCTAGCAATTTAACTTAGGCAAAAATCTGCCTTGTCATTCCAAGATTCCAAGAACTTTGCTTCAACAGTTTCAGTCTCGGGTAGACATTTTGCAGACCATCTGCTGTGTAGTTTTGGTGGACGTGCATTATACCATTCTGAAAGGTTTTTTTTCTTGCAGTTTAGTAAATATCCTCTTCCCCCCCTCTAGTTATATTTGCAGTAAAGGAAATAATTGTTATCAATATGAGATTTTAATCAGATTGTTTTCAGGGACCTGTATGGAGTGTCTGTTGTACTCTAGCTGGAAAGTATAAGTTTGTACAATATGTTATTTTACTGTTTAACAATGATACAGGCAATTGAATTTGCAAAAGCAATTTTAAGAGACAAGGGAAAAGATCAAGATGGAAATAAGTAATAGATTTTAATGTAATGGGTTATAGTCCATATCTATATACATTCTGTTAAACATGTTTTCAAAGTCTCCTGTATTTTGAAAAATAAAGTTGTACTGATTTTATACTTTTATTCAAAAGAATATGCTTCAGTTTTTAATTATCCTGTATAGAGTACCTCGGGAGTGTTGTAAATTTCCATAGGACTCCGTGGAAGTTGTGTTAAGAACCAGAGAGCTCAGTATGAAATGGAATTCTATTTAACATCATTCAGTTGGTTCTGTGGTATGGTGGGTTAGCATTAGGTAATGGATCAAATTATTTCTGCTCACGCAAGCCTGAGAATACACCATAAGAAAAGACTGAGTAGCTGTGATTAGATTTACCTAGAAGAGAAGGCAGAAATACATGATTATGTTCTTTAAAAATGTGAAAGGTTATTAAAAGTAAGGAAATAAACTCTGTTCTTAAGCTGATATATTTGTGCATATCAGGATGGGAAATTTAAGGTGAACAGGAAAAATAAATCCTGCAGTTTCTAAAATTAGCTAAATCCTAAAGCAGATTTTTTTTTTTTAATAATTCTGGGCTCTCCATTACTGAATGCTTTAAAAATAAGGTCCAAAGGACATCATTCAGGAATGATAAAGGGAAGAACTGATTCTGATTTAGGCAGGGACATAGACTAGATGTCCCCAACAGAGTTTTTGGACTGTACCTGTAGGTTTCTACAAGGGTGACAATTTTGCCTTAAGGTGTGTATCTCAAATTATAAATACTATATGTAAATACATTTGCATGTACAGATATGAACACTGTTCATGCCTTTCCATTCTCTGAATATTTTTCTTCTTGAAGCGACTCAGTTTCGGGAAATAAATTCGGATGTTCTGTGGTGTATGTGAAAAACTGATTTTGGGTTGCATTGCTTTTTGCTTGAGCAGTGTTCACAGAATGATGTCTGCCTTTTAGTATTTAGCCATTTTTTTAAGACAACAAGCAGATTTTTTAGTTCTAATAGATCAGAATAAAATGGAAGTATGATAGTGCTTTGTTTAAAATATTAAACAAAGAGCTATTAATTCTACAAGTAAGAGCCTTTTCTATTCCTATACTTCTTTGCTTATATTTTCAGACAACTTTAAATAATTTCTTTACAAATTTAATGTTGCACTGCTTATTTAATGCACAAAAATCGACTACGTTGTGTGAATTTCTTTTTCCATTCTTGTGTGGACTGGCCAAATCCTGCAGAAGTGTGAATCATCCAATATACACTGAACTGAGTGGTACACTTTTTAGTTTTTATGGACTCAGGAATGGACATAAATATATGGATTCCAATCTCCTTTCATCTGTGTTTCTTGTGGGTCAGCTGTCACTTCTACACGGAGGTGTTATGAAGACCATACTTAGGTAAGTAGAAGGAAAAAGGATATTCCATTTTTAAAGCAAAGAATAGCCTGTTTATGAGTTGTCTTTTGGTGCATGCATTAGTGGTAAACAATAGCTATGATCTGGCATAGTCTTGATCCACAACAGTTCAGCAATGTTCTCGTCAACTGATAATACTGCAGCTTCACTGCAGTGAGGTATTTGGCTCACCTGGCTGTAAGGTATTTGCATCCGACAGCATAGCTTCTGCTTTGCAAGCAACTCCATAAGGCAAAGTGGGTGAGGAAGTAAGAAGTCCTAATTTAATTTGGATGCAGTAGGGACTAAAAGTAAAATCAAAAGGGAGGAAATGGGGGTCTTTGCATGCAAGTAAAAAAAGTTGAAAAATAAGAATAAGAGTTGGATGTAATTAAATTGCCTGAAATAAAGTGGCAGTAAGGGAGAAGAAGGATAAGTATAGAAGTGAGAAATACATACAGAGATATTTTATAGGGATTATTATTATCAACCAGTACTGCTTGATTTCTGACAGAAAGAGAACCTTTAAATAAGAATGGCTTAAATCGGTGAAAAAAAATTGGAAAGGATAAGAAAAGAAGAAAAATATGAAGACAAACAAAAAAATTGAATGTTCCATTCTGAAAGCCCTGAAGAAAACTGCCTTAAAACATCACAGGAGTATAAAAGAAAATTGCCCCAAAATCAAAGACTCTTTTCCATTCAGATCACAGGAGTTCCATATGCTAATTCATTTGCCCTTTTGCACACTCAAACAAGCTGAAGCTCTAGATGTGGATGCAACAATGCAAAGAATACAACAGCTTTAAAACCTGAGTTATTTCCCACTCAGTAATAAGACATTTGATATGTTTCAGGGAATTATAATGTGGTTGTAAAAATGTTTTCCCAGTCTGACACTTAGGTATTCATTCCAGCAGCACATTTGTTTTCATAATATTTGAGAAACCCGTTTGGTTCTTTTTCAAATTACAGTAGTGCAAATGAAAAAACACAAATAAAACTGAAACAAAAAGAAGGAAGTTACTGCTTTCAGATGTTCTTCCACACTTCTCTAACTCAAACAGTGCATTGTTGTTTGAAATGTAATTTTGCAAGCCCTCCCAATCTACCCTGTAGTCATTGTGAACTGGTACTTTTGGCTACTCAGGAAATAAACATTTTAAAATAACTAAATGCATCATTTTGGAAAAACTGTTCCTGCACATGTTTAGACACAACACACTCAACCAAAAATGCCAGACAGTTTTAAAACTGGAAGCTGCACTGAGACATATAATAATAAACCACAACAAGGGTGCACATTAGCAGATTGCTGGTATAATTCTTGGATGTGATGTGAGTCTGGAGACCAAAGACTGAGAGATTTCAATATCTTCAGAAATGGGTTAACAGCACACTGCTGTACATCTTGACATGGTTAATTGGTCTTAAAACCAACTTGCTGCTAACGTATTTCATTGACCTCTTTAGTGCTTCATATACTGTATCTTTTCATTATGAACAATAAAGACCAGTAGAAGAATAAGAGAAAAAATAGCTGTGATTTTCAATATATTCTCTCATTTTTAAGTTTTTCTTCTCAGCCTTCTTGGTTTATTCCATTTCTTTTTGATGAATTCTTTTTGCCCCATGAAGCTGGCCTGTTCTCTCAGTAGTAATTTAGGATTCAACAGCTATTATCAAAAAAAATCAACAACTAATATGGAGTATTGAAGAGATCTGCTTCAGCTTTTGCTTGTGTAAATTTAACTGTCTATTAATGCTCACTCTTATTATGGGCTCAATGTTATATTTCAGTGTAATTTCCACAAGAGAGAGATTTAAAACTGCCTTACACTTAAGGCTCTGAAAACGCTTCAGGTAGATTTAACTTGCTGAAAATGTGCAGTCTATTCAAATGCTGTGTGCCTCTTCATGGGCAGAACAGAACTCCTCTTGGCTCTCCAGTTCTTCAGACTGTATGTGAGAAGCAGTAGGAGCAAGATTTTATTTTTCAGAATATATATATGCTTAGAATTGACTTTAACAGGTGCATCCAAAGTGTAGACTTATCAGAGGTATTTTGTAATCTCCCTTAATCATTCTGTTTATGCTCTGTTAAAGAACTGTAAATTTTGTGAAGTTGTGTATATTTCTGCAAAATGCTTCACACAAAAAATGGAGAGTGGTGAAATTATGCATCACTTGATTTTAATGTTTTTTTTGTTAATGGCTACAGAAGTGACCTGTGTCCAAAGAATGCCCATCAATATACGTGGAAGTACACATTCCATTTTGTCGGAAGACTAAGGGTGAGATTTTTCTCACCTATTCTCTTAGTCTGAGTGACTCTGATGGTCAATGGGAGGAGGCTGTCACCTCTGGAGAGAGACTCACTCATACCATCCTAAAATGTAACTTTGTACACTGAATAAAGAGGGGTTCCAGTTGTCATTTAGATGGCTAAAGATAAATCAGATAAACCTATATCTATAAACATATTTATATCATCTAAACTAGCAAGTTTAAAAAAGTACTTCAGGGAAAAGTTTCCTATCTAACACAATTTTTATTTAATTAAAATGTAGGAAACCCAAAGATATCATCTTTGAAAATGAAGTGGAACCTGCAAATGTATCTGTTTAATGAGATAGAAACACATTAAAGGATCAAAATAAAGTTTAACTACTTACATCTTTGCGGTTTGACAGACTGTCCACTGTAATTAAAGTAAGATAAAACCACAGCATTCCAATATTATTCCTACAAAGGAGGACACCATTCTTCCAGATGCTGTAAGCAAATGCTAGGCTGGCTAATATCAGTTTATATGGTAAGGATCAATATTTGCATCCTGTTTTTCCAGTAGTGTGAAATTACATTAACTGGTTATATTGCAATGGTTCTCCTAAATGGCTGAAGAAAAGTATGTCTGTGTTCTCAAATTGTAACTCATTTTTAGCAGAGTATAAACAAAATAAAGAATCCATTTTAATGTGCCATAATCTACTAAACTAATACCTGGAAAACAAGGATTCACCTTTTTTTTTTTTTTTTTCCTTTTAATATGAAGGAGAATGAGAATGTAAGATGGTGAGTTTTCCTTGAGCCATATACTTCTGTTAGTGCAGGTACATACCAGGAGGTTCCTAGCAGGCTGATATAGGGCAGTACTACTTTATTTTCCTCTGAGTTTTTAGTGCAAGTTTGTCTCAAAGAACTTTCCATTACTTTTTTTTGGATGAAGAATCTAAATCTTTTAAAAGTTGTTTGGTTTATGTAACCTTAAATCTATGCTGTCTTTATTTTCTCTGAATTGCATTTTGACCTTTGAAAGCACCGTCTAGTGTGCAAAGACGACAGCCGTTTTTCTTTGAGTGAGTCTAGAAGACAAAACACATACCAGTTTCTCACAGGGTGATGTCTTTTTTGTTAAGCTCATTTTGCAGCTTTCATTGTGCAGGAGAGCTTAACACAGATGCAGATTCTGCCTTGGAGTTAACCCAGACACAGTGATCCTGAGCAGGTATAAATCACCATAGATGCCACTAAAGCGAGTGGAACAGTATCTCATGTCAGAGAAGGGTCTGGTCAAAGGTTTCTCTGTTATTTCTTTTAGAACTGAAACCAAATGTAAATTTACTAAAAAACATCCAAACACAAAACAAATCCCAACACTTTTTATTCTGCTAGTCAAGATGGATTCAGCAGTAGGCGTAACAGAAGTGTAGACCTATGAACATGGCCTTGTGTCATGCACACTGCACATCTCCAGATGGCAGGAGAAGATGTGCTTCTGTATTGCCAACAGCAGTTTGGGGCTATGTGCAGTCCTGGCAGTAATAAGAAAATTAAAAAGAGAATGGCAGGAATGGAAGTTTTTGCAATGAGACAAATGTCAGTACTTTTAAATCAAGCTGGCAGAATTAAATGTTGTCAATAAAGTCAAAATAAGAGGCTGGTAAGAAAAAAGTTGGCCTATTCCTCCACGTGAGACTGAAAAGTTAGCAGTACTGAGTCTAATAATAACTCCATAACACACTTCTCCCAGAGTAGCAACAAAAATAGTTGTTTATTAAATGCAGTGGTTGAGCTGTAACGTTGTCTGTAGCACCCAGTGAAAGTAAAGGCACTGTTAAGATACATTCATACTATTGAAAGTATAGCATTATCAAGTTTTGTGGAATCCATGTGGGATTATCATATTACAGATTTACTTTTCTAGTACAATTCAATCATAAAACTAAGAAAATTGTCACCCTACAGTCTACAAAAAAGTAAGTAAATTCCTCTAGGTGATTTTTTTAGGTGGCAAACATTTTTAATCAGTGAGAATAAGGTATTTTACAGCTATTTGTTTTTACCATTTTCACCTCTAGCTGAAGATTTCTGATCAAGTATTTTCCAGAGCTTCCTTTAGTATCTCCAGGGACCTTTGAATCAGACCCTGAACGAGTGTTTTTCAGACAGTGAGTGAGTACACTGTACACTGTCATGCTACAGTGTAGGTAGTAGTTAAAATTTTTAGAAGGTGTTTACTGTCCCAAATATTTTTCTTTATGTTCATATATAAAATTATTCTTGCACAAGCTACTAAAGCAGCAGATTACTGTCAGCTGGTAAGTTTTTGCTCTCATCGCATTAAGCTAGCTTCATTTCATGTTAGAACATTTTATCAGGATGTGAAATAAATGGGGCATGATTTCTGCATGCAAATTTGGTCAATATTAGCTAGGTGGAGATAAATCATTGGAATCTGAGTGCATTGCTAAGTTGAAAATAGGAAAGTTTGACCATCAGATCATTTGGTCATTTCTTTTTCTGAACAACTTTCAGCCCAGCATTTCCAGCAGTTCTATGTTAGGATATTGTCTCAATGGGCCAGAAACTTAAATGTCCTACTGTTGGTTTCTCTGTACCCTGCTTTCATTTTACAGGGTTCTTTCCATTATTGATCCCATTTCCAGATATAAGTATTGTGCAGTAGAGCAGAAAATACCTATGGTGTTTGAAACTTACAGATCAAGAGTTAGGAATTAGATCTGTCTGGGGTTATTTCTCAGAGGTCTCAAATGAAACCACTTTCAACAAAATTATTAGCTGGAAATTATTTAAAAGTAAACAAAGAATGCAAACAAGAAAGAATAATTGTATTAGGAAAATTAGAATATCTTGAAATTACATTCTAATATGCAAAGCCTGTACCTCTGAAAAGTTGTTCCTGAAAGTAAATACAGTAAATAAGTGCCTTGTGCCTTTGTGTTTTTTGTGATACGTTGTAAGAATCCAGGGGGACCATAATTAAGTGCCACTTGCCAATATTTTCCAGCACTGTGTAAAGTTAACTGCACATATAAAACATATTGTGTCCTGCTGCTGACTTTTTATTGTCCTGTGTCTGTATTAAATGCTGGACTGGTATGCTTAAGGATATAATTTTGTGCAGGAAACCACAATAAGGTCTGGGAATAATTGCAACACAAAAATCAAGATTAAAAGATAGAATCTTGCAAAAGTAATTTGACATTTTTGTCAAAAGTTTTTCTCTAAATACAATAATTCTAATGATCAGTTCATGTGTAAAGATAAATGTTAGCAAGAGTAACTGACATTTAATGTTGCCACACACCAGAACAGTTATATAAGGCTTGATAAAGCCATGATATTACCTTGTCATCTCATTCAACACTCAGCTTGAAAACAATTTTGTTATAATATTTTATAATCCTTCTAGCCACGAACAGTTTGGATTTAAAGAGTATGTGTTAGATGTGGAGTTTGGCTCAGTCTTCCACTGATGTTGGTAAAGCTGTTCTTGAGGACAATTGCCAGCCCTGGAGATCTATATAAGACATTGCTGAATATAGTCTGCCTTTCATTACAGTTAGTTCCAATGGAGATTTTCTTTCTGATGTATGAAGTTAGAAGAAAAAAAATTGTTTTATTCAGGTGGCTTTCTCTTTGTTTTATTTCCTTGATACAAAGTGGAAGGTTACCTTATCCTCCCTGACCCTTGTCATTTTGCACAAAAATCCCTTTGAAATATTTTTCTTTTCTTCAAGAGGGAGAATTGATTTATGGTTCCAGTGTTTCACAGAGAATTCAAACCAAGTCCACGGCAACAGAACAAGCAACACTGTAATCCATACAGCATGTGCCATCTGTAGAGGATGTAATTGCAATAGTGTTATAACCTCTTCTCTGTGGGCCAAACATGTGGAACACTCTCTAGACGTTATGTTCGGCTGAAAACGTTTAATGTCGTGGTATTTTGAATTGGGACGAACATCCAGTAACAATGTACTGTTTCTAAGCATTGAACAACTGTATCAAACACAGCATTTGAAGAAGGGCTTGTAAAACACAAGAGCTTATAAACCTCATACAGACCTCCTTGGGGTCAGAATGGAGGACCTGAATTTTAGAGCTTTGGTATGAGATTCATGAATTATGCTTTAACTGTGTTTAGTTATGCTAATCTCATCTTGATCTGAGGACGTAATTCATACCAGTGGGTACAGCTGGACCAAAAAAATAAAAAATGAGCAGTTACTTTCTTTCTATAGTGGGCAAAGAGTCGAAAATGTCCATTAGTGCTTTTTGCTATTAAAATGCATTACTTAATGCATAAACTTAAGTCATAATTTTTAATAACACCTTAATTGCTATTTGTTGTCACAGAAGCTCCTGTCAAGATTATGGACATTTTGTGGAAAGAAGTGGCACATAATAAAAACAGTAGTTTTCCTGAAGAGATTAAAGTCTTAAGGCAGTTTGGTCTGCCTTTAGTCTTATGAGTTAGTATCTAGTCCAAGCTGGATACCTAGGCTTTTTTTGTAGCTAACAGGGAGACAGCTGACTTCTCAGGACACACGTTTCAGGATGAGAGAATTTTCGCACAGCTTAGTGCTAACCTGTATAGAGTTTATTCTTGGGAGCCCTGAAAACATCCCTGCCACTCATGATTCTGCCTGTGGCAGGAGGAAAAGGCTGCAATATAGGAAGAACAAGTTCAAAGGAAAGACTTAAACTTCTTAGACGGGGCTGTGCCCAAGTGTGCAGTTTCAAGAGAAATCTTCACAATTCAGCATTTGATGCTATAAGAAATATCTTTTTTTTTTTAAATTTTTTTTGATGTGCAGGAAAATAAAACAGAACAGACCTGAACATAGTTTTTCTACTTGTTTGGCAGATGATCGAGCCTGTAGTTTAGTCTAAGTAGTAAGTTAATCACCAAATGGGCCATAGGTGGGTCAAGGGCATTGTAGAATTTTTATACTAGCCAGGGGCAGCTAACTACTATGAAGCACCAGAAGCAAAAATTTACAACTAGTTGTTACTCTTTTAATATAACTAGTTAAATTAAAAGTATTTAGTTATTTCCTTACTACTTCCAACTGTGATGTGATGAACATAGAGAAGGGGTTTGTCCCACAAGTGTGGACAAATCCCTGAAAAGGTCATGCCTACCAAAGCTCAGAAAACATTTTTCTGAGGGATAGATAAGAAAAACAACTCTGTCAGTCCCTGTGTTGTGGAAGACTGCAGCCATATTTTTTTATTGATTTGGTTTTGTTGATGTAAGATCAGTTGCCCAAATCCTCAGCTCCCACCAGGATGTCACAGAAGAAAAATATTCTTAAGAGGGAGCTTGAAACTGAGATGGTGGGTCACAATGAGAGTTACAACATATACAGTGTAAGGTATCTTGACCAAAAAGAGAGTAAGTGCCTAAGGCATTTAAGCAGCAACCAAATGATGGTTGTCACATTACAGATTTTGATGCAGGCACCTGTCACGTGCCACAGATGTACTTTTGAACCTTTATTTTAGGCATTTTTATTTCTATCTGGCTTTGCGTGGCTTGTCAATGTCATATATAGCCACTCTGGTAGCTGAGATTTGAGGTCAGAATTCCAGTCCAGTGCCTTACCCACAAGATTATCTTTATGCTTAGACACTAGAGACATCTTTTGAGAAGTTTGGTCTGTGGTTGAGATTGCAAACAGATTTCCTGTCTTCTACAGTAAACATTTCAAAGAGGGATAGCTTTTGGTTTGAGGTGACATGAGGATCTAGCACTCAACAGTTGCCCTTCAAAAGTGGAGCGTAATGCTGTAATAATACATTTAATATGGGTCTTCTCCTGTTCTCCCCAGCTTAGGCTGGAAAGAGAATTTCATTCTGTCAAAGCCAAATAAAATATAAGTTTTATATTTAATCTGCCTTCCTTATTTGAGGTTCCTTAACACTTCAGTGCTCATAGGACTCTAAGAACATGCTGAAAACCAGTTGAAAAACACGCTTGTCTGAGGCCCTAAATTCACCATTAAATAATTGCAAAACTAACTAGTCATTTTTCAGTTAAAGACACACATTTAAATTGTATCAGGGCACCAGCCTTGGCATCTTAGTTTCAACATCAAATAGGTTTCAGTAAGGCACTGTTTATATTCAGCAACCTGCTCTTAGCATGCACCATAATATCAAAGCCTCTGTAGATGTCTAGTCTCAAAGATAAGTTAATCTTCATACTGCTCTTTTATCACCCAAACACAGTCTGATGTGTTTTAAAGATCTGTCTCACTTCCAATCCCTCCTGACCCTGTCTATCATGAGTATTTTAACCTTTTATTTTTCTGGAACAGTGGCATAAAAAACATCCCAGACTGTGTGTAGGGGAAATGTTAGCAGATATATTTACAATGTTTTCTAAAACATGTCTTGCAAAATTGGAGTCTGCCTTCTATAAATTTTACAAAAGTTAAAGAGCTTGCAGTTGATGACTTGGTGCTTTTATCCATTATCTGAATCTCCCAAGTATCTTTTGAGAATAAAAAAGAATATTCTATCACTAAACAACAGAAAATGAAGAAAAAAAATTGTCAGAAATAATATTTCTTTTGTTTCCATGAATAATGTGAACGGATAATGATGCTCAGACTCTGTGTATGGTGGAGTGACACTTCAGGGTCTGAATTTAAAGAAAAGAAACCCAAGTAATACATGACTTTACCTACTAACTACATAGTGACCCATCCTGGAGAATGGGTAAGCAATGAAGTTTCTTGGTATTTGACCTTGCAAGTAGAGTTCAAAACCTGAATGAATGGTATGAGTTGTCTAAAAATTAAGTGGAAGAATTTGGGGTGTACTGGGATTCTTGAAGTCCTGCATATCAGTATGGTGGATCCCAAACTGACTCAAGGAAGAGTCGTCCTAGATCCCTTGGTCTCCTGGCCATACAGACATCTCCTCTGCTTTCAATGTGTGTGAGTGTAGGGTTCATAGTATAGAACCAGTCCCTTAAAGATAATGTGTTTGGCTCAAGGCTTTATATCTCAAATGTCATTTACTTTGCATCTACTTTTTCATTTAAAACACACCTAGAGAAGAAAATAACCCCACCAGTCACTTTTTGCATAATAATCTGAAGGCATTTACCATCCCTTGTTTCCTGAGAAAGTGACATAACCATCAGTTTAGAAGGTGTGCAGGATGTGGCCATTTTCCTACTTCTCACCATGAGGATTGCTACTATAGAGACAAGGGACCAGATTAGTGTGGCTAGAGAGGAAGAGAGGGAGGGGAAACGTGTATCCATTTCAAGGATAAGGATGTATTCAGGAACAGAAAGAGTCCTAGGTTCTGCTCCTTGGTTCCAGGACATTCTTCACAATAAAAAGCAGTTGATGTAGTCACAGTAGTCACTATAAATTGGCTCCAGTTGCACATATCATCACAAGGAGAGTGACAGAATGAAATTCAAACTTCTTGCCAAACTTCAAATCGCTTCTTCAAAGCATAGTGATGCTAGAGTTGCTCAGAGTAAGCTGCTGTAATGTCTTTTGAAGACAGGATGTTTTTAATGAAGAATGTTGTTTGAACAATGTTCTTTTTCACTTCTGACATTTGGCTTCTTATTTACTAAGTCTAATGAAAGGTAATTTGCATTTTGATTAAAAAAAATTAGCAGAAAAAGATGTTTTCAAACAAAACTTTTGGGTGGTATGTAATGATGAAAACTCTGTATTTGCATTCTCTGTTGAGCTCAAGATAAATGTGACATTAATTTTCTATAAAAAGTTTCCAGAATCATAGAACAATTTAGGTTGGAAAAGAACTTTAAGATTATTGAGTCCAACCATAAATGTAACACTCCCAAGTCCACCACTAGACTATATCCCTAAGTGCCCCATCTACACATCTTTTAAATATCTCCAGGGATGGTGAATCAACCACTTCCTTGGGCAGCCTGTTCCAATGCTTGACAACATTTTCAGTAAAGAAATTTTCCTAATATCCAACCTAAACCTCCCCTGGTGCAACTTGAGGCCATTTCCTCTTGTCCCATCGCTTGTTACTTGGGAGAAGAGACTGACACCCATCTCCATTACAACCTCCTTTCAGGTAGTTGTAGATTGTTATATGGTCTCCCCTCAGCCTCCTTTTTTGCAGGCTCATTAACCCCAGTTCCCTCAGCCACTTCTCATAAGGCTTGTCCTTTAGATTCTTCACCAGCTTTGCTGCTCTTTGGATGCAATCCAGCACCTCAACATCTTTCTTGTACTGAGGGACACAAAACCGAACACAGTATTCAACATGCAGCCTCACCAGTGCTGAGTACAAGGGGATGATCACTTCTCTAGTGCTACTGGCCACACTATTTCTGCTATAAGCCAGGGTGCTGTTGACCTTGGCCACCTGCGCACACTGCCAGCTGATATTCAGCCAGATGTCGACCAATAACCCCCAGGCCCTTTTCCACCAGGAACCTTTCCAGCGACTCTTCCCCAAGCCTGTAGCACTGCATGGGGTTGTTGTGACCCAAATGCAGGACCCAACACTGAGCCTTGTTGAATCTCATGCAGTTGGTTTTGGCTCATTGATCCAGCCTATCCAGATGCCTCTGTGGAGCCTTCCTACCCTCAAGCAGATCAACATTCCCACCCAGCTTGGTGTCATCTGCAAACTTACCAAGGGTGCACTTGATCCCCTCATCTAGATCATTGATAAAGGTATTAAACAGAACTGGCCTCAATATTGAGCCCTGGGAACACCACCTGTGACTGGTTACCAACTGCATTTAACTCCATGGGCTCAGCCACCCAGGCAGTTTTTTATCCAGACAAAACACACCTGTCCAAGCCGCAAGCAGCCAGTTTCTTCATGGTGTCAAAGGCTTTACTAAAGTCTAGGTAAACAAATTCCACAGTCTTTCCCTCATCCACTGAGTGGGTCATCTTGTCATAGAAAGAAATGAGGTTAGTCAAGCAGAACCTGCCTTTCATAAACCTATGCTGACTGGGCCTGATCATCTGGTTTTCCTGTACATGACGTGTGAAAGGAGAACCATGCAAGGGAAATTTGATACAACTATACTGGGAAGTAGGACTAGTAGCTACAACAAAAGTGCAGTAAGAGTGGAGAAGAACAACATGGATACTGTAAAGGGAAATCTGTGCCTTTATGAAAAACCTATGGATAATGTGATTTAATTGATTCACAGTATCTGTGTTGTATGATATACCTGTGTTTCCAAAAAGAACGTCTGACCATGTACAACTATTTCTTTGCTCTTGTGTTATTTTATTTCATCTTGAAATTTCTGTTTCTTTCATGAGATCAGTATGGAATTATTGCTGGAGTTTTGAGTCCTGTAATTTGTGTTTTCTTATTAAACATAAGAATAATCATGGGCAAGCTCACGAGCTGTATAGGGTACATTTCATGGATGTACAACATCCTGATCACTCCTGTCCTAAGGCAGAGAAGCAGAAACCTAAGAGGCTTTCTAGTGCTGACCTCAATTAATTAGCTGCTCATAACCATGACAGATGTTCCTGTTTTTTCTGTATTATATAATATTGGTGGTAATGTTCAGAAAATGGGCTGTTGCAACAGACAGGATAACTACTTATTTCCAGATATTTAGAACGTGATAGCTGGGATGTGTAGGATTGCTTTAGATTATTACAGATGCAGTTAGCTGTCTGTTAGACAGTCAGGCTTGGTGAGTGTTAAAGTAAATGTTATACATGTTACATCTTAGAGTAAAATAACTAAACTGAATACGTTCTTATATGAGTTTTATATGAAAACCCAGCCAATTTAGCTTGATTCTTACTTTCTGGATCTCAAGCAGCAAACCTGTTAACTAAATTGTTAGAGCAGGAGTAGACAGGAGGTAGATTGGAGTCTGTGGGGAGTAAGATTGGAGGGCAGAGAGGGGAGATTCTTAGTTTAAATGAATTTTGGCTCTGGATGGGATTTAGCAGAGTCTGGGTTAATATTTGTCTGCACTGGTTGGATGATTTCCATGCAGTCCTCTGTTCCATGATCAAGCAAGCTAGGGACATATGGTCTCTGTGAAACTAACATAAAGTGAGGCCACAGATGGTTGAAAACCATCTTACATATTGCTCATTGACTACATGGACAGGAAATTGGCAAGGACTGGCTTGGCAAATGCAGGAAACAAGTTGGGGACACAGATGCAAGCGAATGTTCATTTATAAAAGAGGTGAATGTCATTAGAGAAAGTTATTAAAAACATGTCTCTCGTTAGATTTAGGATGTGTTTATTTCATGCTAACAGGTATTGCTGAGCACTTTTTGGGGAGGGGACACTTTTCTGGAAGACATGGAAATTGGAGATAACTTGTCAGAAATAATACAAATGATAAGCAGTTTAGAAAACATGACCTCCAAAACAAGTGTGAAAGAATTTCATTTGTTTAGTCTGGAAAAGAGAAGAATGAAGAAGGGATACGATAACAGGCTTCAAATGCACAAAAGGTTATTGTAAAGAAGATGGTGATCAAGTGTCTTCATCCCTGCAAAAGATAGAACATGAATTAGTTAGATTATTTGTAACAAGGGCAATTTATCTTAGATATTAAGAAAAACTTTCATACCAAAAGGCCAGTTCAACACCCAAGCAGGCTACCTGAAGAATCAGAACTTCCATAAATAGATATGTTGAAACTGTTGGATAAACTTCTGTCAGGGATGGTCTAGGTAATGGATTACACCTTAAACAAAAGGTCTGGAATAGAAAAATTATCCATTTTATATCTCCAGCTCACCGATAAAAGTAATAAGAACTAGGCAAATAGAAACTTAACTGTAAATTTTCAGAGAGATTCAGTAATTCATTGTTTGGTTGTTTTACTGGATAAACTTCCAAATTTCATGTGTGACATTATTAATGATTCATAAGCAACAAAACCAGCATAGATTTTCTTATTTGTTATGTTCTACAACAAGCCATTGTCTTAATGGTTAGATGAATAATTTTCAGCCCATTTGCAGATTCAATGGAAATGGAGATGTGAACATATATTCAGCAAATTAGGTATATTGATGATAGGTTTGTTTTTCATAAACCTTTGGATTCTTTGGGAACTATCTGCAAGGAGTACATTCAAAATGATTAAATTAAATAAAATCAGATTCCTTTTACATAGCATACAAAATTTTAATTATCATCAGAAAGGCATGTGGGATAGCTCAGGGTTATATAAGCCAGCTAGCACTATATAATTCCTGGTACACGGTTTGTGAACCAGAGAATGAAAGCATAGTAATAGCTAGTAGGCCAAAGGAAATTTGGACCTTATGAAGTAAATTAGATTTTCATTAATACAAGAACAAGTTTGATAGATAGAAGTATCTGTGTAGATATACTACATTTTGTAAATTTTCTATTTAGCATCATATCATATTGCAGTTACAAATGTCAACTTTATGAAATAGCAGTAAAACATATGTTAAATGATATACCAATTGGCAAAAAGTAGCAATCAGTCAGAGAAAAACAGCAGAATAGAGGGTTTAGACAGGAGTTCCACAAGTGTGCATATGAGGCCTGATGTTATTCAGGATTTTAATCAATGACCTGGACATAAACATAAACTTCTTACATACCTGTACTAAAATCTAAGTTAATAGAAAAGCATTCCATGGCAAAAGGTGAACTAGTCTCATCCTGAGACTTGTAAGTAGAGGTGATAAAACTAGAAAGTTTTGGTTTGCTTCTGCGTGGTAGGATACTGTAGACACTATAGATGCTGACACACAAAAAACAGTCAAACATTATCAGAAGTGGAGCAGCAATGTGCCTTATGCTGACCAACTGAAAGAATTCTGTCCAGAAATATTGGGAGTGATTTGATTCTAGTCCTTCACAGAGAGTAAAACACTGGCTATCACTGCCTTTTAGCTCCAGTGGAAAAAGGTAGAATTGAAACTAAGACTTGCATTAAAGCCAGACAAACCCAAACTTTAAATAAAGTATGTAACTGGGACAAAATTGGGCTCTCTCTCTCTTCAGATACTCCTGTCAAGATTCTTATTTTCAAAAGAATATGCTTTAGTCAAACGCAAATTAGACTGTACTCAGTTGCACACTGTACTCAGTTGCACACTGATTGAGCTAACTGTAGCTAAGATAGAGAAATTTATGAATATGAAGTGATATTCTCTTCTGACTTGATGCTTTTTTTGGTACATGAGAGAAAGATGACAAAGATAATTGTCTTGTTTGCAAGAGCAATTACCGAAAAATGATATGTGTATAAAACTGTTGGTCAAATAGTTACTTATGAACAAAGGCACAACAGTCATGGGAGTATGGAAGCAGTGGTTCATTAAACAGTGCAGTGAATGATTAGATCATTTCTTGTACTGTTGGAATTCTCTTGGTCACTGCAGACAGATAATTGCACCAAATGATGTCCACCAGCCCACTGTGCAGCTCCCTGCATTTTCTGCTTCAGTCTTTTTCCTCTTGTGTCTTGACTTTAATTTTTTTCTGGTCTTTTCTCTCCTTTTGCTTATACTGGTCTTTGTAAGAAGCAATCTTTAGAGCAGAGTGGAGTCCTTACCTGAACATGTCATATAAAATACTGACTACATCAGCTTTATTTGTCCTTTTTCCACCACGTAAACTATTTCCATTCTTGTTTTACATTGCCGTTCTTCCAAAGAGTGAAGTCTGTGGCAACTGAGAACAGCTGCCAAACTGTTCTTCTTCTGAACTTCTTCCTTAATGGATTTTCTAAAGCATGTTCAGTGATAGAGATCTGGTTTACCATGCATGCTAAACTGCTGCAATGTTCCTTGTAGTAGTGCATGGGTTGGTACGGGCTTCATAACACTTGCCTGGGTAAACACAGACTGTTGCACAGTCCCACAGTCAATGCTGTGAGTCCATACAGTACCAGCTATATGCCTTTGCAGGGAAGAATAAGAGCAAGAGTGTGTCTTATTCAGGTCTACCTAGGTGGCAAGAAATTTGCTGTGGATTTCATGCTCAATGAAAGAAGACAGGAAACAGCACAAGACTTCTATGTATTGCAATAGTATTGCCAGCTGTCCTCTGTTTAATTAGGGTCGTCCTTGTTTACATGGTGCTTGCTTTAAATGTGATCTGGCTGAAGTTAAGATAATTCTCCACATTCACATAAAACACAATAATGTTACCAGTAAAATGTTTACAACACAGACAATCTGAAAGGGACTGAAATAAAATAAAATCACATTTAATTTAATAATTAGAACCAAATAGCAACTTGCTTCTAGGACTGGATTTGAAGAAAATTCTAACATCACCCTAAGGCTCAGGAACTGCCCAAAACTTAAATGGAAACTTTTCTGTGAGGTTTTGCAAAGCAAATGTAACTAATTCTTCCCAATGCTCTTTATCTCCACTGTTGTGTTTCCTGGTCTAGCCAGGATTCTTCCTCTACTTTTGTGATGATGCCTGGTCCTTGCCCAGCAGTTTCTTACAGTGATCCCCTGTGCATAAAACTCTATTTATCACCTTGCTGCACTTAGGGCATACCTTTTAAGTAAAGATTGAGGCTCTAATTTTGCTCTACAGTGCTGATATGATCCTTTTTATTCTCAGGTAATATAGCTGTGAGCTAATCATTTGTTTAAAGAAGAAGTAACTAGAGGTAAAACATTTTCAACAGAAGTTTCATGTGTGGCTTTAGATCTATCCACTCTCTCTTCCTGCTGGTCTTGGTCAACACAGGTGATCCTGCCACTGCTGAACAACACTGAGCATTTATGTTGGTCATTACAGTGCATTGGCAAGGTTCATGTTGTGCTCCTCTGAAATACATGTAGTATTTTCTTCCAAAGCACAACTGTATTTGCATGATTACTATGTTTTTCTCAGTCACTTTGTTTCTTAAAATAATGAAGTCCTGTTTAGAGACTATACTTCAAACAGGTAAATACCAATTTACTTCTAATTCCTTCCCGAACCTATTAAGTGAGAAAGATGTTCCTTGTTCTGAGAAGACCATCATGATCACATACTTTAGGGATTATGTCCGATTGCTGTTTGGTTTGGATGCCAGTCCTGAGTCTCCTCATTACAAGTATTAAGGACACAGCTGCTAAAATCATTCTTCTATAAGGGCTTGACACCCTTTCATTGTCTTTCTCTCTCTGACCACACTTAAAAAAGAGTGCTCCATTCAGACTTTCCATGATGTGTCTTAGACGGGTTACTAGTCTCATGATACTAGCTGTGATTGTTGCCTCTGCCTTCGGTATGTCTGCAGGGGTTTTGTTCATGTTCCTTCTTTTATACTGAGGAAAAATAAATCCTCTAAATAAAAATCCATATAGTTTTTACTTTATTTTTCTCATAAATCACTCTTTGAATTCCACTCTTCAGTAAGGACAATAACCCCATCCTCCCTGATACAGATTAGAGGTATGTGTACTGATACTTTAATGATAACACTCTATTTATTGTTGGCCGTCATGTTTCATCGTATCAGACAAGAGAGTTCCAATCATACTGGAGCAGTAATGTTTCCTCTCTTACCTTTTATTATTTGTCACTTAAAACAATGGAGTTTTGATGAGAGAAGTAGCTGTGGCTAACAATTGTACTTTTGCTATGAATAGTAAACTGATAGCAGCTAAATATACAGAGAAATTAGAACATCTGCCTTGGTGACTTTGAGGTACAAGGCTTTGTCATATGGATTTGTAAGAGCTGTGAACTTTAGAGATGGGCATTATCTTTAAAGGATGCTGATTAAGCTAACTTTCTATCTAAGTTATAGAAGCAACTGTAGGGGATAACACTGGTGCTCCTATGGAGTGAAAAAAATCAAACCATAATGAATTTGTCAGGAAACTATCAGTGGCATAAGTCTGTGTGCATGTGTGTGGTATTTATGACTACTGGGTATAAATATTGTTACACTGTTATATACATTAACATAGAATTAAATTAAGAAAAGGGAGTTTAGGATGTGTAGCATACTATATATTTTATGATAGATCCATATCTTGTTGGTGCTACAATTAACTAGAAGAATAATTTTACTCTCTTCTTCCTGTATTTTAGTTATGTTGAGTTCTTGCCATGCTTGCAGAATCTAAGCAGTAACAGAATAGTCATGAACATTGTATTCTTTCCCGCTTCTCTAAAACAGTCCTTCTTTTCAGGGCTTATATAAAATGGCGATACAAAGTGTGAGAAGAAGAAAATGTGAGTGGCTGAGCTTTCTTCAGTATAAATAGATGAAGTATAATATAATGTAGGGTCAGTCTGTCATTTGATCAACTACCACACTTTAAAAATTAACAAAAGAACATAAACATAGAACAAGTACTGCAAATTATCAGATCATCAGATCAAAAACTTGCATTAAACAGAACAAATTGATTTACTGATTAATTTATAATGCTCTTAGTGATAGCTGAAATAAGTAAAGGTTCTTGGACAGTATCTATAAATCAACCGACACTAGGACACATCACATTTTGAGGAAGAGTAGGTTTAATCACTGCAGCATTATTCTTTCAAGAATCACTGAAAAATATAGCAATTATCTATGAAAATTATCTGTTGCTTTTTGTGCAAGTTGCTAAATGTCAAAAAGAGCTGGATACCGACCTTTGCATATTGTAACTGACCAGGTCAGTCTTGTTTCCTGCAATAAGTATACAATGGAAGCTTGAGTCAGACCCAGATTGCATCTCTCTGTATTGCAGAGAAAAGGGTCCAAATACCATCTTGCTGACATTTCCTGGAAGAGTTTATGCTCTGCTGAAAAAACTTACACTTGGGCTGCTTTTAGTCACTCTGATTTCTTTTAGTTAGATTTTAGCTACTTATGTTTCTTTGCTGTTCAGCACTGCAACACACTTGGGTAAGGTAATTGGGGTGGGGGAAGGGGAGGAACTGCATGGCTCTGGGTAATTTTTTATAGGACCTCCACATGTTACTGGCTTGAGTTTGAGCCTGTTGGTAATAATTAAAAGTTATGACTGCAGCTGACTGCCTAGTGTTTTATATAGCTTCAGCTGATGATTGATAGAATAACGTAAAATATTGCTATAAGGGACCTTGGAAGAGAGCTAGTCCATCCTCCTGTCTGTGGCAGAATCAACAAAGTAAACCATTCCTGATAGCTCTTACATGCTTAAAACTCAGAAGGTAAGTTGCACAAATATCCCAATCAATTTACTTCAGAGCTCTTAGTGTTCAGCAGATTTTTCCAAGTATTTAAACTTGAATTTACCTTACTTCAGTTTGATAATTTTGTTCTTAAACTATTTGTGGTGAAAATAGGGATATTTTATTTATCAACATAACAGAATAGCCCAACTGGACATGTATTAAGAACCAACACAACCAGTTTTGACTGGTCTCGAGATATTTGAAGAACTAGTCTAATCTAATGGCTCTGGAAATAAAACAGTTTCCTCAGTAGTAACAGTTCTACCTCAAAGTCAGATGAGGCTAGACATAGGGGACAATATGGAAATGTTGTCATATGATGGTCACAAGTATTGCGGTTTTTGAGAAGAGCTCAGTCTCTAGGATTATCAATACAGGATTATTCTGCAGAATTTGTTACAAGATACCTCTTTCACTGCAGTTTGACTTTGTAATATAATGTAAATATTTTGGGCAGAAATGTTTAAGTATTTCTTATGTAGTGTCATAGTATCTTGATCTTCTTGGACACAGATATCACATGTAGAGTAGAAGATAAGGGTCTGGCTTTCTGGCATATGTTGTATGTACTGTGTCTATGTTTCACAAATGACTTAGGTGCATGTGGTCAGTCTGAGTGGACCTGGGCATGCCCAGCTACTGCAATACTGCTTATGTGTTAATCTGCATAAGAGCAGTGGCTAGGTCAGTATTTTTTGGAAGTTTAGAAGCTAAAATGGAGTTACTGACATGCCAAATAAAGTATGAGAACAACTGTAGTGTGCCAGACTAAAAACTATCCTCTAAAATGTTGTGCCTCCAACAGTGAGCATAAAAGTGTGGCAAGAGGGATGAGCGGAAGAATGGAGCAATTTTCTCTTAAGTACACTTCCAAAGTCCAGCACCAAGAATCTCAAGTACTTCCTGGGCCAAAACCTGGTGTCTTGTCTTAATAGTCCTCAGTGGACAAGCTGAGACATCTGTCCAAAGATCACTGAAGTCCTTTACGGCAAAATAAATGACAAGTTTGAGGAAAATGCAATATATGTTTCACCCCAAGCAGAATACCAGTCACACAAGTGCTGTGGACTAGTCTGCTCTTCCATCCAGTCCTGTGTGTCACAGGCAGTTTTCAACAATGATTGTGCTTGTAAGATGCCACCTGTCAGTTTTCATTTGATTTTTTTCACAAGTGAATTTTCAACCTTAGTACTTCGTATACATAGGGCATGCTGTTAGAAACCTCATGCTGTGTGGCATTTATGTGCAATGAAGAAAAACTGTATTTGGTCAGGACTCAGACAAGAATTCCAGGGAAAATGTTACAAGAATGAAAGGGAAAAAATGCGATTGTCTCAGGTGACTTAAACTTGGTCATTGTCACTTTCTGACTGTGAATAGAATTTGCTTCACATTTGACATCCGTACACGTAATCAGAGTCAACTTTGCTGTGAGTTTAATGTGGAGAATGGTTAAGACACTAGAGCAATCAGGGGAGCAAAGGGTCTATCATTGCTTCTGGATAACTGACTTCCTCAAACTGGAGGCCTAGGCATTCATTTACAATTCAGTGGTGGCTTTCAGTATGAATATAGGTTGAACCTTGATGCAGAATTTTGTATTGAAGTACTTTAACTGTCCTGACACTGTACTTTGCCACTGAATCTCCCAATTACCATAGAAATGTAATAACATGGCTATCAACAAGACTTTTCTCTCACACTATATCATTCACCTCAGAGCATTTAAGAAACAATCAGTTAAATAAATGAACGAATTAAATCTTATCAGTCTCTGTCAGGCAAAGGATACAATACTCATTTAGTAGGATAAGCAGAGCCATATCTCTTCTTCTAAAGCTGGAATCTTTTAGCTTAATCTATATTTAAGTGGGCATAAACTCTTTGTGATATCAGTAGCACTCAGTAAGTCAAACTGGCTGACCGACCATAAGGAAGAGAGGAAGAGAAAGAGGGTGACCCTCTTTTTACAAGATTGCCAATATCTTTATTCCATTTCATCACTGAAATAAGATCCAGTCATAGACCAGCATAGGTCATGTATTGACTACCAATTAAGAAAAGCAGTGAAGACTGTAAATAACAATAATAATGTCATATCCTTTCTTTCTGTTTCTCTTCCCTTGAGTGAACCGAGGAGAAAAATACATTTTCATTTGCAACGTATCTTGTGCATAGTGGTTGTTATAATAACCAAGCTATCCTTACAGCGCATATTTAACTTTTGAACCTAAGTTGCATGTTTACTAGTAAGTATGTGGGTAGTTTCAGGAGACCTAAGGGTTATCAAAACACTACAGTATCACTGAATTTCTGTGTCATCCTCTACATGGAACCAGAAATCAGAGTCTTACGTCTGTAGCATTAATGACAGTGTGCTGCAGACGTCAGTCATGCAGGTTCCCTCAGTGAATCATTTATGAATCTTGTTGTTTGGGGGCATAACCACATATATAAGAGAAGGAAAAAATTGCAGGAAATTACAATAACTTGACAAGAAATATACTGCACATAGCAGTATAAGAGTAAACTGAAAATTATATTTTTCAAGAAGATTAAGTGAAGAATGTGGTTTTTGAGCTCACATTTTTAGTGCAAGTTTTAAAATTTAGAATAACACACACGAATATTTATGTTGTGATTTTTATTTACATCCAATACCCTCATTTTTTATTGTAATTTGTTAGAAATACTACCTGAAAAGTCCCAGCCTATTGATCCTAACATATAGGGTTTTGAGTTTTTTTCCCAAGATTCTGCTGTTCCTGAACTAGTCTTTCTACAATTGAGTATAAATAAAATAGTTTTTTCAAGTAGTTAATTGTATTTAAATCCTACTGATATGTATACTAGAAGACCAAGCTCAAAACATTTTGATTGTCCTGAATGAATTATTTCAGTTTGGAATAATGTTAAATTGTATGCACTGGGTCATGATAAGGCAGTTCCTTTTCTGACTGTTGTCTCAACTTGTTAAAAAAAAAAAAAAAAAGAAATAAAAGAGAAAGTGAAAGTGCTTATACAGTTTTGTGATGTACATTTTGGAAACAGGGAGCTGAGATTTCAAGAGTGATCTCATGCAAGAAAGTATACAAATTAGCTGGGCATCATGAAATTACTGGTGCAGAGTGATTCATTTTTCATCCTGCTCAGGCATATCTCACTGAATAAGGCAAGTTACTGCATGTACAACATTGAATGTAATCTGTTTTTTCAGCTATTTATAGCTAGGAAAAAGGTGCAAGTTCAGGTGTAGACCAATGTTTGGCCTTTTTCCAGACTTTTGTGAAGACTATTAACAAATGAAAAGGTTAAAAGTTCATTAAGCCATTAGTAAAACAGTTTCATAATCAAAAAAACATATAATTTAAACCAAGCCACAGAATAGTTTGAATGGTGAAATAGTACATCTGGAGCTTGAATGAATAGCTGCACCAAAGGTATGCAGAGTCTACATCTCAGCAGTAATAAAGAACCTCTAATATCTTGATTTTTCATTTACTACATTATCACAAGATAAATACAGAGTGTGAGCTTTCAAGTAAATATAGATTCTGTTTTTTCCACTGTGGTACATTATCTATATGCTATCAGTGCCCTAAATGTTTTGCACAGAACTATCCAGTGGAGTATTTTGTGGGGGTTTTTTTTAGATATTGTGGTTTGGACATGGACAATGGTGTTATAGAACATGTATTTCTGATGTCACCACCACCATATATATCCATTTATTCAATTGCATGAGTTAGTATTTTGCATTAATGAAATAGTATACGATGGCATTGCTAAAGATCCTGGTGAGGAGTTTCAGGATTACAAATTCTCCTCATTTATACTTCAGTAACTTAAGAGATCAGTGCTCTCATATCAGTTACTTGAGGCTTAGTCATGGTTCCTTTATTTTGCCTTTCACATGAACATATTTTCTTTACATTGTTGACATGGGGAAAGGCTATACTACATTTTTTTTTCCGGGATTAGTGAGTGAAAAGACATCAGTCAGGAATCTGAGATTCACCAAGCTTCACTAGAAAATCCCAAAACTTATTCCAAGAAAGTACCCATATAGTTAAGTATGAGGTTCAAATTTCTGAGCAGGTATGCATAACTATAAATCACAGTCTGATAGGCCCAAAGCCAATTAGTTTCTCATATTCTATTTCTTGCTTGTAATGTGATGGGAAACAACATTTTTTGCATGTGTCTGTTACTTTCAGTTGCACTGAAATTGTTTCAGTTGATCTTTTTCTGAAAGATACTGTCAGTAATCACGCATTGACTAGCTGCAGCAGAAAATGTGTTTGTGTTATATATTGTACTTTCTCCAATTTAATAGGAACTTAGGAAGGTGAATTCTGCCCCACAATCTAACTTAATAGAGTAAATAATGTTTCTTGATACTTCAAAAGAAGGGCTGCCTTCATGCATTAGTTTCAAGATCACTCCTCGAAGCAGTTACAACTGATTGTGTGAACAGACATTAGCAGAGGCGTGAGTTACGAAGTTGTGCTCATACACCGGTATTCTCGTATTACTAAATAGCTTACTAACCTTTAGTAAACTTTATAACCTGAAATGTCTTGCATGAAGTCTTATATAAGATGTAATGATTTTTCCATATCTAAAGTTTACTTTAAAAATGTGAGTACATTTCTTCTTCCTAAACCTGTTAATTCTTTCATCAAATGTGCTTGCTTTAAATTCATTGTTTTTTCCACTGTATAAACTAGGTGGATTTGAATACTTGCAGGAAGAATCTAAAGCATTTGGTTGCTATTAGTGTGCAGATTGCTGACTCACACATACCAAAAATTAAAAAAACTCACAAATGTTCAAGTGATTTTTGTTTTGTTTTGGGGCTATACAGCACCAAACCACATCCTGTAGTACAACAGATCTTCCTTCTTATTTTTATTGTGCAATATAATTTCAGGTTAATAAAACAAACACGGACAATACTGTTATTGTCTTATCCCCAAATTTTATTATTTTTATTTAAATATAACATACTATACATTGTTGCTCAGTAACTTTTTTCCCCTTTTTTAAATCCCCTCCTCTGTTTCCCTTTTGCTCAGGAGTCTGTGTGCTGAGGATGACAGAAAACAGAGTTTATGGTTGAGTACCTGTGATACTCTAGATAGAGTTTCTGCAGTTTGCTCCCACTACAGTGGGTATTACAGTATACCAAACACACAGGAATCATTGATTCCTTCAAGGTTTATTTTGGTTAATATTCTGAAACCACTATTCATGTCACAAGTGGCTCCTGACTCACTTTGGAAAAGTGATATTTCCCGATTTTGGCCTCTGAGCAGCATGGTGTTTTGAGTACTATGATAATATTTATGCATAATCCCTCCTCTGACCAAGTCATACAGGTAATTCTGTTAAAAGAGTATTTCATTTGTACGCTAAAGTAGTCATTCAATACTGTATTCTTCCAGGCTCACATTGAATGTTCACTGCAGGTCCATTATGTTGTGTCAGTTTTAATTATCGATTACAAATTTAAATAACAGAAACTTGCTTTTATCATTGTAGTTAAGATTTGCTGTGACCTGCAATTACATTTAAAATCTGAAATTCATATTTCCCTTTCTGGAAAAATTTTATTTGTGAAGAAGAAAGCTGGAGATAAAGTTCCATGAAATACAATATCAGCTTTCAACTAAAATGTTGTCTCTCAATGAACTGTTTTAAAACAGTTGACTTCATTTAAGGACAGGAAATATAATCTGACCATTTTGTATTTTATGGGAAAGCTATTATTTTTTGCTTTTTTAAAAAACAGCTAATATTTAAATAACAGATTAAGATTGAAGTGCTGGTTAAACATTGACTTAAATAAGTTATAGAAGATTCCAACACCACCAGCCTTTATAGAGGTTAAACATTCTCAGAAAGACATATTATGCAAGGCTCTCCTTTGTACCAAAATACAGTTTCCAAACAATAAAAATAAAACCAACTTTTTCACAACAAGAAATGTTGAAGATAAAACTGCAGCATCAATATAATCTCATAGTTATCACTTAAAGTATTTAGAACAAAATAATATTATACTACTTTTGTTTCTTACTAAAGACACTGCAAAGGCTTACTTATTTAGTGGAATACAATGTGAAGACAGTGGTACAAATTGTTTGATGTACTGTTTTCTATTTATCTGCTCTAACAAAATGAATCTCAATATGGTTACATTGGTGAGCTATCCAGAGCTCGCTAAAATTACAGAATAAAGCAAAACATAAAACAAACCTTATGTACCTTTAATTGAACAGACTTCATATTATGCTTAACTTTATTATACTGCAGTTGCTGAAGTTAAGCCACGGGACTAGTAACACTTCATAAAAGTGTGCTGGATATTATGTATTTTGAGCCTTCAGTTACTATGATGAATACGAAAGGCATGCTAAAGCTGGATACCAGCACGGCTTTTTTGGTTGGTTCTCATATATAATATACATGTGAGTAATAATCTCTGATAAATGCATGAGCATGATTTTGGATCTCCTGTCCCTCAGTCCTTACCTAGGTATCGCTCTCACTACATGCCCGTAATTCTATAAGCTGGTAACAAAGACAAATGTGCTGAATGGGCATATTAATTGAATAAGGAGTGCAGGACTGTGTTGCCTTCTTACTTACCTTTCAGAGGTCAAATTTTACACTTGGGAATTATACACTGTTTAATTTTAACATTTGCAATCTCAGTGACTTTAATAGGGCTGTCCACATCTAGCTTCCAGCCCTATGCTTGCTGCAGAATATTGCACCGATTGCAATGCATTAGATCTCAGTTCCAAATTGAAATCAAAGTCAGATGAATATACACACAGATGCATTGACACCCAAGTACAGATGTAGCCTCTTCTCTGAATTTTAAAATAGCAGAAAGACCCCTTGAACAAAGTATTTCTTGAAGTTTGTTCTTGAGTACTGATAAGTAAAAAAATTTCTCCAACATTAAGACACCCAATACCATAAATCCAAGCACTGCTTGTTTGGTCTTTTGCTTAAGTGCAAGACAGTTTAGGAAAAAAATGGATTATACACATTAAATTCTGCCTTTAAAGCCTTGTCTAATACCTATTCTCAGAATACTTCTGAGGTTTTGACATTTTAACCTATCAACCTCTCTGTGAAGTACTGAGAAAAAGGGAAAATAACACAGAAGCAAATGAGGAAAACATTTCAAATCAAAAAGATATTTAACATCCTATTAAATAAATAACTTAGAGAGAAACAAAAAGAAATGAATTTAGAACATACAAGCAAACCATACTATTCGTTTTGTTAGAACAGTTTTACACTACTTTGCTTATATTCCTTAATTCTATCCATTCTTCCACAAGGCTTCTCCAGAAATATCATTATTTGTGCATATGACCCAAGTGCTTCCAGTAAATGCTTGCGTGTCTAACTGTTCATTGGATCACTAGGCTTGAATGAGCAATTAAGTTCTTTGATATGAGTTAGTATTCCATAAATAACTTTCCCCATGAAGATCATTCAACAGCTTGTCTCATGTCCCTTATGTTCTGTTGCAGAGATAAAAAAAAATTGTTCACACTGGCAATAACTTCCATCCCATTTGATCCAGCTTGTATCTTGATTATAAGATATGACACCAAACTAAATAAAAGTATTTCATGTGCCAGCAAGAAGTACAAAACCTTCAAAGGCTTCCCCTGCTCTCTTTTCAAACAAGCAGATGTCTGCATTATTCTTTGCAGTTACTCTTCAAGAAGATTACCAAATATTCTTGACATAAGAGCCTTTGGTTCAACTGCATCAATAAAATAGTTCCTTCATCTATGACATTACTACCATTGGAAGAAAGTGAGCTGAAGTGTTTTTCCTTCTTGTTTTCTGTCCTCTCTTTGTGGCTCCCCTTCCATTCAGGGCCACAAACATTTGCCTTCCATTGTGCTTCCAATTTAAGGATGCATATGTATTATATCCATTTTCTTCTATTCTTTCCTTCAGTTTGCAATCACTGTTAAACTCCTTCTGTTAAAAGAAGAAAACAAATACATAAATTCAGAATAAACATCATTCAGATTTGCAACGTACTGAAGGTAAATAGTTTCTAAAAATGTTTTGGAAGATTTCAGTGTTGTATATGTGACATCGTTTTAGGATTCTACAGTGTATTTAAAGTTTCTCTCTGTCCATAGCATTTAAAGCAACATCAGTTAGAATGCAAAAAGTGAAATCAACCAAAGACAATCAATTATTCAGTGCATAATTATAGCAGTGAAATGATATAATTCACTCACAGATGAAATTAAACTTCTTTGTGTTGGATTATGGTAACAATATTAAGTCATATTCTCAGTCATAAACTCAAGTATGAGATAGCAATCTTGGAATTATTCATCATATTTCAGTTCTAACAAATATAACCCTTAAATATCTTGAATCAGATTACTGATACCATATGTTAAACAGATATATATGGCATAGGCTTATTTAAAGCAAGATCCTTTACACCACACTGACCATGAAAAAGGGCTTTTTTGGATGCGCAGGTAAGTCACTGTCATGCTGCTGTTACGATGGCCATGAGGCCTGTTTACTTTGCGGACCTGAATTGGGGCTTAGCCTAAAAAGGAATCATGTATGATCCTGTACCTTATTGACTAAATAAACTTGAAAGTAATTTTGTGTGTGGTACTAGGGATTAAGGTTCTCTGTTTTTAAAGGAGAACCAGTTGTCAGTTTGTTAGAAAGAATTAAAATACAAGCATGTGGGGCATGTAGGGGGAGACTATTTTTTTCTGTAATGTTAAATGCACTTTTACACAGATCTTCTCTATAATGAAGCCAAGAATGCTTTGTTTTCACAAAAAAAGTAATTCCTACATAACCCCCAGTTTTGTCAAGTTACTTATATTCTGTTTGGAAGGCTTTTGAAAATGGACATTTATAACACACTTAAATTACAACCAAAAATTAGCATTTTGTTGTTTCTGCATTTCAGAAAATGGTATTTCACAGCTCAGGCAGAAGCACGTCAGAATATCAGACTACGATGAACTAACTACATGTGGTATTTTCAACATGTCTACAAACAGGACGAGAACTAAGTCTGAATAATAAAATTATTTTCATGGTACAGATACAAATTGCAGGGATGTTTTATCTTTTATTATGATCAAAATCCTTAGATCCTCAGGTAATAAAGATACAGAAAGTATCCACGTTAATAAAAAAGGACATAAGAATATGAAAAAAAATACATTTTCCATTCCTATTAATTTAAATTAGAATTTTAAACTAGTTAATATTCAGTACTTTGATGCAGTAAGAAATTTTGGGTGTATAATTAATGTTTTACTTAGTTGCTGCTAAGATGGCAGACCACGTGCTTATGTTTTCCTAACAGAATTCCACATATTCAAATTCAATTTGGCTACCAAAATGCTCTTTGACTTTTGAGATTAGTAGTTGAAAAATGCCTGGCACAGAAGACACTATCAAGAGAAGACTACAAAATGACCCTTGGTATTGCCTGTATTCACAAAGCTACATATAGAACATCTAATATTTATTTACTGTAATACCACTCCCCCACCCCCCACCCCCCCCCCCGGTGTCAAGGTATTAAGAAGGCAGGTGGCCATCAGTCCATCAATCTCAGTTCTAAACCTAACTTCTATCTGCCAGCAATTTATTTTGTTAAAGAAACCAAATAGTGAATCTTATTTTTCTCCCTCATTCTAACCAAAGTCAGTCAAATGGAAAAATATTTGATAAACATAGAAACAATCTTACTTTACTTGTTTTCCCAGATGCAGAATTGTACTCAAATCCAAACTTCTATCTCTATTCTTAGATAATAAAGAGAGAACAGATGACATTGTGATGTGGTTAAGAAGTCTTATTGGCAGGGGTCTGAGTGTTAGCCCAGGACTGATTTGCTCACTTCAAACAAATTTCAGCATAACCCTGTACCAATGTCTATTGTGCACATGTTTAAGAGTGTTTTTAAAATTTTTATTGGTTCCGTTTTTCATATCCATCTGCAAGCTGCCACACTGTAGTAATATGAGTCTAACTGCAACTCTTGGGAGGATGGGAAAATAATAACAGGAGCATTCTTGAAATCTCTGAAGTATTATGGAACAGGTTTTGATAAGTCATTATGTTGTGATTTTATGATGTGAATATTGAGAAATTATCTCAGCTGGAATTAAAAAAAAGGCTTTCCACATTTGAATCCTCCTGTCACCACTATTTCTAGTACACTATCAATTACTGAATCTTATGGCAGCACTTTCCATCTACGGTACATGAAAACTGCTTTGACTTCTTTTGTGTGTATACAGGGTTGGTGCAGGACTGAGCAATGATCATCCTGTATTTCTGGCCAGTGTAATTCTAGAAATTAAAATCCATATTTACAGCAGTTTCAGGAACATTTCTCTGTTCTGGTCTTTCCTTAATGTGATTCTCTGTCCAGAAGTTTAGAAAGTCAGAAGTAATCTTTTGAACCAGAAGTGACTAGCCACAGTGCAGATGAGGCAGGCAATTTATATGGTTTGTATGAACTAAACCCACCCTGTAGAAATGCCCCCTTAAAAAAAGAAGACCAAATGCCTTCAAGCTCCTTGAGTCTCAGTTGAGACTGACATTTGTTATTTTCAGCAGAGGTAGGAGGCTTAGCTACATTGCCCGAGCATAAACCCAGTCCGAGTACCTATCTGTGATCTGCTCTCTTTAAAACCTATAGATGTTCTCAGTACGGAGCAGTCTGAAGATTGGTTCATAACCTTTGCAGATGACTTAAATAAGTTCGTATTTATGTGGGCTCAAACTCACTGGAACTGGCAAAAAGTTGCAAAATTACAAATCAAGCCAGATGTAATACCAGAATAATCTGGTGTTTGTGTAACCATGTGGATGTGTGAGGGTACACTTGAGTTTAGTAGTCAGATTTATAGATCATATCTCTACCTGTAAAAATATTTGGATAGCTACAGGGTTTTGTTGGGTTAGTTGTTTTTTGTTTGGGTTTTTTGGTTGGTTGGTTGGTTGGTTTTTATTCCCCCCCGCTCCCCCCAGGTATCAGTAACCTAAAACACAAATACAAATAGACCGTATATGGACAATTTTCAACCAATACCCAAATTCTGCTCAGTCAAAGCTTATTTATCTGCTGATATATATGTCTGCGTCTCTCTGTACTGCCCATAAACTTGTGCATTAATTAATACAGTCTAAGTTAAAGATGGCTAGTCTAGAAATCTTCGAAGTTGTAGTTTGAGAATTTTGTGTGTCTGCTCCACTAGCTGAAGTTTCCAAGATTTCAGGTACACTTTATAACCCCCCTTCCAATTACTGTTAAATGCAACTCTACTGCAGAAAACCAGGGAAAAACAACCTTAAAGATTCCATTTCGTAGGACCCTCTCCATTGGCCACTACTGAAACAGTAAGCATGATAAATCCTAACAACTGCTCTGGTACAATATGAGCTTAACAAATGACAGGGAGCCTGTGGAGGGTGGGGCTGCTGCTTTGCCAGAGTATGAAATTTTGATGAACAGCACATTTCAGCTTTAATTAGTAATAATACACAGAGAAATGCGGTTTTCAGTAGGTAAGAAAAGGAACTGTGCAGACTACTGCAATCCATTTGGAAGGTAAAAATACTTACAGAGCCGTAGACTTTTCCTTTCTTGTTCATGGCTAAATAATAGTTGCTCTTAATGGACTTAACTGCCACAACTCCAATTTCTACAGATGTTATCTCCAGTATGCCTAAAAAATAAAAATTGAGCTATTTAATCATGTCATTAGAAGAGTTTCTCACTATAGAAAAGTCAATAAACCTGAAAAATATTAAACTAATACTCAGAACAAACTGACCAACAAACTTCAGCAAAATTCTTCTCTAAACCATTGCAAGAATATACACAAACATTGTTTCAGTTAACATGTTTCCTTTGCTAATCCTGCATTTTAAACCCCATAAATACTGAAATAGCTTCATTCTTCTCAGCATGCTTTTTACCAAAATTTATCAGAAGGGACATCTGAACCACAGCATTAAATTAAATCTATAGCATATGTCAATAGAATGATAGATTTACCCCAATCTTCAAAACCAGTGGTAAACTATTCTTTGTAGGACATATAGATAAACTAAATCTCTTGGCTGCACTGAGCTGATACATTCACTTTTTGGCAAGTGTGTTGACAGTTTGGGATATAGTAAGACTAACCCTAACGACCACATTATCTTTGTCTTTCAGATATCAGAGACATTTTGCTCTGTTTGTAATAAATATGATTCTTTTTTCTTTAAAACAAACTCTTTCTGGGATACTGGATGGCTCAAGGGGCCAGTAATGGGAGACAGAGCTTTTCATGTCTATGTTTTCTGCCCAAGAGCATACTGATTTGGGAGCAGCAGAAATTATTACAACTTACGTAGTGAGGTTAGAGATCCCTTCTCAGCTATTCTAGTTACTACTAGAGTAACTGGATGGCTATGTTGTTTTGGCATTGAGTCTTAATACAGGATAAATATGGCTCCAACCAAATAACTTCTAAATGGTTTATCCAGGTAGTATGTCAGTCTCCAACATTTCTCCTGATAATACCAGGAGTAGTAGAAGTCAGAACAATAGCCCATCTAACTTAGTGGTCACTAAGGATCTACCAATGGGGAAATTACAGGAGGGGCAAAAGTGTTGAGAAATTGTGAAGAACATCCTACACCAAGACAACAAATAATGTGACGAATAGATCAGCTCAAAAAACATTGATGAGTTGCTACCTGCTTAAAAAAAAAGAATCTGCAATAATTTCCTTCTAAATATGTTCTATGTTTTTTGTCTGAGCGGGGTAGTACTGGAAAATTTATATGTTTTTTCATTTACTTAAGGATTCCTTGTGGTAACCACATCAGCTGAAGCCAACAGTGTAACTTGGTATTCAGTGCTTTTTCTGGAAATGCTGATTTTCTGTCCCTGAAACTGAATGCAGTCTTTTCAGACTGTCAAATCATGTGGACTTCAGTGTGCAGAGGAGGAAGTTCTTTCACTGTAAATTTTTTTGAAAACGGCTGCTTTATGTACAATCCAAAAGCCATTCTGTATGGCCTTTGAACCAGTCTGTGCAACTCAGGAGTGAAGGTGTTACTTGTCTGTTACTAGAAGTAGAAGCTTTGATGTTATCTGGGCAGTGGCTGTGAATCAAGCATGAAAAAGTAATAACTAATTTTTATTGGGAATTAAACTGATGACATAGTTAATGCATGTGAAGAAGAGAGAGAACATCAAACTAGGCAGTCTAACGTGAAAGACTTCCTTTTATCGTCAAGAAAGGAGAGGTGTCCTTTCCTGGATGCATTTTTAAATATATATAAAATTCTATACTTATATAAATTTTGATATGAACATCTATAAATTTCACTGCAACTACCAGAGGCTTTGTGTTTACTTAGCAAGAAGCATTAGGTTGGCCACAGCTACAAGGTCTATAGTCCTTGCATATGAGAAAGGCTGTGACAACTGCAAGATAAAAAACAGTAGGTCTAGGATCTAGTAAAGCTCTTCAGAAACTGGACCATATTAAACCAGAAGTAATATTAAAAAAAAAAGTTTCTTGTCCAAATCTATAGAATGATGGAAGTGGAGGAATATTTTGTTTAAATATTGACATCAAAACACAAATATAAGTGTTGATAGCCACAAACGATCGTGTATTATCTTAAAAAAAACCACAATAAAGCCTTCTGCTCTAAGATTTTTATGGTAAGATTCTTAATGGAAGCATGAAAAATCAGCAGTGCTAAGGACAGAATTGCACATATAAGCTAAGAAAACTTCACCTATGCTGTGAAAGATCTGCATATCCACTGAGCTGTGTGAGAACAATTCTGCACTAATCCTCTCCCAGGCTTGAAAACCAGACTTGAACAGAATGAATGAACAGCTGCATATGGCACTGCAAGTCTGCTACCTGTGAGGGGGGTAAAAATAACAGTTCCCAAAATAAGCTCACTCCATCATCAGTAGTATCCACTCAGTAGCAGCAAAGGCCCTTCTGATGTCTGGAGTTGCCTAACTACTGCAAAGCAGAAAAGATATGGCCAGTTATTTAAATTAGAACTCTAAACACAACTTTCATTAGTTACTTAAACGTAATGCTAGCTTGAGAATTAGCACAAGGTGCCTACGGGGAAATAAGAGGAGCTATAATTTAGGGGAAGTGTGTAATCTAGAAAGACACAGAAAATACGAGGGAAGAGTCAGTTAAGACCCACAACCTACTTTAAGACTAAATTGTCTACTGCTGCAAAGGAGCCATATATAATTTTCCATATGTAAAATGAAGAGAATTATACTCTCTGATCTCAAGAGAAGTTGCGAGGGCTCCTTAATTAGGTCTTGATAGTCAGGTCATATATATCAGTGTCATGCCATTGATACAAGCAGTGAGTCCATACCAGCCAAGGCCCATTATGCTTCTATTGCTCTTAAAATATTGCTCATTTTCACAGCAAAGCCAAAGTTGCTTTCTTGATTTTCTGCAAGAGCATTAATACAAAGCATTGTTCTTTAATATTTCTCTCCCATGGCATATGTCCTAAATTATCTGTGCTCAAAATCAAACAGACTTAAGTGGAGTGCCTTGAGTTATGTGGATGACAAGCTATTAGAGGGTAAGAATGTGGTGCGACCACTGCTACAATGCCCACTTCTTTTTACAGGAGTGACATGTTTTTTTGTATTTTCCCTGCCAAAAACTGATGAGAAAAATTTAGTTAAATCTTTCTACAGAAATTAATTGCTGCAACCCAAACTGTGGCACCAATAAAACTAGGCTGGATCTATTCCTAACAACAGCAGGGAAAAAAAAAAAAAAGATACTGGCATAACATGTAACATTATTAATTTTTATTTTGAAATTGATTAAACTGAGTTATATTTTGTTATATTATCCTTATAATAATAACACCATATTAGACTATTTCAATTGACTATTACACTTGCAGCTGAAGGAGAACAGTGCTCAAATAAGAAAGTTGCACTGAATTATCCCATTTTAAGTGTCTTGTACTTGAATGATGGATATACATTGCTCTTCAATACAATACCTAAGTAAAAGCAACAGAAGTATTCATATAATTCAGGAAAATTTAGTAATTTTTTCTGGTAAATTTTGTTCACAATCTCACACTCCATTATATCCCCAGTGGAGCAGCTGAAAGTAGGTAGTAACATTTCTATTATATCCACAGTAACTGGCTTGATTATTCCTGGTTACGTTATTTGACTGGAGCCAAATGTAGATGATTCTTTGGAACTATTATTAGTTTGATCTCATCACTAATGATCCTGGATTTATTCTCACTGAGTGTGTTTTGAGTATTTGGAAGTTAAAAAAGATATAATTTTCAGGGACAATTTTGCATATTCTGACCTCTGCAGTATTTTGCAGAGAGAAGGAGAAATTTTAATGGCCGTTTCTCATTCAAATGAATTTATTACTCTTGATCTATTACCGCTTGGGTAACAGGGACATAATTTGGTACTTAGCTACCCTGTTACTCTCTGTACACCCCAGAGACTTCACTGGAGTTACATGCTAGTTACAAGCACAGAACTAGCTCTTGTCTAGATTGCAAATTATTCAATATTGTTTACAGATTTTCTCAAATGGAGATTCTCTCATGAGTTTGATAGAAATCTACTGAAAGCAATAGGAATCTTTTCATAGATGTCAGTGATGTAGACATGCATTTCAAAGGTCAGCATGACAGCACCAACTCACTTGACATGGATCTACAAGCAGAAGTCATAAGGACTTTGCAGAACTTTGAAGCAGACTGGATTTAAATCAAACACCTTTGATGCAAGGGTGAAAATATGTATTTGATTATTCTTGAGTCATTATTAAATTCAGCAGGGATGTATAGACAAAAGAAATTGAGACACACAGTATGAAGCTTAAAACTGTAGTTTCATCATCTATTGAAGATGAGTTCTTCAAGGGCACAAAAAATTTTGTATTTACTTCAGGGTTTATGTAGCAGAGTCACAGGCCATGACTGGACTTCTATACTACTGCAATAAAGGAATAATTTCCACGGGCTCTCAAGATTAACTCTGTAAAATTTCATATTCTGTAATTATGCAGGTTTGGAGGTAAGAGCCTATGTGTAGTCATAGACAATATGGACGAAAGGATGCCAGACCACTGTGGGTACTCCACTGGCCAAGCTATTCTTGGCAGATGATTGTTCTCAGACACCTTCAAAAAATGAGATTCTATGACCTCCTGGGTAACCTATTCTACTAGCTACCTTAGAAAATTTTTTTAGCTTCCAACTTAAATGGCCTTGTAATTCAAGCCAACTAATTCTTGTTTAAACTGTAAACTAACATGAAAGAGATATTTTGTTTATCTTTGCAGAAACCTTTTACTTATTCAGGAATTATTATCATACCTACCTATGTATCTACCAACTTTTGCTCTCTAACCAAGACCAGTTTTTCAATGCTTTCCTTAAAGCTTTCAGGTTTTCTAGACCTTTGAACACTCCTGTTGCTTGTCCCCACAGCATGGCCATAGTATGTTTACTGAAATCTTGCCAGTGTTGATACAGGAAGGAACATTTCATATTTTCTGCAAAGGATATATGCATACTTGTACATTTATGCATACTTCCTTTTTTTTTTTTTTACAGTAATATGATAATACTAATACATGTTTGATCTGTAATCCACCACCCTCAGATACATGGAAGAAATGTAAGCAACCATTCCTCATTCTATATCTGCATATTTGGTTGTTCCTAATTAAATGTCATACTTCACACACGCCCCAGTTAATGTGCTCTTGTTTATTTTGTAATTTCTCTAATCTCTCAGTGTTGTTTTGAGTTCTTATTCAGTCCTCAAAAATACTTGCAACAATTCGAAGTCTGATACTGCCTGCAACTTTTATAACCATATTTTCAATTCCTTTGTTCAAGTTATTACTGAATTTTTGATTAGGAGATATCTTGAAGAGACTCTTGTTGAACTTGATGCGTCTGTTTAGATGGCAGTGAGAAGCTGCTAATTCCTGAGTATGGCTTTCCACACTGTAAGACTTTCACTAAGATTATGCTTGCTGACCTTGGTTAAGAGAATATTGTTAGAGATATTAGTTTCAAAAATCTTTCCCAAATGTATCTATCTTCTGCTTCTCTCCTATACATTTTTATTTCATCACAGTTGAAATTTAGGTTGGTTTGGAATTCTCTTTGATTAATTCTTTGATCAACTCTTTTTGGTTAATAATTTCTTAGGTGCTTATAAACATATATTTAAAAATTACTTTTCCCATATTTTTTCTCAGGATATGCTGACTTGTCTCTAGGTCTCTGTTTTTTCCCTTTTTAAAGTCAGATATTTACTACTTCCTCAGTTATATGGGGAGTCATTTTTCTCCTCAAGTTTTCAGAATGAATCTCCAGCACTTGGCCAATCTACTCAGTAGAGTGACTAAATTTTATCAAGTAAAAACCAGATAAATCATGCAACTGGTTTTGACTTTGTTCTTCTTCTGTTCTAACCAATGTTAGCTTCTCTTTGGAGGTCCTGTTTCTCTTCTGTGAAGACTGAAACAAAAAGGCATTTCAATGTACTTCCTTGTATGTTTCTTGTATCTGATTTTCTACCATTGCTTTGGCTCAGGCATTTCCATGCCTTAAACTTTTTTCTCAAGAAAATTCTTAAAGTAATTAATTTCCATGAAATAATGTTACTTCTAGTTAGGCTTGATAATAAGCACTACAAAAAAAAATTAATATTCCTGGGGGGAAAATTCTTGTTACTGGTTACTCATGTCTGGTTCCATGCTTTCTAGGAACTTGGAAAGGAAAATAAAATAATTAAAAGAAAATAAAATGCTGTGGCCTTCATTATGGTTTTAAAACAGATAGCACACTATTATTTTACAGCCATAACTCTATAAACTTCAACAATTACAACTAATCCCCTTTGACCACATCCACTGTAAAAACATAGCTTTCAATACCCAAACCATTTCCAACTCATTATAATTAGAAACATTTCAAATATCAACTTGAGATGTGCCCTGTAGCTATGCATGTGCTCTCTTTACAGGTCCCAAAGGCTAGAAACATATTCCCAATAGAAACCAAATATATTTAACTTAAATAAATTGTATTTTTATAGTTTATAAAAGTGATCATTATATAAATGACAAGGCAACAGAAAGCTGACTGGCTGTCTTGTTCTAACAGAGGGGCTGTAAAAAATACAAGTGAAAAATTACACTTACATAAGTCTGTATGCTAATGCCAAATGTCCTAGGTTTTTATAAAAATGTTGGTAATATGAGGCAAAAAAATTTACAAAATATCCTAGAACTTGAGTGAAATTATGTCAAACAATTTGTTAGGAAAGACAACTTGACAGAGCACCAGATGTATTACCAAAGCAGTACTTCAATGGATCCAGACATACCCTACAACAAGAACCATTTGACTCTGGGACCAAATTCAACTTCTATGCAGTGTAAAGCAGTGACCATTTTTCTGTGTCTGTGTCATTTGTGTAGTAAGTTCTTAAAATGCACTTTAAATGTCTGCAACCATAGTTGCAGTCCTCTTAATGTAGAGGAACAGGACCACCTTATATCTTCCTTCTCCTCTCAGAGATTATTCCATATACGTGTCAATCCACAGGCAGTTCCTCCCTCCCTTGTCTTTTCTTCTGTCTGCAGAAATACGCAGATGAAGAGTGAGTTCAGCTGGATGGAATGTGATGATGACCGAGAGCTTCTGAAACTTCTGTTTCCCAAATGGTTACAAGAAGCTGCTGGGCCTGTGAAGGCAGCTGCTGCTCTTGGTGGGTAACTGGAGAGGATGGAACTTGGTAACAATCCTCTAAACTGACTTTTCTGAACTTTGCTTTGTGCACCCTCCAGGGAGCTTCTCTGAAGAGATACCTTTGACTGGCATTGGCTTGGGTCAAACAAAGTTGGTGATAAGACATAACATCAAAGATTTGATAGTTCAAAAAGCTACTCTTAGTAAAGTGGTGGTTTGAAGAAATGAGAAGACTGGTTGGGTGTGGTCATGAAAGAGTGAAATGCTAAGGAATATGAGGCCACTGACTCCGATTCAACTGTTTCACCATTTACACCTGTGCAAAGCAAGTTGAAAACGTCCCCAAATGAGAAGTTACACTGTTATTCCTATCTTTTATTTGTTTTGCATAAGAATTATTGACAACAGAAAATAAAACAAATCTAGGAAACTGAAAATGGGCTAAGCAAGACATGCCTTTGGAAGCTTTTTCAATGAAGCAAAGTAGTTCCACTAAACTGTAATCTTAGAGTTTGCGGTTGTCTTTGAAAGGCAGCTTAAGATACAAATCTCACAACCCACAATGCCACAGTTATGGACAGAAATCTCAACTCATAACCAACCTGAACCATAACCTGAGCTTTGACTTAAAGCTAAAACTTTATTTGAAGTTTAAATCAGTTTGGTGGTTTTTATTATTATTTAATATTTTCTGACACCTTCACCCTTCCTGCTCTAAATCAGGAGTGGAAGTACAGAAAGGCCACAAAACAAGCTCTAAATGTATCATATTTAGATCAATTAAAACCAAATTGTGAATGTCCCATGAGCTTTCCAGTCAAAGTCCTACATCTGATGCATTTGGATAAGACTGAGAAATGTATCCAAACTTCTGGAAGGTTGTGAGGACAGGACCTCTGAGCCTTCCTGATTAGTACAATATCAACGTAAGATGTGAAATCTCCATAAAGACAATGTATAAGACTAATTATTATAGCTCTTTCTCAAACCCAGAAGGGGATTAAAAGAAACTAAACCACCTCTTTCCTTATCTACTGCTTTTATGGCTTTAATTTCAGAGCAGAGTAAGGACCTCTGTAGACCAAGTAAATGGAAGGGTGGCAGCAGTAGGGTACATAGGAAGAGAGAACCCTATTAGCAATGCAATAGTGAGAGCTATTGGCTAGCAAATGAGGAGTTTAAGTTTAGCTACAAGAATGGCAGGAATCAATTTAGCTAGTATACACCCTGACATGCAACTGAAACTATTAATTCAGGAGCACGGTTAGCCTACATTTTTCCCTTTTGTCAGTGAAGGGACATAACTCTGAAGAACAGTTCTAAACACCACCACTCCCTCTGTTAAATGTCTAAAGTTAGATGGGTTAAACTTAAGCAAAGGAAATGTAGGAAGTGACTTTGAGAACACATCTATGCTGTCAGTTGAGTTCAGATCTGCCCTTAAGGGCACCTTGTACATCACTTCCACCACTAACATGCAAGCATGTTATCAGATTTAGCCAAAGTGCTAAAACTATCTTGCAGGAGGGAAGATAAATATGTTTGCTTCCTTCACATGGATTTAATTTATGCTCTGGAGATGGGATGGCTGCAGGTAGAGCCAACTGTACCTAACTGTTAATCAGAGCTTGGATTTCTTGAGCTCCATGCTTTGGGCCAAGATGGGAAGACATATAGCCAGCTACCTGAATGTTGATGGAAAATATAAGGGTCTGAACAACTCAGTGTGCTTGACTCCAACACTGAAAGATTTGATAACTTATAGATTAGACACTGGCAGTGTCAGAAATCACTATCTGATCTGTTTCTGGGATGGAGGAGTTATAACTGACCAAGGAATGGTAGCAATTCATATGCCAAGAGAAAAAAAAGGAAAACAAAACGCCCCCCTTGAGTATATATGGTTAGATGCAGGGTTGTAGTTATCTGATTTGTTAGATCTCTTGACAAACATGGCTTAAGGAGTTTCAGCCCTCCCTTCCCCCAGATACTTTTTCTTGTCTCTGTGCTGAAGTTCACCAACCCTTCAAATATAACTGTTTGTGGAGCAGTACTATAAACAAAATCATATGAATGATCTGGCTTGGAAATAACTCTCAATAGGAAACAAATCAATCTAAAACCCCAAGGACTAAACAATCCAAGTTTTTGCAGTCTTTCCTGGTAGTACATGTTTTCTAGACCTCCTATTGCTCTCTTTCTGGTCTCTTTCCAACTGGCTGATTTTTTTTAAGTGAGGTGCCCAAGACTGGACTGATGTTCTAAGGCCTGATGGGTACTGAATTGAGCAGAAAGATTACTTCATGTGTTTATAAGGAAACTTGGATCCCAATCCAAATCCTAATCGAAATTTGGCAGTCCATATATGTTTCCATTTAGCAGACAGGAGAAGGCACTCAAGATTTCTGCCAAATCTTAAATTTCTAGGTCTCCACAGAAATACACAGGAGAATGGAAAGGTTATAAGAAACTAGTACAACTCAGTAACTTTTCTCAGGGGTGTGTGGAGCTGCCTATTTCAACCTTGGTGAAATCCCAAGTTATCTTTTACATTTATGATCATTGTGTTCATATCCTGCATTTTACCATTTGTATAAGTTTCAATGTGAATAACTGCAAATTGGAAGAAACTGGATGGAGTTAAGGCTGTTCCATTAATTGCCCATCCTAACACACAAGGAAGGGATAATACATAGGCCGTGACACTGAAGAAGAAGAAGAAACAGTCAAAATGCACAGTGACTGCTGGGAGAAGTAGCTGTCCATCACCTGCAATCTCATGAAAGGCAGGTCTTCACTGCTTAGTCAGAGGCTTCTAGCAGATACAGTTCATATATTTGCAAATGGCCCACAAATTATAATAAAATGGAGCCAATCACTACTTAGGCACTGACAGGTATAAGCAGATGCAAGAGAGTCTGGGTGCTAAAGTGGTCAGAGTATGTACAAAGAGATGAAAAAGGGTATCCGTATGAGATGTTGTATGTAAGTTGTGAGACTTATGAAAGTCAGTGTGCTGCAGATGGCCTCTGCTTCTTGTCTGTCAACAATCTTTATCCAAATGACAGGTTTGTTGCCTCCTACTGAGACTATCTGACACACACTGTAGCTGTTCTAGCCAAGGCTGCTCAGCTGCACATCAAAATGAGACAACAGTTTCTTTCAACACTTACATTTAATTTGGGGTCTCATTTGTTCTTATGATGGATTTCAATTTGACTCCCCACCGTGCAAGACAACAGGACTGGAAAAATATGGTCTCTCATTTGTTAGTCTCAAATACTTATCTTTCTGCGGAAGGTAGGAGACAGAAGGGAACTCACTGCAGAACTGTAGCATAAAACTTGGCAATGTGCATTGCATTGCCTGTGGCAGGTAGGATCCTCTCCTAAATCTGTATGGGCATAATGACCTAGTAATGGAGTAAAACAGGAAAATCAGAAAGTTCCGCAGGGTTCTCTTTAAGAGACCTTGACAAGGTATATTTCCTAGCAGTAACCTGCTACTGCTATGCTTCTCTGAAAAAAAGGGATGTTTTAGTGTTTTCTCTGCAATTCAGAAGGTTGCCAAACACACTAGTCCACCACATCAATTAGTTGTTGCTTCTAATGGTTTATGTCTGTCTTTGCCTCACACAGGAAAAAGGAATCCATGGTATTTTAAAATATGGGATTCTCATGTTTATAATGCAAGACTACCCCTGGACAGCTATAATGATCCCTCTTTTTCACATAATTATCTTTGGTGGCAGTTACTCATCAGCACTTTCAGCAGTTTTCTTCTACAATGCCACAAATCTTTCTAATATTGCTTGGTCACAATAATTACTTTTTTAAAGGAAACTTTATAATGCTGTGGGAACAGAATAAACATCTGAGAAGTATAGATTAACGCAGCTGTATGTTATAAAATTTTTAACTGTGGTTTGTTCCTCGTAGCTTTTCTTTCTCCACAAATTCTTTTCTTCACTGACCTGGATGTAATCAAACAAAAGGCAGGTGTCTGACCCTAACACTCATATTTGTGTAGTTTGGGTCAATATTGTACATGATTTAAGATGACCAGTCATCAATTGTGAGTAGCTCATAACCTCATGGGTACTTTGAAAACAAACTACTATCTAAGTTTTTTCAGACAAGATATTTATTGAAAGACACAATTGTTACAACACTTGTTATTGGACAATCTTGGAGTAAATAAACAGAAATTCATTGCAAGTTGTTACTATATAAGAAGATGCTAAGGCCCACAGTTTAGCAGCTGAAAAGAACTCAGTAGCCTCTGATCACCAGTTCATTGCTTTGTTCATTCAATTTTTGTTTTCTCTGACATAAATACCACTGTGTACTTAATTCATCCTAAATTACAACCAATCAAAAAGACACCATTCAATAACTGTACTATTCTGGTTACAATGCTATGTAATCAGCTTCTCATTTTTTAACGCCAGATTTGTACCTTGTCTTACATATTCTATACACTTCTTTCATCATCAAAGGTATGCTGAAACACTAAAGCAAGTAACAAGGTCGGTACTCTTGCATGCAGATGTAAACTATTGCCCACTATAGTGCAAGCACCTGATATATGTCTTTCACAGTGTTTTCATCTTTAATACTTGACTGACTCCTAACCTGGCTGGACCTGGTATCTTCAGTCTTCTAATACAAACATTTTTTTTAAAACTTTGATGAGCAGTGATAAGTGCTGTCTTCTTAAACATTCATTCAACACCTCATCAAAAAGCAGGATGACAAAATCGTCAGTCTTGCACAGAAACTTAAAAGGCTGATCTGCAGAGCACAATCGTTTCACACCCTTCTGCTTTCATTATCCTCCAGTCTCCTTCTATAGTGTTTCCCATCTTCCCTGCTGAGATCCTCAGATAGCAGCTAACAAGAATGTTTTGCATGCAGGATTATGTGATCTAATTGCATGTGCTTGCACCTCAGGTCTTGTCCTTTTATACAAACTCTGAGTCCCTAGACTGGGTTGCTGAAATCTTTTCAATTTTCCCTTTCCTTGAGCTATGTAAGTCTTTTCCACAAATACTCACAAAACTATGCTGGGGACAGTTAATGAACAACACGATTCAGCAGGTTTGATATATTCTTCCTAGCTTTTCTACTCAACCTTCTGTATTTAAATTGGAGTTTCTGCTTACTGGAGTCTAACAGCACAAAATCCCTCTCAACCAACCAACACCAATCAACCATGCAACTGACAGTGACTGTGATTTCTGTTGTGATCCCAGCAGAAACCTTGTTAGGGGATGTGTAGAGGGCAGTCAAACAACCTCCCATCTTCTCTATGTACTTTTATATCAGGCTCAGAGATACCTTTGCTTACACTGCTGTCTAACATTGCAAAAAGCACCTGGTCCCTAGGCTATTTGGTGAAAATGGACTGACAATCATATTCACACCTCTAGGGTGGTCTGGTGCATCTCTGACAGTGCTTGGTTCAATTTTCCTCAGACTATTACCTCTAGAGATTTTAACCATAGCCCTCAGGCATGTCTGTGGTTTTTCTGTTCTGAGTGTCTGACATATTGTGAAGACTCTGTGGCAGCCCACCAGCTCACTGTCTGTATAGTCTGATGCCAAGGTCATGTAGACATCCTCTTGCAGGGCCTGGCATGAAAGTATATAAAACCAAAGGAGACAAGCCTGGCTTGGTCTTGTGCATATTCCCTCTTAGGAGTGGTTCCTGCAGTGAACTATCCTGAGAACTTTGTGGAGATTCATCCCAGGAGAAAATAGTTCATGACAAAAAAAGCTAAGTGGGAACTAACGTGTATTGCAAAAGGTCAGGAGTGCTTGATTCAAAAGCCACCTGAGGAGCTAAGTTATTTGACACTGTAGACCTACCCTTAGACAGCTATGGAGATGAGCAGATGAAGAATAGAGCTACCATGTTTCTGTCTGGGATTTTGCATGTGGAGACAGACACCTCTGAGCAATGTCAGTGTGTGCTGCTTGTACAGCCTGGGCACAGAAAATGAATTTAAAACTATGTACAATTTCTTACTGCTTGTGCATGAACAGACTCCACAATTGTATTCCAGTAAGCATGAAGTTTTCTATACAGATGTTGTGTAGCTGATGTATAGATAACAAATAAGTAATGGGTTAAAAATTGGGAACAAAAGTAATCAGTTCTTTCAGGGAAGTAATCAGCAAAGTCCTGGTGTTGTCTGTGCTCGACATATTCATTAATGATCCACAGTTATGCGATGGCAAACCCTGCTGATTACACTAAATTATTCGGTGTAGTAAATCTGAAGGAACTGGGAGTAACTGCAGAAGAATCTCAGGATCCAAGCTGACAAGGCAATAAAATACCAGTTAAAATTCAATGTAGGTGAATGCTGCAAGAAGTGGTGCACACAGGGAAAGTAATATTAGGCTTATAAACACAAAATGTGTTACAGAATGGCTTATGACTCAGCTATCACTTCTTAGTCTTATAATAGATAGCACAACAAAAATTAGAAAAGTACAGGACAGGAGTAAGGAATGTTTAGGAAATGGAAAATATAGCAACAAAGTTCAAATCCATCTGTGCTTCAATTTGAACATGCATGTTACCTGAGTCTCTCATCTCATAAAAGATGGAGCAGAACTGGAAAAGCTACAGGAAAGGGCAACATGCATGATCAGAAATATGCATTAACTGTTGTTTCAGGAGTAACTAAAACCTAGGGCTTTGCGGGGTGGAACAGAAGTTGCTTGAAGAGGGGGAAATCTATAAAATTGTAGACAACTTTGAGAAAGTGAAGGAGCAACTATGCAATGACAAATGAAATTATTGGCCAGATGTTTAAAACAAAAGAAGGTATTTTTTCACACTTAAACTGAAAAGCAAACAGAACAATTAATTCAAAAATATACTCCTGGGACAAGTAAATAGATACCATCATTAGTTTCTGAATTCCATACTGATGGACAACAGGAAAGTATAAAAGGTAGTTGCCACTATATGCTTGTTCTTTTCTGCAGGCTGCTGCTACTGCTACTGTCAGGGACAGGAAACAGACTGACCTTTAGTCTGAAGCAGTGGAGTTTGCCTTTAATTCTTACATATACATCCCCTTATATAGACAAATGGAAGAAAGCAGAGAAACAGCCAACAAAGATTTGAAAAGAGCAAATTCTGTTAAGTCTAACTTCCTTTTATGATAACATAAGAGGTCATATCATGAAAAGAGCTGTGTAGTTAGGCTTTTGGCACTACCACATTACATTATCTTAAATACACTAGTATCATATAAAACCGTATCTTAAGTAGGATGAAAAACAGGCTAGAAACCCATATTAGAAAATCACTCTCAGTGATTCACTGACAATATGGAATGAAGTATTGAGGAAATGCAAATACAGGATGAAGAAGAATGAGATATCCATTTTGCAGAAAAGTGTCTGGGTGGTTTGTGGCTTACAATTTGAGCTTGAGTGAACAGCATGAAAAGCAAACACCTTCCTAACATGTCTAAACATGAAAATAGTGTGAGAAACACAAAAGAAAATCTTTCCACATCATCCAGCACTTAGAAAGCTTCATTTGGGCTCCATGCTCATTTCAAGATACGTCTATGGAGAGCAACCTGCATGGCCATGGGTCTAGAAAATATGATTTGCAATAGAAAACTAAGTAATTCATCCTGTTTATCTTAAGCAGAGGAGAACGGGGAAGAGAAAGCATGTCAGTAACTTTCAAATATCTGGAAATAGGAAGACAATATGCCATGCAGGAAGAAACAGAAATAATGGGCTCAACAGCACAGAAGAGTAAGAGGGGATATTAAGACTAATAAGATTTTAATAAGTGTGGCAAAAACTCTCTGTATTAATTAAAGATGCTCTGGAGTGTGTGCAGTCTTTAAGAGCAGGTGATAAAAGCATCCAACAGAGTTGATGATAGCTATCATCCAAATGTACACTGTGGGACAAGGGGATGCACCACATGATCTCTTGAGATTTCTTCCAAACATATACAGCTGTGTTTTCACACACAAGTCAATCAAATGTTTCTGAAAATGTTAGACTTACTATGCTATGGAGTAGCATTCTGTACAGTATTTGTGTAGGAAGTCAAACACTTCCAGAAATGTACAGACTTACAGCATGCATGGTATGTCCTGAAATATTCAGGATTTTTGGTTACACAGAAACTGGTCAGAACTACTGTACGATATTTCTGATCAAGGCATTCAAATTCCAGAATAAATGCAAAGAATCATTAAAATGACCTCTTCTGCTGTGTCAGTTCAGATATATGGTAGCTCTAGGCAGCACTAGGAGCGTGATTATTCAGATTTTGCTCACAATAACTTCAAGACCATAAAGTGTTTCACAGTGCATCACCTTTACAGATTATGTATAGACTTTGTAGATCTTGCCTCTAAATTGTGAGCTTTACATCCTTCATCTTCATGTTCTTCATTTGCAGGTTTTTGTTTATTGATCCTAACTGATATCTGATCAAATGCAACACTAACCATAATTCCTTTTTGTTTTATCAGAAACCATTCAAATACTGTAGTTCGTGGTGTTTAGAAATGAGACATCTACATATTTCTGTAATGAAAAGCATAATTATGACAACAGTACTAGACCTGTTATACTGAAATTTGAAGGGACATCTACTAAAAAAAATAAGGAGCTTGCATACTGGTACATCCTACAGAATTTGGGATTCAGTATCTGAAAGCTGGATTCCCAAATGTAGTTCCTACAAGGGTTACAAATTTTTGGGACCCTTTTCCCAAATCAGGCTCATAGACAGCAAGTATTTTACAAAGCAAAGCATGAAGATAACAGAACTACTTCTGAAAATGTGATTCTTAATGTTCATGTTCCTCTGCCCACTTCTAGTGAATTATTTTCTTTCTATTCATAATTTTCCTGGTGCCTCTTTTTCCTCTCAAGCCCACATTGTGATCTCCTCCTCTCTCCCTGTGGTAGACACGAACAAAAGAACTTGATAGAAAAAGAGTAAGTTGAAACATACGACTAAGAATCACAGTGGCTTCCTTTAAACTGTCAGTCTATTTATTTACTTTATTTTGCTGTTTTGAAATCTGTGTGTGCCAAGACCACGCTCTGGGAGCTCCTTGCTGTGTATAAACTAACACAGTAATCAACAGTTACAAGACACTGCTAAATCTATTGTCATACATCTGTACAATCATAATTCACTTCCATGCAACTACAAAGCAATTGGACTGCCTGATCCCACTCAGTCCTGCCAGTTGCATTGTCAGCTGCCTATGGAAAAATGAAAACCCTCAGAGAAAGCAGAAGCTAATAAACCAGTCTCTGGTAGGAAAGATGGAAGAAATTTTTGTATCAGGAGAGAAATTATATTGCAAAGATTTCCTTTGTTATGACAATAGAGTAACATCAATATATTACTGACACTATTTGCAGGTGATTTTTAATTTCCATGTCCCATATGTTTCATGTACATACTGAGCAACAGCTAGTTTCTGTAAAATCTTTAATAAGACAGAGATGATGAAATCCCAGTTGGCAAATTACCTTCTCAGTTCTCTAGTATCAAAGTGAAACAGTTCTGGTGCAAGGAGTTTTTAGTACGTTGACTGAAGGATCTCAAAGCTGTCAGTGCCACTGCTGCAAATGTCACCTGACAAGACCCAATGCCCACTGACCCCAGCATTCTCTTCTGATTGATCTTAACTCTTTGAATATCAATCTCTGATTTCCAATGTGCTGTGGGACACATAAAAGGGAGATCTGTGGCCACATTCCCAAATAGAGGCAGACTACCCAGTCAGGAAGACCGGAAGTTTCCAAAGGCTGACCTAAGTTTATGTCAGATCTATCCTTCCTCCTTAAACTCCATTTCAACAGATGTCAGATGTATCGATAAGTGACTAGTCTGGCATAGTTCTCAACTGTTTCATCATTATTTGCTCAAAAATATCTTAAGTCTAGTGCTCAGAAATAGAAAGATCTTAATGAGCAGTATGCTCTAATTTATGAAGCTTTATCTGTTCTTCTTAGTTAATGTCTAACAGGTAAAGTCAGTGACCAGTACTATCCCAAAATATACTGTAATCATCAGCTGATACTTCAGCAGTTCCTTATTTCTATGCTCCTTCTGACAAAATATACATAGCTCTGAAAATTAACAAAAAACGTTCTTGCAGATCTGTGGCCTGTGATTGATTAAATCTACCATTTTTCTTATCATAGAACTAATAATTTATTACTTCTCTGATTGCTTGCCTATTATCTCATAAGAGCTATATCTTTGGTTACATGAAAACTCCAAGCTATTAATTAACAAACCTGAATAAAATTTCCAGCAGATGTAAAAGTTATTAGAAGACAACTAGCATGAATACTTAAATGTTATTTCTTCCAGAAACCTGGCTTACCTCTAAGTAACAATTGGGTTAAAGCAAATCACTGATGGATTTATTATAGGACCACTCTATAATGTCTTCCCAGTCTGTCCTCATAAAATATTTTTTATCATGTTCATTAAAAACAGGCTATTACCTGTTTACTGTTAACAGACATGCCACTTCCCCTTTATGTACATATTAGTATACATATTACAATACCTGGAAAGAGTGTGACCTTCATTCCAGGATCGTTAGGAATCAGAGCCAGGAAGATCAGTTTGAGAAGCCAGTAAACATCATTGATTCAGGTGACTCTTAGCTTTGCAGTAGTGACCTAGCAGAATAACAGCAAAGCTTGAAATAGGACTCCGTTATCTGAGTTCTGTTTTGGTGTTTTATCCAGTGAGGCTACAATATTTAATAAGAACAAACTTTCTTAATTATCTTAAATGATTTGAATATCCATCTCTGATTCCCAGTTTAACAATACCAGTGTTGTGGGACATAGAAAAGATTTCCAGATGCCTTTTAAATTCAGACAATTATTTAGGTTGGAAAAGGCCTTTGAAAGTTGTCTGGTCCAACCCCCAGGGGCCAAATTAAAAGTTTTGTTAAGTTGTTCTATTTCTTCTTTTTGGTATCTGTGTTATCTCTGATGTGGCTGTGCTGGAAAAGAGTCAAGTGACTTCCATGACTGAAGATCCTTAGAATCCATGTCTATCAATGATCTCTTCCAAAACTGGATCTGTCATATACAAACTGAAACCTCACTCGAAGTCACCGTGGTAGAACTAGCATCTAATTCAGAATCTGGTCCTGATTCCACTGTAAATGAATTAGAAGCATTAAGCTCAGAGAAGATCACTGACATTTGTCAAGAAAGTGGCTAATGGGGCATAGTAAAACATATGCAAGAAGACAGTGACAGCTGATTCCGATTTCTCTTCCAACATGTGGATTATGTTACATCCATCCAAGAGCTAAGCTTTCATCTCAAACAGTTGTGAAGGTGAAGGCTTCTGGGGGTCTCATTCTCTAATTATGCCTGACTTAGAATTCACTTAACTTAGACTAACACAGATAGGAAGTCAAGTTCTGTTAGCTGTTCCACCTTTCACCTTACCACACATCTGGGAAATATTCAGATCAAGATCATAACCTTGCATTTTGGCATTAGCTACCTAAAAAAACATTAAGATATCACCAACAATTTGCCTTTGACTGGGAAAATTAGAAGCATATTTGAGATGTAAACACTGTTGTGGCACTAATATTGCTGGTACTGATTAAAGGCTGCTACTTTAACTATAATGGAATAAACCAAAACTGACAGTCTTAGTCCATGCCCATTTTCAGTTTAAACAAGATAAGGAAATCCCAGTGGTATATCATATTCTGAATGAGGGGGAAAGCTGGGAGTATTTAGAGATGAGTATTTTCAATGAAGTCTACAAATGGAAAGCAGTATGTGTAAAGTACTGTAACAAATTTGTGGTTACAAAGCCGAAGTAGGGACAGGACCCAGCTCTTTCTGCTGTAACAGGCTTCTCTATCACTTCAGCTTAGGAAGAACTGTCTTTAATTGTAAACAGGCTAGACCTATGCATATCCTAGAGCTGATGTAGTAGAGGGCAGCATTCATTAGTCAATTATTTCATATTAATTAGCAAATTTGATTATCATCACCATAATTATTGTTTTACTTCAAGAAAAAATATCAGACATCAGAAGCTGCTAATATAGGAGTTAGAGGGGAAGAGCAGCTGGGGCTATCCAGATGTGGGAATGGAGAGGTCCAAACTCCCTTTCCCCTACTGTTTCCAACTCAAACTTCAGAACTCAGGTCTAAAGTTGGGCCTATATGAGGAAGGATTTGCTGTTACAATCATACTGGCAAACCTTGCTCACTTCTAGGTTTATTTCTGTGTTGAGGTTTCTGATCATTTTTCAAAAACACCACAATGACTGCTTAAGGTAAAATACTCAGAGAATCAGCAGAGATCAAATTGTAGAAGCTGAAGCCAAGAAAATTCATTAAGAATGAAAGCACTCTAACGAAAAATTTTGATCAGGCTTTGGTACCCGCCATCAAAGAAAAAATGAAGATTCTCTATCTATTGATGTGTCTAAACCAAGACTAATGCCTGTCTTGGATATATGATATAGTGACAAGGAGAAGGCTGAGGTCCTTAATGTCTTCTTTTCCTCAGTCTTTAATAACAAGACTAGTTGTACTGAGGGAATCCAGCCTCCTCAGCCAGAGGACAGAGACTGGGAGAACGACCCCCCCCACATTCCAGGAGGAGACAGTGACCTACTGCATCACATAGACACACACAAGTCTATGGGACCGGGTGGGATACACCCGAGGGTGCTGAAGGAGCTGGCTGGGGTGCTCGCCAAGCTGCTTTCCATCATTTACCAGCAGTCCTGGCTGACCGGGGAGGTCCCGAAAGATTGGAAACTGGCCAATGTGACGCCCATATATAAGAAGGGTCGGAAGGATGATCCGGGAAATTACAGGCCGGTCAGCTTGACTTCAGTGCCCGGGAAGCTGATGGAGCAGCTCATCCTGAGTACCATCATACAACACATGGGGGACAACCAGATGATCAGGCCCAGTCAGCACGGGGTTATGAAAGGCCGGTCCTGCTTGACAAACCTGATCTCCTTCTACAACAGGGCGACCTGCTTATTGGATGAGGGAAAGGCTGTGGATGTTGTTTACCTTGACTTAAGGCCTTTGACAGTGTTTCCCACAGCATTCTCCTGGTGAAACTGGCTGCTCGAGGCTTGGATGATCGCACGCTTTGCTGGGTAAAAAACTGGCTGGATGGCCGGGCCCAAAGAGTTGTGGTGAATGGAGTTAAATCCAGTTGGCGGCCGGTCACGAGTGGTGTCCCCCAGGGCTCGGTTTTGGGGCCACTCCTGTTTAACATCTTTATTGATGATCTAGACGAGGGGATTGAGTGCACCCTCAGTAAGTTTGCAGATGACACCAAGTTGGGTGGGAGTGTTGATCTGCTCAAGGGTAGGGAGGCTCTGCAGAGAGATCTGGACAGGCTGGAGCGATGGGCTAAGGCCAACTGTAGGAGTTTCAATAAGGCCAAATGCCGGGTGCTGCACTTGGGCCACAACAACCCCCAGCAGCACTACAGGCTTGGGGAGGAGTGGCTGGAGAGCTGCCAGTCAGAGAGGGACCTGGGGGTGTTGATTGACAGCCGGCTGAACAGGAGCCAGCAGTGTGCCCAGGTGGCCAAGAAGGCCAATGGCATCCTGGCTTGCATCAGAAATAGCGTGGCCAGCAGGGACAGGAAAGTGATCTTACCCCTGGACTCGGCACTGGTGAGGCCGCACCTCGATTCCTGTGTTCAGTTTTGGGCCCCTCACTACAAAAAGGACATTGAATTACTCGAGCGTGTCCAGAGAAGGGCAACAAAGCTGGTGAAGGGTCTAGAGCACATGTCGTACGAGGAGCAGCTGAGGGAACTGGGGTTGTTTAGTCTGGAGAAGAGGAGGCTGAGGGGAGAACTCATCGCCCTCTACAACTACCTGAAAGGAGGTTGCAGAGAGCTGGGGGTGAGCCTCTTTAACCAAGTAATGAGTGATAAGACAAGAGGTAATGGCCTCAAGTTGCGCGAGGGAAGGTTTAGACTGGATATTAGGAAGCATTTCTTTATAGAACGGGTTGTTAGGCATTGGAATGGGCTGCCCAGGGAGGTGGTGGAGTCCCCATCCCTGGATGTGTTTAAGAGGTGGGTTGACACAGTGCTGAGGGATATGGTGTAGTTGGGATCTGTCAGTGCTAAGTTAATGGTTGGACTAGATGATCTTCAAGGGTCTTTCCAACCTAGATGATTCTGTGATTCTGTGATTCTATGATTAGCCAAATATTAGTTATGTTCAAGTGGAAGTTACTATTCTATTTGCAGTGTTAACTGCAGGAAATGCAGTAGGCTGTGATGTATAAGCAGTCAGATGAGATGTTCTTGATCTTTCTACACAATTAAGAACACTTAGGAATTGCTGTATATTAGAAATTTATTATCTATTTATTTTTTTTCTTTTTCTTCAAAGTTGTATTTTTAGGTTAGACTTGTAAAGAATGAGATTTCCCTTCAGAAACAAGTGTTTCCTACTGTATCAGTTCTTCACATCAATAAGCAGGAAAATAGTAATTCTGTCAAATCATGAAGCTGTATATGCTGCTAAAGACGGTGAAATGAGACACAGCACACATTAACAAAAGCATGTCTCGCATGTTTAGTTTCTTAAGGCTTTGATGTGTTTCTAACATCAGTAGAGCCTTTTCCGCATCTTCCCCATTGCAGTGCAAGTTCAAAGAAAACATATCATAAAAAAGCTGAATTGTAACAAAAGCTTCCAAAAAGCTTTGAATTGTCACATAGAATTTTAGCATTTATAAGACAATATACAATATCTGAGCTAAGATCACTAAACATTTTTGTTAGTTGGTGACCATTTATCTATTACAGGAGAAATAAATGAGTGTGGTGGAAACAAATAGAGATGTCTGGGGACATAAAGAATATGCAAGCTGTATAATGGCTATAGCATTTATTGTGAAAAATTCAGTTCTATAAAACTAATGTAACAAACAAGTTTAGCGAGAAGAAAGCAGAAAAACCCTAAGCATGCAAAAATTTGGTTCAAGATAAAAATAATTATTTTACCTACATACCTCAATATCATTGCTCCTCACAAAAGCAGTGCACAGAGCTCATGTATGAAGGAACTACTAAACATAGGTAACACTCTAGGAAAGGTAGAAATTGAAGCCACTGTCACAAAAAGAAGTGGACGGGGATAAAGAAAATATAATTTGAAAAATCCAAGAGGCAAGGCATTTTCACAGTCTCCTTCCACAAGCATATATACTTTAAAGTTGATTAAGTTAATAACATTGGATTTATCTAGTCAGTATATGCTTTAATTTTAGCATCAAAATTTAATAAGTTCGCTCCTTTGAGATAAATAGAAAGTGTGCCTAATTCTGCCATCTTTACTCCTTAAGATTCTTCTCCATTCTCCCTCTGACGCTTTGCCTGAAACCACGGGATAAATCAGTACTGTAAACAAAGCAGCACATCTACAATTACTCCTAGGCACGCAAGGCTGACATAGTGAATACTGACTTACACTTAAACTAAAGTAACTTTGGCATTCATTTCCTTCAAACAACCATTGGTTTCAAATATAGTTTTTTGAACATCTGTGACTATAAAATTCTAAGTAATGCATATGTATGATGTGCAGGAAAAACATGTATTATCACATGTGTAGATGCTGAAGGTAGGAGTTTGCCTGCTAGAGAGAAATGAAAATACCAGTGTAAACTGAAAACAGCTCTTCTGCAATCCTTGGAATTCATTAGTGTTTGTGACTAAAGAAACTTGGGTAATGTCACTTATCAGAACAATTAAAACAAAATTACAGAGGTTTTGCAATGGTTGAGGCAGTACAGAGACTTTTTAAAAAGCCCATCATTTTTCTGCTTAAGATACCTCAGCATCTGGGAGCAGCCCTGCCTGTGTGACAAACTCCCAAGCAGGCTGGGAGCCTGCACTGATTTATTTAAATTGTTTGATTTAAATGTAACATCTGATAAAAATTAATATGTTTAGTGCCATCACATTTTTCAGAGGAACTGTCTCCTATTTTGTACTTGTACTGTGTTTACCATAATGGGATTAACACCATGGACTTCCAGGTGCTCAGCACGCAATGTGTTAGCTTTGCAGACTGATCCAGCCCAGTGGCTTGATTGCTGCTGGTACTCCGGCTAGCTGGTTTAAAGCTAGTTTGAACAACTTTGTAATACCATAGTGAAAAAATCCTTTGTCTCTCCTCCAGAATAAACCTCACCCTTTCTGTTTGACGTTGATTCTCTGTGCTCAGCCATTCTCCTGCATTAGATGATATCTTTTTGTGGGCCATTGGTCATTGAACAGTGATGTTTCCATTTTTGTTCCTATCTTATGAAGTCTTCAGACAGTATTTATAAACTGACATCTGGTTGTAAAGGCTAAATTTTACATGCCCCTTTACTTAAAAGACACCAGAAAAACAAGTGACAAGTTCAGCAGCAAAACTGAACGGATAAAGGTCATATCTTTATCTATGCACCTGCAAGTATCTATATTCATCTTGTTCACAACATTAAATTGCATGTAGGAAGCTTTTTTCCACATGTATATTTTTGCATTTGTACCAAACATATATATCATTTTATATACATGTACCTCACCATGTCTCTGATGTAAGAATATACATCCAACCATATGAATGTTAACTACTGAAACTTCTTATATGTATTGAGCATTTGACATATAATTTAGAAATGTACTCCTAAACTCTGAAGTACATCTACCTGGATGGGAAATCCCTCGTATATTTCCCATCAGAGGCCAAATTGCTGCATAGCAGGATTCTACACACAGGCAAAATGATAGTGACCTCTTGTAAATACTTCATGTAACCCAAGGGCACAGGGTGAATTTGCTTCTCTTAAAATTTGATATATTTCAGGACAGGCATGAGACACCATTCATCTTCCCTTCTCATATTTCTACCCACAAGACAGATGTCAATGTTGTCTAATGGATAGATCTCGTCTAAGCTATTTTCCATCTGGAGGCTGGCAAAACAAAAGAAATAACAGCTAGAACCAGAGAATGATACCTTTCGGAAAGTATTCTAAGCTTTTCACTAATTGTGGGTATCTTTTTAGCTCACCTGTGTTTAGCCAGCTTTTAGTAAACATCTGTGAAAAACACGATTTGTTTTTGGGGACATCAGATAACATGTATGTTTACACCAATATGTCCCTAAAGATAATGACATCTAATAATAATAATTCAGTTGATGAACATTAAGCTCATTAATGCAGGTGTTTGCATCTCTCTCCATACCACAGAAATTGTCGGCCAGATATCCCAATGCATGACTTTTAAGCATATCATAAGTAAGAAGAAACATCATCAAATGTCATCAAAGAGAATAAATAATGAAAACTGAAATTGACAGACTATATTGCAGTGTGCACTTCAGCCCAGGGCTGAGGTGTATTTACACAACATGCTCACAGACTAACCACAAATACATCACAAATGCATCATGAAAAAATTTGTCTGTACAGGGACACTTCATTAATAAAGAAGAGATTGCAAAGAAACATTTGGCTGGCTTTGCTGAAAAGGAATTGTGAAATGTAATTATGAAGTGCAGTGTCTGAAAATGGATGCACAAAATGGCTGGAGTTTCTGGTTTTTCTTCCTGTGAGCCATGAGCAGGGCCGGCAAATACAGTGGTGACAGCAGTTTTAGTAGAGATGTGTCAGCTGTAGTTAAATCTCAAGTTTGCTCTCTGACTTTTCCACATAAAATACTCTCACTTTAAAGTCTGGAAGTCTTGCCAACACTGGAAACAATCTACTGCTTGAAAAAAGGCTCAGGTCCCTGAAAACATCATGAATAATTAAAATCAATTTACTGAATATTGCAGAATTAGTAGATATTATAGTACACAAGAACATTTACAGTTCATCATACAACTTCCAAGGCAAAATTATTTTGCATTGTTTATTGCTGTAATATTTTATTTGTGCTGGTAGAGTGGGGAAGTAAGATAAATGCATAGCGACATTTAGGATTGGCCTACATCTAAACAGTCCATTCTTGTGCTAAATGTGCTTTCACTAAAATCAACGTTGAATTTCTTTCAACCCTACATCCCCCTATCACTTTATAATATTACGCCTCCTCAGCATGTACTGATTGAGCATTTGGCTCTTAGAAATATAAACAGATATTACTTTGATTGTAGTGGGGTGTACAAAAGTCTGAATAAAATATTGAGTTTTGTATTATTTTTGGTTGGCACAGAGTTAAATTTCTTCATAATACCTTGTATGGTCCCGTGTTTTGGATATGTGGTGAAAATACCGTTGATAACACAGGATGTTTTAGTTACAGCTGAGCAGCGCTTACAAAAAAGTCAAGGCCTTTGCTGCTGCTCACAGTGCCCTGCCAGCGAGCACGCTGGGGGGGCACAAGAAGTTGGAAAGGGACACAGCTGGGACAGCTGACCCCAACTGACCAAAGGGACCTTCCATACTATATGGTGTCATGCTCAGCAATAAAACTCTGTTAGGCCAGAGCATCAGTTGGTTGGTGGTGAGCAACTGCTTTTTTAGGGTTTTTTTAATCACTTGTTTTTCTTGGTTTTGTTTCTTTTCCTTTTTATTGTTTCCTTTTTTTTTAAAAAAAATTATTAAACAGTCTTTACCTCAATCTACAAGTCTTGTCACTTTTGCTCTTCTGATTCTCTCCACCATCCCACTGGGTGGGGGAGTGAGCAAGAGGATGTGTGGATCTTAGCTGCCTATCAGGGTTAAACCATGACAGCTTTGAATCACAGAAGTTGCTTAACTAATAACTATAGGCAATGCTACAGCACTCCCCATTATTAAACTGTCCACCATGTCTCTCTTTTATATAATTGCAAAAACTCAAATCTGTAGTGTTAGATTTGTTCTAATTAAAAAACAATCAGTATTAACATGATATTTACATCTAACATTATATTTACTTATCTGGATTATTTTTCATTTAATAAATATTATTTAATGAAAAAGTTTAGCTGTATGACAACATATTAAGACTGACACTGAAATCATCATAGTAAATGAAGTAGTACACTTGCTAATGAAGTTAGGTCTCAAACACTTGAGTAGTAAAGGACATTGATGAAACATTTTGAATCCGTTTTAGCAAAGAAAATAATTTCTTCATTATGATTTATTCAACTTATTCATGTCAGTAAGTCATCCATTCAAAGTTAAGAAGTGATTGGTATTTTGAAAGTTAGTGAAATTCATAACGAGAAAGAAATCAATGACTAAAAATAAGGTGTCTGAAGTAGAGTTCTACTACTATTAAACACCAAGGAAGCAGTAACCAGAAACAGCCAGTTTAGTACACTAACTGCATACGCTTCTTTTGCTTGATAAATTAGTTCATACTAAATGCAAATCATGTTTTGACAAATTACTCTTTGTGTTTCCAACATAGTAATTTAATGTAATTTAACTAACAAAACAATGTTAAATTATTGGTTTTTAATTTTTTGTTACATGTTAATTTCTTTCCAAATGTGGCTTGACAAAAGCCATATGTTAATTATTATCTTATAAATAGCTAACTTATCATCCACCATTTTCTAGCAAAACCAAAAAGAAAAAATTACAAATCTGAATAACTGTTCATTAAGCCATATAACTATGCATATACAAATCTGCAAATACTTTGTGGTTAGCAAAGAGGAGTGTTAAACTGTACCAAGCAGTGAGAACCAACAAAAGTACTAAACCCAACAAAATGACTAAACTCACCAAATGCAAAATGATTATTTTTAAATTAAATGTTCCTGTGGGATGCTTTAAATCGTGGTAGTAAGTGGGGTAGCAAAGCTGAGTTAAGTTACTTGTTATGTGAAGCAACCACATCATATAGTCATTTCATAAACTGATAAACCTTAATTCTCGCTCAGGTTTTTGTTGAAAGTGCATTTCAAAAATCTCCTGTATTGTACAGTTAAAAAATATAAATTCCAGCAAAATTTTTAAAGGGTCATTTTTTACCAATTTACTTCTGTGTATCATTAGGTTTTTTTAGTGTAAGCAGACAACTTGTCTCTTTCCATATCTGTAGGGTTACTGCTTTTTATCTTCTTACTTAGATATATTAACACAGAAGTATTGCATCCTTTTTCAGCCTTTCTTTTGCTTCATTAAACAAGTTTTTTTTTTTTTTTCAGACTCCCTGGCAAGACTGTGCCTCTCCATTCCAGAGCTATCCACATCTTCATGTCTGCCTCATCTCCCATTTCCATTTTTTTCTTGACTAGAATCATGCATTTTATTTCAGATGAGCTCTTAACAGTGCCACAATGGAACCACAATTACTCTGCCTCTACAGGAACTCTCTAATGCGGAACACCAGAGGCTTGTGTTTATATTTTTCATGGCTACATCACATTAGAAATTATTCACTCTGTGGTGAAGCTGTATGCCGAAATCCCACTTTCAGATTAATCAATAGTTGCCTATATTATACATTCTTGTTACTAGCCCATAATGGTATACTTTGCTCTTTAAACTACCAAATTTCCTCTCATCCTTCACTCATCAATCTCATCAAATAATTCCTATATACTACTACTGCTTTATATTTTCAAGATTTCTTGGTGTCATTCCACCACATTTAATTTGCTCTGTTGTCCAAGTTACTACTGAAAACACTGGAAATGTACTAACTTTCCTGAAGTCCAGACAGATAGTTGAGATCTCATTTATTTCCTTGCCCGAAAAAAACAAAGATCAATGAAAGATATCAGATTTCCCTGATATCATGCCCTTTTGAAAAATCCATGTTAAAGTTTATCCCATTTTCTATTTATTTCCATGCATTTAAAGTGAATGTTGAAGAGAATAAGTATATCCTAAGATTTTTAGATTATCTGATTTTTAGTTGTGTGGATGAGTCAAAAAGGAAAATTTGAATTGATTGAAGAGAAGAATCTAAGAGCAGTCAGAATTGCTAAGAGCAGTCTTCCTTCTCCTCAATCAGCAGTAGATCCCAACACAGCTGAAATTTTTGCCTGACAATAGCCAGTGGCAAAGCATCCTATTTCTTTTTTTGATGCCACTCAATAAAGAATATGTAATGGACAGGTGTGGCCAGCTACCAGAGGACAGAAGTCTCAAGATACCACTTTTTTGCTAAAACCTGCCTTTAAGACCCTATGTTCATTTAAAAACAGCTCACCAAGTGGTGTTTTTCTGAAAAAATGCTCACATACATCTTGTGGATAAAAAAGTTTGTCCTACACAACCAGGAGGACACTAAAGAATCACAGTCTGCCCTTGTTTGTCAATAGACGGAAGTAAAATTACAACCATGCTGTCTTCATAAAATGGAAAGGGTGAATGCACATGCAAGTAGGGGATGAATATACTAACAGAAAAAGACAGACTGATTCCTCTTATCTTATAAAGATGCTTAAGCTTAACTTAATATACACAAGACTTTGCAGACAGGAGTGAATTACACCAGATCTTTGTCCATAACCATATCTCTGCATGGTTCTGCACAAACCATCTAAAACATGTGCCTTGCTTCTTTACAATGACAAAAAGCGTTTTCCTAACATGGCAAGTTTGGGCTATGTATGTATGTGCATGCTTAAAAAGTATTTCTGTTTAGCTGCAATGGTGCTTTGAGATCTCATGCAGGATCTACTGCCCTATTTTGCAGAGTTCTGTATTGATGTTCATTCTTGAAATGATCATGGTCCCTAAAAAAATATTGACAAGATGCAACGAACAGCATAAGTGACCACAACTTAACAATTGTGACAGTGTGGCAAGGTCAATTAGCAACAGTTTTCTGGGTGTGTTGTGATATATGAATTGGAAGCAGAGACTGGAAAGCATGGTATAATGGTTTTTACAGACTTTTTAAGAGTGAGAGAAAGGTGAGAATGAACAGACAAGAAATAGCAATGACATTTGCAAAAGCTGGAGTAAATGGTCAATAAAGACTAACATGGCTAGCAGAAGCCAAAGCTTTCTGAAGGTAATACAGGATTTATACAGACAGACTTTGTTCAGTGAGTCATAGCTTTGTACTATTACCATTTCTTTGTGCAGACAAAAATACTCCAACGATGAATTCTGGGCATAATAATGCTTGTGTGAGAAAAATTAGTTGGAAATTGTTCGAGGGAAGATTGTTGGGAGATGAAAGAGAGTGATCACAGTGAGATCATCTCCAGATGTGAGAGACCTGAATCTTTGAGGACAGCCATGTGTCCAGTAGGGCCCTTTGAGACAAAACTGTGTTCAGAATAAGATTCAGTCAAGGATGAGTTCAAAGTCATGTTGAAATTGCTATCCAGGATCATTTTTCAGGAGGATGCATTCTTGTCTCTAAGGCAAAGCAAGAAATTTGATATTTTGTCATCCATCCCAGGCATACAATAATTTTTATGGATCATTAAAGCTTGGAAACATAGTATGAGAATCTTCTGGGGTACTCAGAGAAACAGGGATATAACAATACCTGGGGTTTTCAACCATTTTATCTAAGCTAAAACACATTTTAATTCTTAGCTCTACTTAAAACAAATATTCTGCCAAAACAACCATGTTAGAAGTTGATTTATCTGGAACTGCATTTGAACCTGATTTAAAAACTCCCATTTAAAAGTTAAGGTAAGGAGTAGCTCTTGAAGAGGCTTAAAAATAAAACAAAAGTCAACTGTATGTTTGAAAGATTTTCCTTTTCACCTCACCTGCTTTTTAACACCACATTTTAACAATGTAGGGACAAATCTCTCTCATATATAATGATGTACATAGGAGAACTGAAATTCTTGTGTTGAAACTAATTGTTATCCTCCAGTTATGAACCAGAAGTGCAGGGCAGTATGTTTGAGTAATCTAAGGAAAGAAGATAACTTTAATTTGACATTCTTTATGGACCAGATTTAAACTTCACTGGAGTCAGTGGAAACGCTTCCATGAACTTCATTCTGGACCCTTTAATGGCACATACCTCAGTGAAGTCCATCTCCTCACAACTCAAACTCTCAATCAGAATAAATATTACTTTCTCATAATATGAAAATATATACACAACACTGAAGATGTCTGTAAAATAAAACATACCAAAATTATGAATTAATCTATGTTGATGATCAGATATGTCTGTGCCAGATACAGTCAACAGTTGTTTTTTATCAATCTACAATGAAGGACATATTTTTCTTCAAAAAACAATAATTATAATCACTCTATCAAGAACACTCAGCAAACGTAAGCAAGGAGGCATTTCCTATTTGATCTCTTTAAGGCAAATATTTAAATACCAAAAACAAAATAGCAAAAATACTATTAAGCCTTTCCACTCACAAAGACAAGCAAAAACTTGTGTGAGTAAAATAAAAGGATTAAACCCTCATCTACTTGATATCAAAGCTGGTCCCCTGGAATCAATAGAGATTCCTATTTTATACCTCAATGAGGTCTTACACCATTTATTAATTTTATTCGGGTAGTATAAAAAACCTTTTAATTAGTTTAGTTTTAATTAGGTATGAGGTTGTTTGGACTTTGTGAGTGGGATAATATGTAAAGGCACTGGTGGTATATAACAGCTTACTAAAGTTTTTTGGTTTTTTTTTTTTGATTTTCAAATGGGGATGGCCCAGAGCTTTTGTTACCTGCTGAACATTGTTAATAGTCCACAAAGAACTAATGACCAGAAAATGTTTTTCTTCTTTATTTCTACCTGTGACACCAAAATAAGAGGCTACTTAAAAAATACTTCGCATTTTTATCAGCAATGTCAACAGAGATAAATAAGCCTGGAGCTAAGGCACCCAAAAATGTGTCTCAAATTGTCAGTTTGCACACTGCTATGCTATTGCAATAACTGTATAAAATAAAATGCCATTGTAAAACAAAAAAAGTGAAGGTTTTCCTTGCTGCTAATGAAGTAGTCTCTACTAAGATCTGCTATGGACCAAGACCAACCTTGGGAATGCCTCTGTCAGTGACTTCTATCTAGGGCAGTATTTTTTCAATAGATTATTTTGTATGAGATAAAAATTGCATGACACACTTAACACTGTAAGACTGTAAAAGGAAGTTCAAGGGTTGCTTTAGAAGTGCCATTCTTCTTCAGAAATCAGTGGTTTACACTTTATGGAAATGTAAACTGGCCCTACTCCCAGTGAAGTCAATGGCAAATCTACTGCTGGTTTGAAGGAGAACAACATAAGGTCCTGCAATTCCAGCTGCTACTTTCCTACTATGGTGTAATACAACGAACAGATGCATAAAATCCACTGAGGACATGCTACTTACTTCGTCTGTGTCAGAAAACTAACTTTTGCCAACTTAGGAAAGAAAATGAAAGCAGTATATTTTGTTACTCTGTATCTATCACTGACATGAGATTGCACCACAATGTCATAGGAAGATAACTTTGATTTACATTATAAAGAAAATATTTGCCTTGGATTTAAGCAAGAGTCCTTTAGTGCCTTCCACCAAAGAAACAAGAGGGTAAATCAGAACTCTGAAAATTGCTTGAAGTACAAAAAAATGGTTCACTTTTAAGGTTTATTCTGAGGAGTTTTCCTTATAAAGAAGGGACACTAACATGCATTAACTGCTGAACTTTCTGTTTCCCTTGTAGTCAAAGTTGCAGTTTCTAATATACTGCCACTATATTTTTCAAACAATGGAGAGGCAAGGGCCTTTCTAGTGCCTTTCAGTGATCAGTTCCCTTGGTTCAGTCTAATTCTCTGAGTTTGCACCAAGAACCAGTCTCTTTTTATCCCTTTCACCCAACTGGACAAATGTGCCTGGGGCACAGCTTACTCCAGAGCATATTGCAGTTGTTCTACTCTATCTTCTCTTACACTAAGCTTATAACTAGAGAAGGAAACCTTTTGTTGTTCCTAAACCAGGGGCAAATGCCTCATTTTGCAAGGTTAAGGTCCTACAGTTATTACAACAAATCCTGAAATCCCCAGTGTGATAACAGTTCCTGACATGTTGTCTTCCTGCTCCTCTTTTCCTTGCTGCTTCCAAAGACACAAGTGAAAATCTTCACTTGTGCTGAGACTATGCTTTCCTAAGTGCTCGTACAGAACCTCACAAAGCAGCCCTTGTGGTCCCAGAATCCAAATTCTTCCTACAAAGAAAATTCCTTCCAAAGCACCAAAGCACTAGAAACAATGAAAGAATGGCCTGACAACTCTTTTGAAAGTGTACTTTCAAAAATCAGTATTTTTATGAGAAGACTAAATCAGCCTAATGTTACTAGAGAGGAGAACATACCTTACGTCTTCAGCTTGCAAACAACATACACAATTTAGGGACAATCTTTCCATTGCAGCAGCAGAAAATCAAATCCTTTTACTAGCTGTTTTATTAGGAAAAAGGAAGTTGCATTCACTAGGTGCTTACTTACATATACACTTACATCCAGTTTTAATTCACAACTTCTGTTTTCTAGTGGTTGGAAATACAGAGATAACTTACTGACATGAGCCAAAATGTAAAAAATTATGAACTGACTGATTTGCTTTGGTGTACCTCATTAGTTGGTTCTATTTACTTTCTTATTTTGCTTGAAGAGTATCCACTAGACACAGCTGAGTGGCAAGATCTTAATGGCAGTGTTTAGTACTTCCATACAGAGCTTAGACTCAAACAATCTCTCCTCCTGTTTTGTTTGTACTTTTATTATGCTAGGCAGTAGCACTTAGGAAATAACAAAACATGGTGAGATGATGATGATCATGTAATTTTAAGCAGTTAGAAGAATACTTCAAAAGCGATCTTAGAATTAAAAACAAAAATTCAGACTTGAGCCAGATGATATACATTGGCATGCCATTGTGAGGTTTCTGAATGGACACCCACATCTGTAGCTTACATTTTATATGAGATTATCATATAATATTGTTAAAAACTACTCTGAAAAACAATTTTGGCCTGTTGGTATGACACCTCCAATCAGCTCCATGAACAAAGAAGAGCTCTTAACACAGTGATGCTTACAGGCTACTTAGGCACAATGAGTATGATGGGAGTGGAATAGTGGTACTCTATGCACCTTACAAGAGAAGGAGAGGTGGTTGCCTGCTGAGTCCAGACACAATGTTTGCCTTTGGACCAGGCTGTAATGGAAGCCTCTTGCACCTTACATCTCAAGTGAGGACAGGATATATGAACCATGTCTTATTCTTTCCCTTTTCTCCCACAGTAACAATATTTCCTCAAAGTAGGAGAATAAGCAATATTTGCCAGAAAGGTATCTTCTAACTGAGCTAAGATCTGTATCTACTGGACTGGAACCGAAAGACTTCTCAGCCACTTCAAGCATATTAATAACAAAACACAGGTACACATCTCAAATTCCTGGATTCAGCTCACAAGTTAACAGAGAAAGATATGTGACACTCAGTGTAGTTTTGGCCAATCTTTATATAATGGAAGACATTTTTAAAATGGTATTTATCAATTTCAGGATCACCCTGTTGCTCTCATACTTTTGTGCCATGAATTTCTGAGGACTGCTGACTTCAGAGCTGACAAAGACGCCAAAAGTTGATTGCTGTCTGCCCCCTGCTATGTACACAGAGCACTGCAGTGCTCTCATCTACAGGAGTCAGCCAGAGGACTCTGCTTTTGTTGATTCTTTGCTTTCTGCATGGCTGAGGTTTTCAACCCTCAGAGAGTCACCAATTTGCCTCCAGGCCGGAGTTTGTAATGAAAGCCTTAGTGCCAGGATTTTGTACATTCTATTCTGCCTCTAGTCAGGATGAGGAAACTTTCAGAATAATTATCCAATTTTAAAGACAAAAGTAACAAATGGGTATCCAAGGAGCTGTAAGGTTCAATATAGGCTGTTTCCTCATACAGTCAATATTGGTCTACAAACACCAGGCCTAAGTTTAGCAGTGACTAAGATTGAAAACTCTGCAGAGCAGAAGAGAAATAAATCTGTACTGAGGAAAACTGCTGTGGTAGGAAAGCTGCCCTCTACACATTACCACCCACAAAGCCATATGGGGATTCCATGGATAAATATGTGACTGCTAGCAAGAGCTGGGTGGGAAACCATCTCTCTAGCCCAGGAAACATTTCAAGATTTCTAAAGTGTTCCCATTCTGCACCAAGGAGGCTGACCAAGCCACTGTTACCACTGGAATCAGATGTTACAGAACAAAACAGGTAGTGGCAAGGTAGCTTTCATAACCTACAGAGTTGTAGAAAAAAAAAAAAACTGATATCAGACTTTCTCACCACTAGAGTCTGAGAGCAAAATAGGAATTTCCTAGAATAGGAAACATGTAATCGAAGTCCCGGTAGCCTGGTAAAAATAATGTACAGTACAATGGACAAAGCCCAGAAGGGCTACAGCACACTTCCCCTTTCTCTTTACAAAGGTAAATTCTTTATTGTGATAGCATCTGGCCATTGCATAGTTTAAAACTGGGGTGAGTAAATCCTGAATATCATAGGGCAGATCCAGAGCACCATAATCAAGCTGGTGGTCTGTGCCCTGCTGCCTTCTTTCTTGATGGCCCTGTGAGAGGAGCCATGACAAATGTGACTGCTCCTGTTATATGGTCTTGATCAAATCATAAATGCAATTCCATTACCAGGTCAAAGGATGGTGATCTGAAGTCCTTCAGTGCCTCTCTACTTTTCACTGACTCTAACCAAAAGTCTTCATCATGGATTGACAACTACATTAGCAGACTGTCTATGAAGTATTTGATAGCACATCCTACAAATGTCCTTGATAGACAAATTCCATTTTATATGATTTATAAACAATTAAAATAGTTCTCTAACATGAAGACAACATTCAGACTGACATGAGAAATAAAAATTTTCTATAAGAGCTTCACAAGGCTACTAGGTGTGAGAGGCAAATTCCCTTGACATCTGCCATAATCCTATGACTTTTTGTTGATACCAGATAGCCAAGGAGCAGTACAGGACATAAACGGAGAATGATTCAAACAGCAGTGATGATAACGTGAATTTTCTGCCTTTTAAACAGATAAAAGCCTGAAATTTGGAAGACCTCATAAAGAAAAATGATGGCTTCACTTAGCACACTATTACTCCAGCTAGTATTCAAGACTATTTCGCATGCAGACATGTAAGCTGATTATGTTATCCTGCTACATCACATTCAAAGCACTACAGAACTTTTATTGCTTCATATGCTTCCAGAACATTAATTAGCTTATGCTGCTATAGCTTTGAAAATTTGAAGTAAAACTGCTAAATATTCTCTTCAACAGGTTGATTAGTATTACATTTAATTTCATAGCTTTGACACTTCAAATAATAAACATGTAATATTCAGGATTAAGAGGTTTTCTTGGCTGGTGAAGTGTGCTTGCTCTGTATTTCTTTGGCACACCTTGTACAGAAAAGAATACAATACTCTCTCCAAAGCTTCCTGATCATTAAAAAGGAAGAACAGACTGAAGAATAGTCTTCTCTAAGGATAAAAGACATCTTGGAATGCTGTGTTTGAAGGCAATGCTGCAACATCATCTCAACTAAATGTTCCTCCTGTGTATATAGGAAAGAAGCCATCAAAGCACACTGATGAACTTGAGCGTCTGATGTATACAATGCAAATATTTTAGTAGCAGTGAAACATTGTCCAGCTGTCTCTTCTAAGCTTTCAATTCAGTTTAGCAGGAAGCCAAATGGTCCTAGGCTGTTACATAAATTTGGTGACATCTGAAAGAAGTGGTGTGCTCAGTTGGACAGACAGGTTTTGCATGGGAATATGTTGTATTAGGAAAGTTATAAAGCAGCTGGAGATTCAATACAAAATCTGTGATGGATAAAATCCAGGGCTACTGGCTGTGCTACTGCCTGCCCTTAGTCACACCATCTCTACTCGACCAACACATGCAACATATTAACAATGCAATAATTAGTACACATTCCTGTCTGCTACTTAAAACTTCACTCCCAGATGCTGCTTTGGTCTGATCTCAATTTTATTACCTTTGATGATTCCCTGCACTTCATAATACCAGGCTCCATTGCTATTCATTAGACTCAACAGTGGTTAGGCAGACACTAGCTGAAGCCAGGTTTCTAACAAGAATACCCTTGCTTTCATTTCATGTGGCTAACTTCTGCAATATATGTTCATGCATGTATGTATCTAGGCAAAACAACTGCAGCCATAAGAACAAAAAACCAGGCAGCTAGATAACAAGCCAAATGATTAATTCATTAAAAAGAACCCAAACAAACAACAAAAAAGCTATTTTGCAGTAAATCACCTTGAGTAAGATAACATCTGTTGTTTAATCTATTATTTGTACATACACACACCCCCACCCCCCTACTCTTTTCAGTTCTTATGGTTTCTCCTCACCCATAACACTACAAGACATCTAATACTCTCCTACAGTTGGGCAGTCAGACCTGGTCATTTTATATACATATTTCTGCTAAGAAAATGCTCATGAGATGTATGTGAATGATGACATTTTTGTTTATAGTTTTAAATAACGAGATCTCTTACCTTTTATCTTATTGTTCTAGGTCTTGTCTCACCTTTCTTATCAGCTCCTAAGTGTTTTGCTGCAATGTATGTGAGCAGAGTGAAATTCTTTAGCATATTTTTCTGGACAGCAGCTATAAATTCTTGAATGTGTAAAAAAGTATGCACATTTGGACACTGTAAGTGGATAGCCAAAGGCTTAACTTCCATCATCGAAGATTTTAAAGTTCTTTTAATTTAAAATAAACATTAAGAGAAAGATTTCATACAAATACAAACTGTCAAGGTTTGACTTTAATTGATACAAACAAAATAATACTTTAAAACATCTTTACCTGCCTTTTTGCTTATTGCTACAGCAAAATATACTAAATAAAAGGGAAAAAAACCCCTATTACTTAGTTTGCAACAACTGGAAATATTCACAGTAAAGCCAGAAATTGTGAAGCTTAGCAGATGTTGACTTTAATGAACATTTTGGGATTGAGTTTTTGCAAGTGTTTATACAAATCATTCAAAAAAGAACAGGGCTGGTATTTTTGCCTATGTGGAAATCTTTCTAGAACTTGAATTTACTTTTAACATTTTTATTCAACAAAACCCAAACTAGAAAGCTAATGTTCAGAAGAAAGAGTAGTATACATCTAGACTGACAGCACAAGCCCTTTACAACTGCTGTTGATTTTAGACAGCTTTACTTCAAACTGGCTTAAATACCTTTTTTTTTTTTTTCCAATTTTGACTTACTTTCTTTTTTCCTAGAAAAGCATTTAATTTCACCTTCAAACTTCGGAGCTATTCCTAGCTACAATTTCAATCTGTTTCTCTCTTTTTCTGCTACGTAATTTACAGAACTGTCATCTCTCATTGCACAATCAACATGAATTTATGAGTGGTGCATTGGTTTAACTACTGTTACCCATAATGAGCAATTTTTCAACATGGATATTTCAGATCATGTTCTGTTTCAAGATATGTCTTACAGTACTTTACTTACTGATGGGATGGAATAAACAAACAAAACCAACAAGATACTCAAATTCCTCAGACTGGACAATGACTAATTAAGTGTTAGCGTCCAGGAAGGGTGTCAAACCAAACAAGGGACGAATGGAGCTTGTTTGTCACACTCTTAATCAAAAAACTTCTTATTAGACGTATAAATGGTCATCTTGATAATAGAAAAATAAACAGCAAATATAATTCATAAAAGCTGGGGTGTGCAAATTTTGTTTAACTGAAAGTGCCTGGGCAACTTGCAAGGAAACCACAGCTGATCCTCCTCCATCCAAGTTATATTTAACCTCAAGAAAATTATCCAATGACTACAATAGTGTTTTGATATATAAAGAATGAGATCCTTTAATCCTTAAATGTACTCTAAATGTCTTTAAATGTACTCTAATTTACAAAAAATGGAAAAGGTCGCACTCATTTGAGAACCAAGATCTCATTTGATAGAAGATAATAATGTGTGCTTATTCCCATTGGCCAGCTTCTACCCCCAAATATTTAAGTGCCATTTTTTGACTTGCACTATGAGTTTAAAGACGTTTTCCCCAGTACATCACTCTAGCAACACCTCACCTGTCCAAAAGGGAAGTTGTCTACACAGACTCTTGCTTACAGGGAATAAAAACTCCACTTTACACTATTCTGTTTTAAAGGAAACTCTCTCCAAGCTATCTTAGAAAAGCCTACTATCACATAGTAGTTAATTGCTATTTACAGGCATTATTATATGAACAGCTTAGTCTGTTTCAATTAATATGAATTAGAATTCAACTCTCATTCCACTCCCTCCCCAAAACCAGTATTAAACATAAATACAATTTAACACTACTCTGCCAAAATTTAATAGTTTCATTAACTGGACTACCTAGCACTCTTATTACACAACATACTAAATTATATAAACATAATTTTTGGCATATGTGTATTTTAATTCAAAACCCTAGTTGGACAGCACAATGTAACATTTGGCAAATCACAATCTTATCTTGGCTTTTGTAGTAATTATGTCTAAACAAAAGTAGACATTTACTGGCAACAGCAAACAGCAGAACTTGTGTCTTTTCCTTTTTACAATTCACAGTATCATGCTGGCATTTGTTATACATTTCTAAGCACATTTTGACAGCTAAAAATGTCCCACATCATATCTCAATGTAATGGCTGGTTTATATTATATTTTTATATCTAATCCACTTAAAAAAATGATGATCCAATTATTTTTGGTATAAAAGAATTCCTTAGAAATTCTGGTAATTAAATCTAGCAACCTGGAGAATTCCTTGAGTGTCTTATGATTTTTTTTTTTGCTGTGATCTCATATAGGCAAATTCAAGACAGCTCCTATGCAAGCAGTGTCCAAGTTGCTTCAAGCATACAATCCGTATCAAACAGATTTAAAAGATTATTGTGCTGCTGCTCTGAAGAAGCAGGAATGAGGTGAGACAGAAGTGAATTGCCACGCTTTGAGCTCACTGGCTGACCTTCCAACCCTTCCAACCCTTCCTCAACTTGTTCCTGCACACTCCAAAGCATAAAGCTTCAAAAATAAAGAAAATGGTGTTGGAATGTAAGAAAGCATCATAACAAGAGACAGAGGGAAGCAGGTACTTGCACTTTAATTTCTTTGTTTTGCATAACTGATAACTGATAACAGATAACTGATTTCACTGGAGTTTGGTTTGGAAAAAAAAAATAAATCTTGAGATGTGATTGTCCTGAGGACTGCTTTTGTTTGAAAACCTCATGCTTTCTGTTTTTAACCTAACACCTACAAGGATGCTATTAAAAGGAGAGCAATGATTTATCAGTATCCTTACACTGCACTCTTGGCAATACTTCAGTATAATGAGTTCTACTATTTTCCCAATGAAATTTAGCTTCTACATCAATATGGAATTTTTCACTGGACAACAGAGAAAAAGTAATTTTTAAACTAGCAAAATGTGATCACAGAACCTCAAAAGTTCTTGACAGGTACAATATACACAGGTGCTCTACCAAAATTACTTAAAGCTTTTTCTTAAAAAAAGAAATATCAGGTACGTTAAATAAAAAGAAAACTTTTAGAAAGGACTATTTAGGTGTTAAATTTTTGGAGGACAGGTAGAAATCTTTTTCCTTGTATATATGAAAAAAATCCACACACAGGATGTGCAGCTGACCAACAACTTATTTGAATTCGTATATGACTCATGCAAGATGTTCAACCATGTGTGAAGGCTTTGAAATGCAAGCAAGCAGTGCAGGGGCTGGGGAAGAGCAGCTCTCCTGCTTTGCTAATGATAGCTTCTCCTAGATTGTTTATGTAGTGTGCCGAGAGTGTCAACTGATGTGGATAGTACTGGAAACTTTCAGGCATAATTAACCTCTGTAGTCTCTTAATGCAGTTTCACCTATAATCCAGAGGTCCATATCAGAGAAGAGCAAAGAGTTTGTTCAGGTCCAACAGCAACATTTCACAGAGAAATCTCTGATTAAAGCCAGACGTACAGACAGTAAAAGAAAAGGAAAACAGAAAAAAAAGCTGTCACGCAATGCCCATTATCTCCATACATCAGCTGCAACAGCCCACACTTCTATATCTTGATGCATCAGGGGAACATAACAATAGCTTTGGCTGATATATCTACCTTAGAATGGCAGGAACAAGTGAAATTATACCTAAAGGCGTCAGGAAATACTATATTGAAAAGATCTGTCACAATATGAAAAAAAAAATTGTCAACACATTCTTGTCACCCCTCCTCAGCACAGAAGTGAGACACCTGTATGGATTGTATCAAATACAAATAAATACACAGCCACATAAGACACACTGTTTCCTAAAGTGCTTTTCTAAATACAAATGTGTGTTTAGCATACAAAAGATATAACGTCACGAAAAAAAAGTCCTGGTCGCTCAGCTTGTAATGTATCCAGAAAAAAACAGCAGTTGTCTTGCTACTGAAAAAAGTCAGGGGAAGCAATACTTTGCTTGGGGAGAAGAAAGAAAATGTATTTCCTCATGTTTACCATAAACCCACTGATAACACAGGGGAATGACATCAAGGAAGTAAAGGTAGAGCTCTGCCTGTTCTCTTCTACATGTGGACAGAGAGATAATGACCTGCAGCCAGGTTTCTGCACGGAAAGCAACAGTTCAGTGCAGAGTGTTAAGCCATTATGGGTATGTGTCCTAACTCTCTAGTATTTCTAATTCAATAATTCAATAACTCTTAGGGATTGAAGCTCTACCTAATGACTAACTGGAACTATCTATTCCTTCAGTCATACAGATACCAGTGCCTTGAGCCTCAAGTATTAACTTAGACATTCTACAGATGGTCAAACTGCTTGCCAGGACCAAGAACTTGGACATAGGCCTCTGCGAAACACAACATAGTCATTCTCTGCGTTTAACATCATGTCAGTGAAGAGCCTGATTATTCTGACAAAGAATACTACAATTCTCTTCTGAGCATTTATTTGCTCACTCTCAATTCTTTTCTTATTTTGAAATTAATGAACTGTATATGGAACTTTTATGACCAAACATTATTTCATTTGAAAATATCACTAAATTAGTTTCATTTTCCCATAGAAATAATGGGCTTCAACCAAATTTTCAATTCAACATTCTAAAAAAGATAATAAAATTCTTTTTTTATGCTTTTAAAAGACAAGTGAAACATTTCGTCAAGCTTACTATAAAAAAAAAATATTTCAATGTGGACATTTTTCATGATATATTTCCAACTAGTTCACACAAAATGTCATGCTTTATCTAAACTGACATTACTTTGGACTTTGATTTTGTAGAAGAGTCTGTTTCAGTATTTCATATTCACTCTAATTGGAAAATGCTTTAGCATTTCAAGATCTTTAAGAAAATGAGAATAAGTTCCTTCCCTAAAACACCCATAAACCAGTATTCTTTCAAATTTCAAGAGAAGTCTTATATACAAATCAATGAGAGTAAAAAATTACATGATAAATTATTTCAATTCACCTTTGTCTATATCAGCTGTATTCGACCATCACTCTTAACAGAGTACTTCAACCTTTCCAACACTCTGCTCTGTCAAACACACTGTAAAACGGGGCCATTTCTAAAGTCCACATTTCTTTTCCTAACTGGACATAGAGCAGCCTTTGTCAATTGGGAGATGTGAGGTCTGTTTGGGGGGTTTGTTAGTTTTGGCAGTCTTGGAATTCTTCTTTTAAGTCTGGGACATGGTGCGCAGTTCTGGTTTAAGACCAGGCACCTAGAAGCAGTTCTAGAAAGGCAGGAGTATGAAAACATTATCTTACAAGAAGAGGTCATGTCCACACAGAAACAACCAGAAGACCCACAAGAAATAATTCAAATTAAACTTCCCCAGAAAACCTACTAAACTTGGGTTTGGAAACCAAGACACCTACATTTTCAGGGTGCCACACAAATTAATATGCTCCACCAAGAAGCACAGTTTATTAGCCTATGTGGATGTAGCTACATTGCTTCACATGCAGAACAAGCAGGGAGATGGGAGAGCTATGTCTCAGCACACTGTTGTCTGTTTAGCAATGAACTTGGCATATTAAGTTTAGCAGAGGAAAAACAAAGAGGAGAGAATATAACTGCCTCCTATGTGTATGTTACAGTGGTGAATTCTAAAGAAGAAAAGCTGTGAGGCAGTGAAGGACACTACTGGGGCAAAAGAGTGGGAAGAGTAGTGCTGATTATGAAGGTATTTTGATTGAAAATAAGACTTATTTGTAGCCATTAGAGGTCTGAGATCGAGGAACAGCCGCCAGCTAAAGAGTATGGTGAGCAAACCTACCTGGTGTTAACTCGATGAACTTCTGAACAAATTTATATGACAAGCACTGGTGATAACAGGGGATATATCAGGGTTCCTAGGAGGTTTTCCTTGGTCTTGCATTCCTGTGACTTGACACATTTTTAGTTAATGGACACACACCAACCAAGTGTAACAAATGCCCATGGGGAGGCTGTGCATGCAATGCTGACTGCTTCCTGATCCTGGGGTGCAAGGCCTGTCAGACCACTAAGAAGTGATCCACCAGAAGTTGATGTTAAAAGAAGAAGACAGAGAAAGATGAGTAGAGATTTGTTTTGGTACCAGACATCCACTAGTTACATATTACATGGCTTTGCAGAACTTCCCTGTTCTAGACAGAGAGCCACAAACCACTCTCCACCTACCTACAGCTCTCAAACTGCCACAGACAAGATGTTTGTAGGTGGGAGAGGCCATCTGGAAGTGCCCATTTTGTGGATGAGAGAGCATTTGGGAAGTGTAGTAAAGATGCCATTGATACCATGCATAGACTGCTGTTCCACAGAAACTGTCTACTGAAGCTATCCAGTAGGAATGGTTACCTTTGAAACACAGAGTTTCTAGGGTAGTTGCAGGGCACAAAAGATGAGAAGCTTATTGTGTGAATTCAGAGTGCTCCTGCCTCCCCACTGCAGCTTGCATCACAAAAAATTCTTTTTAAAATTTGCTCTTCCTCTTTATCCCACAACTATTTCCTTCGGCTATTTCAGCTGTCTATAAAGCTGACATCTGCAACTTTTTGCAGGATTGGCACAACCCATAAAATCAACTGGTATTTTCTCCTGGACTAGATCCTAAGGTGGTATTATTACTTTTATAACAAGCTGAAACGATACTCCTGATAAAAATTGAAATCACAGTGTGAATAAATTGGCTACTTTACCCTGCCATTATCAGAGAAATACAAGGAATGCATAACTGAGATCCTGGACTGCTACACTTAGGTACAGGGTCAAAACTCCATTTTCTCTGTTCAAAGTCTAAATGATTTTGGTGATTTTGTATCAAATGTCACTCCTTTTAACACACCCTTTACTTTTTTTTTCTTCTAAAACATTCTGCATCCCTGTTATGAATCATGACTAAAGGAAAAAAATAAATCTGTACCAGCCAGTCTTTATGTTATTTCCCCAGATGGAGTTTAGCTGCTCTCCAAACACTCCAGTGTACACTTGCTTTAGATAATATCAGCCAGGACGGCTGAAATCTTTTATGTAAGCCAGTAAAACTAAGATGTGTGATTTTGCATGGGGGAAATTATGGAATGCTAACATGAGCTGGTGAGATTTAGTAACTTTCAGCAGAGGAGTTAGAACAAGTTGCTGGAGGGCTTCTCCTCTACTCACTCACCTCTGGTAGCGATTCCCTGTTTGCAATAGTCTCCATTTTTGCAATGTTAGACCTGTTTCTCCTGCCTTTCTGTAGGCAATTTTCTTTTGTTCCTGGGTGAATGCCTCTGCTTCAGTAAAATCTCTCCTAAATACCAGTTCATCCAAAAAGCTTAGCAATACGAGAAGGAAGCAATTAAAATTATGAATTTAGAATCCATATGCAAACTCTGCTGGTTCTCAGACCGGGCACTTCCAAAAGGACAGACTCTCTCTCCAACTGGTATCTGCAGTGAATACATTAATAACACTTAAACCATTTATCTTTCATGATAAAACAAACTCAGTTCCCAAACTCTTCCAAAGGATAGCTTATGGGTTACCATCAGCTCCTAGCTTTGCTCATTAAGAACAACTCATTTTCAAACATTGCCAATTATCTCATCTCCACTAGCTGATGAACATTTTTACCAAGAGAAGGCACTTTCCAATACCTCTGTCTTTAGACAGAATTTTGTCTCTTTTCAATCACTTCTGTAGACTTTTCTTCTACTTTCTGTATCTTTAACTAGTTTAAAGTTGTCGTTTAAGCTGTCACAGATGTATATCTGTTGGAGACATACTCTGCTATACAAAATAAACAGTATTACACCTTACCCTTCAATTCCCATTTCTATTAAGAACACGAATATCACCCTTTGTATTGTGAACACAAAATAAGGAACAAAGTGGAATCATCAGTCCAGGGATTGATGGTGGAATAATCTTCAATAAAAATAAAAGAGAGAAAATCCTGGTCTTTAAACCCTCTGCCTCAGTCCCTGTCTCTGAAGATGGGGAAAAATAACACAGGATTTGATTACCTGTCTGTAGAAGTGAAAAAGTCTAACACCAAATAGCAGTCCTAAGATTTGCAGCATGGTATTTGTAGGTTTTCTCTAACACATGAGAATTTAAGCTACTTCTTACTTTCATTTTTGCTGCGACTCAACAAAATTTCTGTCACTACTTATCAAAAGTAAACATGGAGTTACTGTTCTGAGTATGTATGTATCACTACAGTAAAAGTCTGTTGGCCTAACACAGGACTCTGTAATGCTGTCTTCTTCTGAAGAGCTCTTATCCAGTTGAAAAGTTCACCTTACCATATCAGTTATTTTTGTTTAGAAATATTTTAACTTTTTGTTCCTAATGGAAGCCAATCAGAAAAATGAGGGCAAGAGGTTAAACATACATCTGGTCTCCCTATTTAACGCAGGGGTTTATCTTTTGCATGCTGCTTCTGATAATTTAGCAGGGAGAGCACAAAGGAAAAGAAAAGCTTCCCTGCCCTAACACGTGTATATTTTTCTGTTATGAAAATGGCAGCATTAATTTCTCATTTGACATATGAAATAGCTCTGCCATACAAACCTGTATTTTTCAGCTTTGTGCTTAATTGCTGGAGCCAAGAAAGGGAGGCGAAGAAATAAGACAGATCTTGCTTGGGCTTATACTGTTTAAAAAGTAGGCTATGGCAAGCATGGCTCTCATTATATTTAAGTGAATTAGTCTGTTTCCTTTAAAAAAGGAGGGGGGGGGGGAGGGGAAAGGGGAGATTAACAAGCCACCAAGGGCCTGCTGTAAGATTTTGACACTTTTAGTGGCTTGTGACATATGACTTGTGAGTATCAGCTCTCCTTCAAAATCAGAAAACAAATCTACCATTTGGATAAGGAATGCACAAAAAAAAAAAAAGAGCAGCAAAAACTCTGCTACAAGGTCATGTTAGCTAGGATTCATTAGCAAGGTATTTATTGGAACAGAGAATGAGATAAATTCTTCAACTGACTAAACTCTGAAATTATTATTAGATATCTAGAAGTCTCTAACATTTGTCACCCTTTGCTAGGTAAAGCATATGTTACGGTCCTCCTGAAGGCAATAATCTAATGTGTCCAAATACTTTAATAATGACACAGATTTCTACTTATTCTCAAGATGTTTCACATCATGAGAGCTTTCACATCATAAACTTGATAGAGCAAGCTCTCAGAGGTGCTCACAGCAATAGCTGCACAAGGATTACACCTGAAAACCTAAGTGTGCTGTTCAGTTAGGGCCCTTACACATTCTTTGGAAACTTCATCTTATATGGTACGTTAGTTGCATCATCATGCAATCTACTCTTGCAATACCAGTATGTCTGCGAGTGGCTAACAGGAGTTTTGCACGTAGAACTTCTATAGCTTGACACACAAAACACACCTATAAATGAAAAGCTTATATATATATATTTATGACTGGCTACTGTGAAAAGCAGAAAGATTCTGAAACTACCACGAAAAAATACTTAGCTGAAAAAACAACAATATGAATATTAGAAAATGCCAGACTGAAGTTAACTCAAACACCAAAATTATGTTCGTGTCCCCACTATGAACTTAATGCGAAGTGTCTGGTAACCTCAGCTATAACTTCCTGTATTAAGCACAAACTAGTTAGACGTTTTTACATACTGGTTTTCCTGCTCATCATTACAGATATTTCTTGAGTCTGCATTGGTGTGTGAGCACAGAGACTCATACTCCTCACATCTGTGGCTCCCTTTTTAAAGATTTTAAACTGACTGTGATTAAGTTTTGGAGATCCCAGGATAAGAGAGCTGACTAACACTCTCCATCCACACAGTGGCAATTTTTTGGTAACATTGAATTTAATAGTTCAGAGAGCACTAAAGATCTTCCTGAATATAAGCACTGTGGTCTGCTTTTTTAAAAATTTCATTTTGGACACAGGAGTTACTTAAATCAGCCTGTACTGAAATGCTACATCAATCTTTGTTATGCCCTGAGTACAGCTGAAAACAAAAAAGTTACATCTTGCTGACCTTTATGGTCTACTCTGTACATTTATAAAATCAGCAAAAGCAAAGAGGGAAGAGTTCCACAGAAAAATTATTATAGGTATTTTACAATAGCGTTTGTCTCCAAATCCTCATCTTTGCAAAATGTTTCCTGTTTCATAAGCAGAATCAGCTGCAAGCAGAGTCCACAAATGCATGTGTGGCAGAACTGAAGGAATAAAGCAAGCATGGTGAATTTTGAGCAAATCTGGATAATGCTTTGAGGAATTATTTGGTGTGTGGTCTGAGGCAAGAAGCCACAGAGAGGCGGAAGTTAATCTTATGTACTCCCCAGCTGCAGATATGTCTTTCTGAGAGCAGGCTGCAGCAGGAGACACAGAAGAAATGACCAAGAGACCAGATTAATACCACATGAGCCAAGTGTCAGCCTCATTATATGTGTTTTCACTAAAGTTGAAAAGACTTTAACTTGGATGGCTGTCATTTCAAAGAGAAGTTGTGACATGTAAAAGTAACTGTAATAAATTAAACTGAAAGAATATTGTCCGTGACACTAAAGGGGAAGTATCAATAATAAAAAAATGGTAGGAAAAGAAATAAAAGCTAAACAAATAATTCCAGTAGTTTAACTCCAGGGAAATTCAGGGAAATCAAGGAAGTCCCAAAAATGTATAATAGGGCCAAATGCAATAAATATTGGATGGAGATCATGCTCAAATTTCTTTAACTAATAGGCCTGACATTAAAAAGAAGAGAGTGAAATTACAATTATATTTTAATTGTTTAATCATGGAAATTATACAAATCCTTGATCTGAAACATCCTAATGTTCATACCTTTGAAGCAAAATAAATTTTGATATCGCTCATGACTATAACTTTCATACAGCACAATCAGATCTAGAGCTCAGCTTGACAGAAGGACAGATCCAATTTGCGCCTACACCCACGCTGTTTGGTTAGGAGCTATTTTGCCATTAACTTTTGTATTATGCTATGTAATGAATTTGTTGAGTAATCTTGACAGAGTGCTTGCAAGAGAGACTATAGAATATTTTTTTTTCTGGGTGATGTTAAGTTTTTTCTAGTCAAAAGACAAACAACTAAGTCTGCTAGAGTTAAGAAGTAGCCTACTCTTTCCTGTTCTATAAGAGGAAAAAACTGTCTTTGCTATTCCTTATATCCAAATCTCTCTGTAAAAAGAGAACTATTACCCTCTGGGTGGCCTTTTTTCCCACTGGCACTCATTACAGTGTTACTGGTGTGTTTCACAAATAATTTGTTTTCATAACACCCTTGCTTATGTAGGAAGTATTACTATCTTCATTTTATAAGCAGCAAAGATCCAAAGAGACATTAGACTCAAATACATTTATAAATTTTGGGGTACAATGGATAACAAACATGTATAGGACCTGATATTTCATAATACCTAACACTTTACGGCACTCCCTATACTCAGAGTTTCTTTCCCACAGACTATCCTTGTGCCAAATTGTTCAGTCTTCTTCCCTCTCCCTTAAGTAGATTCCTCCTCTGTGTTGCTTAACCATCAGCAGGAGGAGCACAAGGAACTCAGAAAAGTGCCCCAGCTCCCTTTATGGCCAGGGTATCTTCACAGCACATGGCGAAGGGCATGAGCCTTTGGTTTCCCACAATCCTACATCATTATTCCAGTTTCAATCTTGATTTAAAAAAAAAAAAAAAATAAAAATCCATCGTGGTCTTTAAGAATCTTTCTAAAGTTCAAAAAACCCCCACAAACCCTTTGAGAAAGAAAGCTGATGTTGGACCTTTTCTTTCCCCACCAACTTAGTTGCAACCTTGATGGAGTAGTTGCTCTGTGAGGTATACCATCCAGTTGAAATGCATTTCCTGATCCAAAGCCCTATAACAAGGTATTTTACACACTGCATTTACTAATAGTAACCTTTTTATGCCTTTCATACAATGATCCTAAAACATTTTTATCCATGTCTGTGGTTCCAGTCTTGTAGCTCCTTAACACACAATTACCAGTAGCTCTGAAGGAATCAGCAGTCACAGTTCTTGGCTGTTTTATGCCATATGAGAAAAGGAAGTACCAAGGAATAACGAAGTAATATATAGCGGTTACATAGTCTAAATGCCATGGGATGTACAGACTGGGTTCCAACTAGGAACCACATTATTCAGGCACGTGAATCTGTGAGAGAAATGGTCCATTTCTCTACATAGTACTTCAAGCAGAGATTTTTGTTAGTATTATTCCCCTCCTCCTGTCCTGCAGTATCTCCCACCATATGTTGGCAATAGGAAACATCATCACTGCCAGGATGAATTGCCAGTCTGCATGATCTCAGCATCTCCCTCCATTTTCCTTGGCTTAGGACTAGGGCTGCCCACAAAGCAAAACCCAAGGGAAGCACCAAAACTGCTTGAATTGAATCCACTTCTTGGCCTCAGAAACAGCATGATTTTCACCTCTTGGTGCTAACCTTTATAAATTGTGTTTTAACTGCTTAAGTGGTTTAAACTGTGCATTGCCCTAAGAAATGAGTCATTGCTTGTGTGTGCTTATGGGTGTTTGGAAGCAGAGGATATGCTGGTCTGTGAATAAAAGCTAATAGACATGACAGTAAATGTTCATAATAATTGGTGTACTTGCACAACATGTGCCTTCCCCAGCATCTTCACCTATAAGAAGCTGAAACATTTCCTTCCATTTCCTACATGCCACTCACTTTCCAACCTATTTCTCTCAGAACCAGATGAAGTGATACTTTAAGATCTGGCAATGGTTTGGATGTCCAGCTGTACCTCAGAACACATGGTGAAACTCGGCTTGTACTAACTCTCTGCTCCACTTTACACAGAGTGGTGTCTTAGCCCAGCCCTTTGGCCAAAATACCTGCTGCTGACCCAGCTACCCAGTAAGGGTAGCACCAAACCCACATATCTATCTTTTACAGGAGGAGGTCATCTTTCTAGCATCTGAAGAGCCAGGTGAGCAACCAGGCCTAGATCTTGAAGCAGACTAACAAAATGTGCCCATAGCTTGGCTCATGCTGCTTCTTTCCATGTTAGCTTTGCAGTTACAGATCCTCAGCACACAATTTCTGTATTACAGTTATTAGCACCAGTGTTTTGACAAAGGAAAGGTGTCCTGTCATCCAAACTTGGGCCATGTGCACTGTCAAGCTTCCCGCAAGACAGGGGAGAAGGGCACAGTGAAGTCAGCTAACGTTACAGTTCAGGGGAAGGTTTTCATTAGCCTCCTTGCCTCCAAGGGACAGGTGCCACAGGTACTAAGATCTTTCATGTTGGTGAGAGAGGTACTTCCAGATCTACATGGTTTACACCTTTAATGTTTACCTCCAGAAAAACCATAGGGAAAAAAATAAGTATCTGGGAAATACACAGAGAACAAACTGTATTCTGTTGAAGTCAAAAAGGCTGTTTCAGTGAACATCAGGAGCTTTAGCATCTCCTAAAACATCATAAAAATGTACAAAAAGAAGGCACTAAAACTGCAGTCTTGTAAAATCCACTTCATATTAAATACAGTCATCCTGTATCTTATCCTACAGCATATATTCTCTTGCTCACTGAAGCACAGTTACTGAATATATGAACTTGTAACTATGTAAATACTTCAAATCTTAAAGATAAGCTTACAAGATATGACATACTTCATAACACTAAACACACCAGTCACAAAAATACCCCATTCCATCCCCAAAGATTAATACACCTAGAAGTTTAAGATATCTTGATGTCCTTCAGGTATATGATTCTCATAACAAATATAGTGGATAGTACTAGCATAGTGAAAAATTGAAGAAGAACCAACCAAACAAAACCTTAACTTTTTTTCTTCTTTAACAGGTTTGCTTGTGTCTTCTTTAAAATAGCTTATTACTTCCAAAGGCAAGTTTGCCCACCTTTCTGCTTGTGAGTAGTCTATGCTGACTTTGACATTAGGAATGAAGCAGGTTATTAATCCTCTTGAAGAGGATAATGTGAAGAAAAGAATCCCAGAGCACCTACCAAATAGTATCTAGTATCTACAGAATAGAGTCAGAGAAGACACAATGAAATTTGAGTGTGAAGAGTTATATCCCAATTACACACTTTTAGACAAATTCAACAGGCACCTTAATGACTTCATAGGATAAGACTGTGCAAAACTGATGATGCAGTAAGATGAGACAGGACAATTCAACATCACTGACAGTTCACAGCTGCCCAGATGGGTAAGCCATGCTTTCCCTCTCCCCACTTCTCTCTCACTCATGACACATGCTGCTCCTATTTCTTTTTGTCATCTTTTCTAGTGTTGCTCTGGCACTCGTCACACTTCCCATCCCCTTCCTCTAATGTGGGCACAATATCATTGATTTATACCTAGCCTTCACTTAGCATGATGCCTTAATTGCAATTAAACAACATCCCAGATGTTTCGGTGTTCCCTCCCCAACTCTCTCACACACTGACTACAGCTACACACATGTGCATCAGGAACCTGGAAGAAAACTTATATTTCCTTTATTTCTATGTAATGTTTGAAGCTCTAATATCAGTGGCAGAAGAAGGAAGAGCAACAAGACTTCTCAGGCCTCCCATTTTTCACTTCGGCTCCCCACGTAGGAGAAGAGTCAGGAACTGTAAAAAACAAATAAGTTTATTGTTTTCCACATATGTTTTCCACCATGAAAGGTGTAGGCATCGTATTGCTTTACTAAATCAAGGTTTATGAAATATCTGATCTTTGTTTTTATATAATATTTATGAGCATTCATGTTTCTAGTATCTGCAGCCTTTTCTTCTCTTGCACAACACCAGAAATTATGGAAGGAGAGAGGGAGAAAAGGAGTGAAACTTTTTGGTGTTGTTTCAACATTTCCTTTTTCTTGAAAGTCAGCTTCAATGCGTGTGAAAATTTCTCTTTAACTGTAGAAGTTATACACTACTGACAGATTATTTAGAGGTAAATGTGAAAGGGGACAGGCTAATAATTCTTTAGGCTAACTATAAAATAGGGGAATGCTTCACAGCTGACACCGTGAGTGTATCAACCCAGTAATTGGATGCACGTGTTAGTAGCAGTAAAAAGGCACTGTCCAGTTGTCCACCTTACATGGGAATCTACTTTGAGTGTATTCTTTGATTTACTGTTGCAATTAGAACTGAATGTTCAAAGAAAGAACTCAAGTGACCTAATTTAAAAGCAAAGAGTGCCTTTAAAGCCATTATTTAGCATGTGACCTGGCTCACTTGTAACTATTTCTTTCCCTTCCAATTTCCATTTGTTGCACTGTACTCATGAAGTGTATAATCAGTTTTAATAATCCACTCAGCTAATTAATTCAGTTTTAATATCCATTCAGTGATTAAAGATTAAGCCACTTCCTCCTCACTCCTACCCTTGAAGATTTTAATTTTTTTCATAAACACAGAGTGCTTTCCCAGGCTGACTTTTCAAAATTTCATGTAACAGAGCTTCCTGTCTCCTTCTTACTATGTTGCAACTAACAGAGATGTTTTACAGAAAATTGGCACTAGAAATAGAAGCAATTAATACAGCTACCAAAGGCTTTTTCTAGTTAACAGAACTCATGGTTGCAAGGCCACTGACTACTTTTCTGTGTTCAAAGCAATGAAAGGCTGCAAGATACTAAAATAGTACATCAAAATAGGTTGTCAAAGCAAAAGAATAAGAATTTGTTTGATAAGGGCATACAGTTAGACTAGCTGTACTAGTATACCTACCAACCAAGAAACATACATGTGCTAACAATAACCATTTAGTCCTCCATTTCTGATCTGATAATTTGGTCATAGCCCAAAGCAAGCCAAGGTTACTTCTCCATGGAGTCTCATCAAGCTGATGTTGGTTATTAATGCTGCTAAACATTCAGACTATTTGTGCTGTTCAAAGTGGCAAAGAGGTCATTAGATGATAAACCCTAGAATATTAGGATAAGGTAGTTCAGTGCCTTATGGCAACTGGAAGCAGTGGTAGCAAGCGTTCAAAATGTGCAAACGGAAATTTCAACTCAGTGCTGTTTTGGGGAAGAAGGGACTGTAAGAGCTTGGTTCAGAAAGCTCTTCAGAAAGCTGAGAAAACAAACAAACAAAAACAAGCTATGGAGGGAGCAGTATAACAGATCCCAAGCTGACCAAATAATTTCTCCGCTTTGCTGACACTTTTTCTATGATCCCAAATATTAAGCTTAGGAATAGAAATACAGTATTCTTTACAAAGATTTTTTTTCTATTTAGAACCTTCCTTGTGCAATTATATTACTTACTCAGAGAAAAAAGTTGGGAATCCACCATGACAGGTGATATTGCCCTATGTTCATACAGGTACCTGCTATTTTTAACCTAAGACACAGGGGTTAACAAGATTTGCTCACAGAAGGGTTTTTCCTTTTCCAGAATGAAAGTCTCTGTGGAATAAATGAAAACTCCCCTATTGCAGGATCTGATCTGACTCCCATTTGAAGTGAAAAGGCCCCTATTCATACACACAGCTCAAAGACATCTGAAAGTCATCTTAAAATGCTTTATTTCAAAACAGAGGATCTTATCCTATGAGTGAATGCATCCAAGATGTTTCAGAAGTGTAAGCACATTCTATAGTGCTCACTCAGCTAACGCCATCTTCAAGGGAAGCTTTGACCGAGCCACTACCTGAGAACCCTCCCATTAAAACCAAAGCATGGCACCTATAAGCCTGCATGTTCCTTGGTTTCTTTATTCTGAGGTTTTAAGTGGAGCAAACTTCCAATTTCTCTATTTTTTTCTTTTTTTTTTTTTTTTTTGCAAGTGGCTATAAGTTAGATTTATGAAGACAAAAAGACTTCTTACAACTGTATATTTTGAACAGATTTATGACAGGGCTATCAGCATGGAGGGTCCACAAGGCAGGAATGCAGTAAGAGTAACAGGAGACTGTCATGTAGCCATTAAATAGTACAATTCTTTCCACATTCATAAATCCTAAGTGCCTAAGGTTGTATACTGCTGGTTATATTATGTAACAGAAAGAAGGGAAAAAAAAAAAAAAAGGACTTGAAGTGAGAAATCATCTCCATAAGAACTCATACATTTCATAATAAAGAACCTAAGTTTCAAATTACATTACTAAACCAGTATTATTTCCTATTTAAAGTATTCTGATTGCTAAAAAAATAAACCAGATCTCTATGGAGAGTAAAACAACAAAACACATATGCCTACTGATCAGTATTTGGAAAAACAGAGAAAAGTTCTCACATTAATTTACAAACATCAGCTCATTAGGAGTTGATAACCCCAAACAGCTAGCTTAAAAAATGCCCGGTAGCAAAAGAATGTGTTTTACCATGTATTTTAATCCGGTTTGAGCTTTACAGCTGAGGTTAAGGTACCTGTCAAGCTTTATGATTTTACTGCACTTGAGTTATAATCAAAAAAATGAGTTTAATCAAAACACATTTAATGCTATTTTTATGTATATAACCCAATATATAACAGAAATCTGTATTTATGTGTCATGTATATATGCACACACTTAAAACCCTCAGTAGTAATGTTCAGCATTTCTAGTAATTAGAGTGGTTGTTTACAATCCTTTGGGCTACAGAATGAGGCTCAAATGTTTCTTGCTATTAGTCGCTGTGTTGCTAATCTGATCCCACACTACGTATCGCAAAACCAAAAAATATCAGGGACTTCAGCAGATCCTAAAGCTATGTATAAAAGATAATTGCATACCCAGGGGAAAAGCCTGGAATAGGTTAGCTCATGAGAAGTAGCTAATTATTTCATGCTAGCTTCTCCAGTAAACACTCTTAGTCTTCAATTGCAGTGCCTTCACACTGTTTGGATCAATCCACTCTGGATGCTCAGAAGGCCAATTAATAGACTCTCAGCTGGTGTAAACCCTTTTAGCTTTGCTTGAGCAAAATTAGCTCATACAGCTGAGGATCCAGCCCCTTCTAGTCCACCTACTTCGAGCAGAGGTGACACCAGACAGTGGCTGTGCCGCCATCTACCGTAGATTTTGCAAAGCACTGCTTGGTCTAAAGCCCGCAGGAATCGCTCCGGCAATTCTTCCCACTAGTATCCAGGCTCAATGACACAGCCTCCACTCCCTAAACACGTACTTAAATAATGGCCTGATCCTGTAATCCTTGCTCAGGCAGAACTCTCTCCACAGACTGCAGGTTAGCTGCTGCGAATTAGGCATTGCATATTGTTATCATTCTTCAGCTACTAAGATCCCTCCTGTAAATTTGAAGTCTGTGTGCTTCATAGCAATATTAACAGTTGCCTTAAAAGTCAATTGAAAATAGTATAACACTCGAAAATACGTGCAGGTGTTCCTGAACCAGCTTATCATATATCATGTAGCCTGATGCATGCCATGCATTAAACCCAATGAGTTTCACTACCTTCAAGAAAGCTTTCCGGGTGCAGATAAGGTCAGAATCTGCACACATGCAGCTCTCTCCCAATTTTAATATATGGCTTAAGCTTCTCTTGGTCATCTCAGATCAAGTTATAGTGAAAGCTTTTGTAATTGCTCCTTGGAGGCTTTTTGGTTTTGTTTTTCCCCCAGCAAGTACTTAAGTCACCAGAAAGCAGTACATCTCTCCGTATTCGTGCGTGCAAATGGCTCTACCAAGAACAGGGGCAAGGGACTTTACAGCTGTGGTGCTGTGGGACGAGCTAGTAGTTGCATTTCGAGGACAAGCTTCCAGATATAAAGAACAATAAATCAAAACCTGAAAAGTGTCCTACTTCTATCTAGTGACAGACACCCTCCAGCTATGCCAAATGCTGCATGTGCTCCCAGCCTCCTGACAGACCAGTGAGAACCCACCTCTGTTCCCACGACCCTATAGGTAGAGAAAGGCTGATGGAATAGTTTCAGGCATTCAAGTTGGAAAATATCTGCCAGAGTATTTAGCACAATCTACACAATAATTATAGAGAAAAATCTATGAATGCTGCTTGAGCCATTTAAAGGCTGGAGACTAAATTCTGTTTTCTGAATGTTTATTCTGACTTTCTCCAACCGCTCTTACTTGACAGTGCTTAGTTGGCTGCCAGCCATGAAAGCTGTTGTCTAATTACACAACATACCATGATCTTATAGCCCTATAGATAATGCTTTACTGCAGCAAAAATGGATTTCAAACATTAGCATATGAGAAAAAGAAAATCAGTCCTCAAATTAGGATATTTCAAAGTCTTTGTATTTGTTTAGCAAAGCACGGCTTTAAAAGAGGAACTTGTATTAGAGATTAAATAGCCTTTAATGTTAAACAGGCTACAATTTAGTGGGCTAGCTGGCTAATCCTTTTTGCAGAAATCTATTCACATGTAATTACATATTTTAGACTATCTTAAAGTTATACTTGCATGGAATCAGACCAGCTGGGGATTATGGTAGTATGATGATGGCACAGCCACACGTGAAGTTATGAAAAGCACAGATTTTGTGAATCACTTGCAACATTTTCTTACACAGACACTCTTGAAATAAAGGCACAGTAAATATATTCTTAAATGGTCTCAGACTATGTACTTTTACAGAAAAAACAATTTCACCCTTCAAATTTTAATGACTATCAAAGAAGAACATACAACTGTTTGACTTATCTTCTGCTAACAAGATCCTAATTCTTTTGCATTTAAAGGTGTACACTAGTTCTGACTTTGTGATGTAAGCGCAGTTAGCAAGTTGCAAGTTTTAAGATGATGGGAGTCTTCACTGCACGTGAACTTGAGGGACAGGAGACAGCTATGTATAATAAAGGCATTGTTTTGCTTTTATGGGAAACAATTACATTCTTTCAGTAGATACTCTGCAGGTGTGACAATAACCACGACATCACCAAGAATGCCAATCCTCTTTCTGATGCACTGACTGGAAAACTAGGAAAAAAAGAACCGTACCCTATAGTTGCATATCATACAGTTGCATGGGGTTCCATGTAGACTGAAAGCGTAGAAAGGTGTCTATGTGCATTTCAGCGTATTCTACCTTTTGGCAAGATCTCACAGAAGTTCATGCATGTGTGTAACTTTACTCACTGAACAGTTGTGCTGGCTAAGTGGGATGGCTCAGATGAGTAGTTACTTCTCCTAGTACACTGTTGTCAGATTGGGCCCCTTTTGCAGCCTTTTCGGCAGCAATATTCTACACAGAATGGCTTTTTCTCAGAGAAGCACACAAAGCTTTCAGAATCTCATTTTAGGGGAATGATGCTGTCCTCCTTCACAAACAAAAGTAAATCTAAGAAATACAGTGCCAGGGCTTCATTCCATATAGATTCAAAGTGAAGCCTTCATCATAGCTCCTTTTTTCAAGAAATTGGCTTTCTATGAGATATATAAAGGGAGGTGGTAAGATTAAGCTGCTTTGACATCTAAAGCTTTTACAAACATTAAGTGCATGATAAAGTATGAAGTTGCAAGGTGGAGCAAGCGAAGTAGTGACATATGATATAGCAGTCCTCTCCTCCCTGTTTATAAGCCTGTATTATGAGTATTTAATAGAAATACAGCTGAATGAACAGTAATGTCTATCATACAGCATGGCAACCTGCTGAAGTACTCCATACTTTATACATCAGCTAAGAAGAGATCTACTTAAGTCACTTTAAGTTGTTTTAATTTAACAGAAGATTTATCACCAGGTTTATCTGGATTTATGTGAAACAACCCAAGAACCAAAACGTGGTTTTCCACCAGTGAAGCAAGTCAGAGAGTTTCCTCCAACACAACAGAGCTTACTTTCTCAGCATGCTACTGTAGTAAGACGCAGTCACTTAAGAGTTACAAAGCAATATACTGTGATTTACTACAGTTACTTCAATTTGAGATTGCACAGGCAGGAAAATCGAATAAAGGTTACATTTCTAGCACTGACAGCCAAAAATACATTACCAGAAGCATGCTATTACTAAAAGCCTAATTTGTACTACAGAAAAGCTCGAAACTTCAGCCATGGAAACAGCCATATGACTTTTGCTTTGAAATAATTTCTTAAAGAAAAAAAAAAAATGACAATGAAACGCGTGTGAGGTCTGTGCGAACCCAGCCCCAGATGTTTACAATGGAGCGAGTAGCGGTATAGCGGCGCTGCAGCCCGGGAGCGGCGCGGCGCGCCAGGGACGCGGCAGGCACCAGCACCGCCGCACCGCGGGTGGCTGCGCGGCCGCGCACCGGCACCCCCACGGCGGAGAGCAAACACAGGCAAAATCCCAGCCCGAAGGAGAAAGCCCCTGTCCCGGGCTCGGGGAGGAGGGAGCGCGGAGCAGACGGCTCTTGTGCAGCTCGGGGGAAAGAGTGTGTGTGTGCGTGGGGGAAATCGATGCATTGTTTCAATACAGCGTTCTCGTCAAGGCGCTTTAATGACAAGGGATAATGATTTTCAGATTCGGGAGACAATGCCCCCCCCCCCCCCCCCCTCCGCGCCACATCCTTACAAATCTTTCTAATTTGCTTTTCTGCCAGGCAAAGAAACAAACTGTGCTCGGCGAAGCCATTTGCACAACAAATGTAAGCGGAGATATTCTCAGCTACGGGCCGGCGGGGAGCGACGGCCCGGAGGAGCCCACCCCACCTCTGCCCCGCGCCCCCTTCCCCTTCCCTCCCCAGCCCGCGGGCCCGGGGCTGCAGCTCCCGCCGCGGCCGGGGCGCTGGGGCGGGCGCGGCGGCCGCTGCCTGGCAGCGCGGCGGCGGAGCGGTACTTACTGAAGGGGCAGTTCTCCTTCTTGGTGCCGCTGACCTTGCCGTTCTTCTCGATCTTGAGAAAGTACTTGTTGTAAGAGTAGAGCTTCCTCTTGCGCACGTCTCCTTGGAGGTGATTGTAGCTCCGCACGTGTCTCCCCGCACTGGAAGGAGAGGAGAAGGACGAGGGGAAGGAGGAGGATGATGAAGAAGAAGAGTTGGTGGCCTCCGGGGACAGCATGTCCTGGCCGAGGTCATGGCAGGTGACAGGCACAGAAGACACCAAGAAGAGCAGCAGCAAGCAGCAACAAGGCAGGTGGGAAAAGGCTGAGGCACCATTTGTCAGTATCCATTTGCACATTGTACTGAAACTCTGGGCGCTGGAAAATGTCTTATCAAATGAAACATACTGGAAGGGTAAAACCTGGTAAAAGGCAAGTGGAGAGCCGGTGGTTGCTGCTTCTGGTTAGATCCCTCTGAGCTCTGATCTGGCCTGAAGTAAGTGCACCAACATCCATAACTCAGGGGACAAATCGCCTCAGAAGTTGCTGCCTTTTAATCCTTCGAGTCCTCCCTCAGAAAAAAGAGCTGTTGGTTTTTTTGGGGGGGTTGCTGTGGTTAATCCTCTTTCCTTTTGCTTTTCCCCACCCCACCCCCCCACATACACACACACTCCCCAACCTGCTTTGAGACTTCCCAGTAGTTATTTTGTTCTCTTCCTCACTCCTTTCTTCACCATCTTAGATGCAGAAAGGTCTGAAAAATAGATGACAGCAAAGTGAACAACAACAACAAAAATAACTAAGCAGCGGAAAGGGGTGCTGGAAGGGATTTTTCACACATACCCCTTTACATATACACACGCATTCACACTTTGTGGCTTTGCACCTTCTTCTGATCCCCACCCCCTTGCCTTTTTGCAAATCCCAAGCCAGTTGCACAACTCGTCCTTTCTCACTGACAACCCCAGAGGAGGCAGTTTCTTTGTTTTGCTTTGAATTCTCCAGAACAGTATTAAAAAAAAAAATCCACAGAGAGAGAGAGAGAAAGAAGGAGAGAGAGAGGAGGGGGGGAAATCCCAACTTGTCGTCCCCGTCCCCCCTCCCTTCCCTTCCTTTCCCTCCCCCTTTGGTTGTAAACAGGTTGGAAGTTGTAGCCTAAATGTCAGCGATTACAAGTCAGAGGTGGGATGTGCCTCTGGTGGTCAACCCTTATTTGCAGGGGGTCAAGCAGCGGTGGGACATCTGAAACCCTTTTGCAGTTGGAGCGAGCGGTGCCTGCTGCGGAGGGAGCCCCGGGAGCTGCCCTCGCTTCCTCCCGGGCTGCAGCGGCGGCGGCAGCAGCCGCCGCCTTCGGCTCGCTGCTAATTGCTCCTAAAGCGTTCTTCTCCTCAGAGCGCCGGCCACCAGCACGGCTTGGAGACTCATGCTTTACTAATTTCCCTGTCTTCCAGGCTGAACCAATCGCCTCTAGGGAGGCTTCCCTTCCCCTTCTTCCCTCCCCAACTTGTTTTCTAGCAGAGGACTTTATTTTATTTTTTTGGCAGTGAAGTGCTTGAGAAAGCCACCTGGAGCTTGTTGCCTGCTAGATCTCCCCCTCCCCCCCCGCTGGAGGAGGGGTTGGGTGGAGAGGTTGGAAAGAAGTGTATACTACAGGCAGACCTTGGAAAAGCAGATTATATGCTGGTCAGAGGGAGTGAAAAGGGGAAAGAGACATAATTAGCTCCTTTTCCTTCTTCTTTGCCAGCTTCCATGGAGGTCCTTCTCCCTCCTTTAATGAATCAGTGATTTCTCGCTTCCGCTGCTGAAATAAAAAGTTCACACTTTAGCCTGCTCTTCCTTTTAAGCCTCTCAAGATTTATTGTGTCTCTTTCCCCACCCTCACCCTTCTTGTCTCAAAAGAAATCAGGGCCCTAAATGACCATTTTCTAATTGCTAACATGAGTCATTTACTGAATCACGCGTCTGACTTCAAAGCAAAAGGGGCTTTATTGGGATTGCAAAGGTTTCCCCATAAAATCTGTCTGAATGTTTTGCTGTCTTTTTTTTTTTTTTTTTTTTAAACTAATGCAGTTTCCTTTGCCAGAAAAGAACAAATTCTCCATTTTCAAGGCTACTTTAAAGTGACTGTTCAAGTTATTATTTTCCTGGAGGGGTATATGTTGTTGGTTTTTCCTCTGATGCCACCTCCCTGAATGGATTTCTCATTTCACATACTGAATGTTATGACAGATTCATACTTCTAGCCCGTCACTGAACTGTCAACTTTCCCAGTGAATAACAGGCATCTTCCATATGATGTATTATCTTTTAACACCAGAATAAGGGATCAGGGACTGACAGGATATGGACATCATGCAAGACATTAAATTTTGGTTCAGTATTTAGTATTATAAAACAACTGTTTTATAATGCAAGATGGGACACTTGCTAAGAGAATGGAATAGCAGAGAAGTGAAGCAGTGCAGAAACGTAGCTCACTAGGTAAACCCAGAACTTTTTGAAATAGAAGCAGTTTAATAATGCAGATCAGTGGAATGCAATGGAAAACTGACTATGAAATTGCATTTGTCATGTGGAGTAAATCTTAATTTAAACAATGAAAATGCAGAAAAGAACAAATAGTTCTAAAATTAGACTGATTCATTAGATTAGGATGTTAAATATATTGTTAACTTCACAACAGAAATTAGAAATTATTTTCTCCAATTATGGCGTTCATTCTGGAGGGAGTTGGCTCCTAAATTTATGTGTTCAGCTTCTGGGGGTGACATTTAAACAGCCTTAAAAATGAAACCATTTAATGTTAGAATCAATATGTTTTATGATGTTGTTTATGGTACTTCAGAGTATTTATTCTGCATGGATTTGCACTGAGTGCAAAGCATTTCAGAAAATTTTCTGTGAATCTGATTTAGGCTTTCCTTTTTTGGCAACTAATAAAGAAATAGAAATAAAACAACTAGGAAAAGCAAAAGCCTACTTTTCAGTGAATGCCTGAGCTTACATGTAGTTCTACAAAGCTGATGTCAATGTTTGCTTGCTGTCTAGGTCATGAAGGGTACAACATGTTATTTCTAAAATTGAAGTTCTTTGATTCCAGGAGCTTAAATCATAAATAATTATTATAATGTCTTAAAATTATACATTTGAAGAAACCTTTCATTTTCTTATCTTTTACCTGTCAAATGCTGGAAAATACAGTGAACCAGCATTTCAGGTGGCAGGAGAAAATAGTAGTTTGGGTGTCAAACAGATGTATTTAACCCCTACTCATTAAAAAAATAGGTACTTTCTTGAATTTACTCAGGAGTTCTGCTTGCTTAGATCCATTTCTAGCTTGTGATTGGCTGAATGTTGGTCGTAAGATCTTGTGTTTAAGAACAAAACCCACATATCCGGAATTTCATATTAAATTTTCTTCTGGCAGGTGCAATATTCAGTGAAGTATTTAAAACTACTACAACGCATAGAGTCCTTTTCTATCCTGTGTGATGACAGGGAGGGCATTTACAAAACAGAGTCCAAATGAAAAGCTGACATAGCTTTTTAGATTATATCTCATTCTTTTTTCTACTTTCTGTATAGCCTTTCTTTTATAGCACAGTTGAATCCCTAAATACCCCACTACTTTGTATTGTCAGGTCACCTCTTAGGTTAGCCTGAGAAAGCCTGAGAAAAGTTCCACAGGAAAGATGCACTATTTAACGGAATTCAATCTGTCCCAATAGATTTGAATCACTAACATAAATGTATGAATGTAGATTATATCTCTGTAATGAGGCCTGAATCATTCTCAGTTACTTCAAAGGACTGAAATTCAACCTTCCTTTTTAGCAGCAACAATCAGACCTTAATGGGTTCCTTTATTAATTGTTCCATTGCTAAGCTTGAAAAGCATCTACCTTCAGTACAGGTCCTAGACTAGAAATGGTACCTACTGCTTCTAAAGTAGTGTTTCTGTTTTGCTTTTTATTGCTCCAAGATTCTGTGAAAATTTTCCTGTGCTGCAGTTTTATACGTGTTGAATTACATTGACCCATCCAGAATGAAATAAAGAAAACCCTTTCTAAGAAATGTGCAGAAAGTAGAATACATATTTTAAGAATTCTCTTTTCAGGCTGTTTTCTTTCTAAAGAGTGTTCAGGGAAATGAGTTTCACAGGTGAATTTTAAGGAAAAATAGTCTAAACAGAAATTTTTTTTGGATACTTGTAGCAATAGCTTATGTCACTTTTTTGTTTTGTGATCAGTAAAGAGGTATATTTGGTGTTTGGTTTTGCTTGTGGGTCTTTTTTTCCTTGTTAAGTAGATAACTTGAATCAGAGAAGGAATATTTTAAGGTAGTTGGAATAGATTTTGCCTCGTATGATTTCCCCTAGCCAAGGCATTATCTTTTTTGGTGTTGTAAATAAGTTCTGTCTATGCCTTTGAGTGTTAATATGATCAACTCACAGATGTCACCAGCCCCTCAGTCTGGATGGCTAGATAGCAATCATGAACATTTGCTACTTACAGTAGAGACGCACATGCATCTTCTGGTCATGGGACCCAATTCTGATCTTATTCAAGGTGCTGGGAAATTTGCCAGTGATTTCATTGAGAGAGATCTGGGCCAGGAATGTCACTGCCAGAAAGGCAGCTTTGCCAGAAATGAGGCAATGAATGCCAAATGCCAATGATGGCTCAGATGCCTCCGTCTATAAGTCAGTTCTGAACTGCAGAACTTGGTAGTGTTGTAAAACACTAATCTTGGTTATAAAGAAAAGGCAGTGGCTCATAGTGTCACAATCACCAGCCAGCAATGAGACAAACTGATTTGAGATGCAGTGCTACTTGCTGAAATCTTTACATTGTGGAGTTCGTGCCCACCAACAACAGGGAAGGCCATTGCATTTTATCTGAATAATATGTCTTACAGCTTGAGAAAAAAATCCTCATTACAGTTGTTTTCTTCTGAGAAATCTGCAAAATCACTATCATTGTATTTACCTCTATTTTTCACCGTTTCATGTAAATCCATGTAATTTAAAAAGTGTCAGAATATTAATATTATTCTAATTTTATGTATAGAATGAGCCCTTGAGTTGTCAAAGATCAAGACTGAAGGCAGTGTAACTCATCTGTGTGTATGAAGTTGGAATAAGATATAAAATCAAAACACTGTTTTAGCTGCCTGTAGTGGGATTTGGTAGTGTGTGGAGCATACTGCTTGGCTCATCTGTGCACAGTCCTTTCCAACTAAGTATCCAAAACTGGAGAAGAACTCGAGCAGACTTTAGCAGAGGTTAATAAAATGCTTGTTTCAGCATTTCTTTTTTATTTCAGAACCACTTGCGTTTCTAGGTCAGACATAACAACAGAGACGTACAAAATGAGTCTGAGATAACCAAAATGTAGTTCAGCCAGAGCTGGTTCCACCCAGTCTACGGAGTCACTAGTGAGAATGGCCAAGTGTCCTGCACAGGTTGAGGCTAGTCCTCAGGAGTAAAACGGTACTCACTCTGTGAGGTCTCGTGAAAAAATGAAGAGTTTGCTGGCCCACTGGTGATAAGTAATGATTAGCTGGAATATACCATGTTTCGTGTCTTTTTTAAGAAACAGAATCAAAATATGGCAACTCTTAGGACTGCGCAAGTCACCTTCTTGTGAACAGACATATAAATTGTGGGACAAGGCAGGATTTGCCCCATTACTTACATTAGTAGTATGTATTTCTCTCATGGATGTATTAGCAAAATTGTCTGAATGTTGTGCTTCAAGCATACAATTAAGAAAATTGTTTATCTTCTTAAAATGTTAATTATGGCTATTAGAATATAGTTATGCTGTGTCTGACCAAGAAATTACAAAGAGATGTATGAAAATATCTGTATGAATTTTGTTTGATAAATATAGCTATTAAAAAAAGAAAAAATAAGTTTAAAAAATGCATTCTATGGAAGTCAACTAGAGGAGACTACAGACCCCCAGACACTGAGCTGCAGTGCCATAAATAGCTATGTGCATGTGTTGGACACTGACCATGTTTAGTAATGGTCTGCCGACAGCCAGTTTTGCATACTCTGCGGCACACACATAATTAAAAAGGCAACATTTTCAAGGAGTTACTTTACTTTTAGAGGATTCGTTTTTCCTTCTCATTTCATGCAGAACTACCATGGATGCAGGCCACTTAAATACTCCTATAGATATAAGTGACTGAGAACAAAACTGTCAGACACTTCCAGGAAGAGGCAAATGTCAGTCATTCCTTTGCTGATTCTCTCTTTCCCGCCCCCCCCCCCCCCCCAATCTCATCTAAGCCTACACTTTCCATGGGGAAACCTATCAGGACTCTGAGGAAATACTCTGTGCTTTCTGATACACTCTCCCTCCACGTAAACCAATACACTTGTGAGTTTTCTTTGTAATGAATAATACTGACAGTAATTAATTACTTCCCCCCCCCCCCCCCCCCCCCCCCCCCCCGTGGTTATTCTGTTTATACATTTTCTTCTGAAGATACAGTATAAACGTTTTCACTAATCATTCCCAGGATCCAAACCTTCAGCTGAAACAAGGTGTTGGCTTATTTGTGACATTTGAAGCTCCCGTTCCCTGGAGGAAACTTTCCAGAAATGGAGATAATTTGGTACTTAAATGTCATCTTTGTATCTTTGAATTATATCTATTAATTTACTGAAAAAGGTAAATGTGGGATGTAACTGAGACAAAACCAAAAAAGTTACACAAGCTTTTTTATGAATGGGAGTGTGTACCCTGAGAGGTGCGAATGATCAGGTACTCTCCTGGATCCAACCAAGATCCCTTTTAGAAAAGCATCAAAGCCAAACCAAAACTCCACAGCTCTGCTAGGCTTTATCCTTCTTGAGTGCTACTGGAAGGGAGCGAAGAAGTCACTTCTAGGCATCGCTTGTGGAGCTATTTGAAACAGAGCTGACAGCTAGGAACATCAGCCCAACAGCTGAACACGCTTGCCTCACCACAGGCAACCAGGGTTGCCAGCTGGGCTCCCTCTGAGCTAGTTAATAGCTCACACATTGTGGGGGAGCTCACACATTGCCTCTTCTTTGTCAGTTAATTTGTAGCAGTCACTGGAATTACTTCTGTGAGTAAGCACCTCTCAGTGTGAGGAAGGGTGATGGAAGCGAGTCCTTTGCTAGCTGAGAAGTGTGGGGCAGAGCTGGGAAGCAAGGGACAGCTCCCTATGCCTCCCACTGAGCGGGTAGTGCTGGAGCTGCTGCGAGTCAGGCTGGGCACCTGACAGCCTTCCTCAGTATGGCATCATCTGGGAGATGTATCACAGTATCTCTTATAGAGTATATTCCACCTGTGTTTCCACAGAAGTGTTGTGCAGGGTTGGACACCACCTTTCCTAAGACCATGCCTTTTCATATATGTGTGACAAACATATCTCATTGAAGATACTGTGAAGACAAAATACAAATGTGCAGTCAGCTCAAATATACGGGATTTTTTCCTAAGCACTTCATAGCTTAGGGCATAACAGTACACTTAATATTATTAGTAAGAACACCATGACTCAGATATAATTGCCCAGCTAGATACACCCTTATTATTTAGTCCTGGATTTCAGAAGGAACAGTCAGGCTCTACTGCTGTTCTAGGCTCTGTATCAAAGAATGGGTCCCTCAAAGTCAGCTTATTGCTGAGTTGTGATCTTTTTAAAGATGATTTTCTTCTGTTATAGGGTACTCCCCAGCTTCTGATTATGGTTTTGGAAATGCAGCTTAATTAGTTCTATATTTATTAGCAGATTGTTTGGTTTTTTATTAAGATCAAAACACAAAGACAAAGAATAACAATATGGTATCTTCTTTCTAGCATTATTTAAACTGTTTACAGCATGTTAAAGATTTAAGCAACTCTCTGAAGAGCAGTCATCCATTCTGTGAGGCTTAAAGAGATTATTTTTCTTTACAGCATATGGATAACAACTGGCCACACAGATCCAAATTATTGCAGATTTTAACCATGTTGCCTGTTATTGATGATAATGGTTAGCTCCTAACTGCCAGATTCAGTAAACCTGACATCAATTTCATGTATCCTACATGTAGTTAAAAGCAAGGAACTTTAAAAATGACACACATTGGTTTTTGTATGCCAATAATTGATAAAATAACCTTCCTTGGATATTTCTAAATACTGAAAATCTGCTGCAGGTTTTTTCAGTGCAGCTTAGGGGTATGTACCCCTTAAACCAAGCTGGAATTTGCCAAACCAAGAGACATTACTGATCATAACAAGCAGTAGAAGCCTGTGTATATGGTATAAGCTTATCCTGAGTGTTTTTCAAAAATGTAAAAGAGCTTCTTGCACCCAAAGAATGGAGGGAGGAAGCCAAAGAAGGAGGGACACCTCCATTTCTTTCTCTCTACTCTGCTTGTGATGCTGCCTTGCCTCTGGTATTCCTTCCAGCCCTGAATCACCAAGTTATGCTAGTCACGTGATTACTGAGAAGAGAATATAATCTTGGAGCCTGTTTTGTGTATCTGAATGATAGAAATATAAACAACAGAGAGCAAGTTACTTAGTTGTGGCAAATGTTGGCTGTTGTCTGTAGAAAAGCACTACTTAATACAAAATGTTGTCTAAGCAACAAGGAGAGCATATGGAAGCGCTGAATAGAAAGACCAACCTTCAATAGCTACAGATGATGCAGGAGTAAAAATAATTTCTTAATTTCTGAGACGTTCAGCACTAGCACTTTTAATGTCTTCTGAACTTCTGTGAGTCTGTTGTACAAACAATTCAAGAAAACAGTGGTGACCCTTGCTTCAGCCTGTCCCAGGTCAGCTTCACTTGTTGGTGCTTGTGTCAGGCATACACCAAAAGGCAGAAATGAACAATTTCCATTAATTAACAATTCTATTCTTTAGTTAGTTAGTTAGTAAATTGTCAGGTAAATGCTCCTTACCAAAAAACTCTAGGCATGAGAGACAGCTAGTTAGATTAATGGTTACTGAATGGCAACTAGTCATAAAAAATTTAAAAAACATTTACAAATAATGTATTAACTTAGACCGTACAATTTAATTACCAAACAGTCTTTCTGGTCCTGGTTCCTTGTGGACATGCATTCAAATTTGTCAACGAATCACATCATCAGATAAGCCACCACAAATCAGCTCTCTGAGGAGAGGGGTATGAGGGAGAGAAAGCTCTTTTTTCTCTACAGTTTGCAGTAAAAGGTGCTTCTCCAGACGTCTAAGACTGGGAGCTTATGCACATTTCCAGTGGACAAGTTGGTCCCTGGTGACCTTTGGAAGAAATATCCTTCCATTCTTTTGTAATTGCTTAGTATCCTCAAATGGGAGCTAGGGAGAAGCCATACATCCTCCAAAATGGAAACTTGTCCTTGAAGATCTGTTCAGAAATGCACAATATTTTGGACCCTGAAAACAGCCTAGCCTATTCCCGACATGGAGCATCTGCAGAGAAGTGAAAGCTGGGATGTCATCTCCCCAGTTTTTTGATTGATGGCTGACACACGTAGATCTCCTTTCTGAACACTGAATAGAATTGGGAGTAGGGAGCAGCCTGGCACCAAGAATGACTATGTCCAGCCTGGATTTCTGACGAAAGCAAATCAATAAACATCAGCTTATGTGTAAGAAGTATTGTCCTCTACAACAGGAGCAAATGTGCAAGTCATATCTATGAAGACATAATTACTGAGATTTATGTCAGGGAAATAAACGCAAGTCAACTCACCAAATCATGACATAGAAAACACTATCCATAAATAAGGCCCTCTAATCTACTGGTAATCTTCAAGCAAAACTGTGCTTGGTTGTACAGAACTTTGAGCCCTTTGCCAGCCATCTAGACAATTTCTTATGCCTGTGCTTAAGCACCTACGTATTCCAAAGAGTTTCAATATGACAGCACATATGTTCAAAGCTATATGTGTGTTTAAGTACTCTTAGGGCAAGTTATTCAGCTTTCCCTACTCAGACTTTCAGTTGGCTTATAAAAAGTTCCTCAGGTGTGGAATTCTTCTTGAGGAAATCTGGGTATCAGGGGTGAAATTATCAAGATTTTTAAGGGATTAAAAACTACCCAAAATGTAAGAATAAAAAATTATGTTTGCATAGCCCTTTTTCAAGTCTGAAAGATACTAACGTTTTCATAACTGGAAAGAATGGTACCAAAGTAGCTGTTATGTGTTCCCTCAGGAGAAGGTCATTATGTTGGACACAATGTTCAGTGCTTTTGATGAGCATGACAAGGAACCAGTAGGTTGTATTTTTTGCATGGGAAGTTTCAAAAGTTAGTTAGAAAGAAATTTGTTGGTTTGTTCTAGGTGGCCCTGATCTGATGTAGGGATCAGTTTAGATGAATGCTGGATTGTTTTCCTATAGTTTTTGTGATGTTGAAGAAAACAAATAGATCTTGATTAAAAGCTTAACAAGATGATTTCATTACTAAATAACATCTGCAAAACTACAGCATAAGCAAGAACAGAGCAAGCTCTCTCATCCTTTCACAATAATTTATTTTCCATTTCTTTTTATGAGGATCTTCTCTCTCTAAAACTTTTAATTCTGCAAAACTTGGAGAATAAACAGGACTCAAATTTCAGTTGATTCTGGGCAGCTGACTTCAACAGATCCTATGTGGTTTTCCTGCACTGACCAAACTGCAGAAAATACATCAAGGCGTGGCAATTCTAGAAATTCCCTGGAAATTCCCACTGTAGACTAAGGAAGACAGACATTAATGCTTATTCAGTATATGCTGATTTTTTTCATTCTTCCTGTTTTTTTCAGTGTAGTATACTTGTGTCATGTGTGCATATCCACTAGGAATTTGATTTAGCAGTTTGTTTTACATAGTGCACGGAATACCTGTCAGACAGTATGACTGTTAGATCACAACTGAGTGAAAAAAATCAATAGTATAGCAGGAAAAGGTTTCTACTTTTATTGATAATCCTTGGGGGTTTTTTTAGCTATGCTATGTATTCATATAGAGGGTTTACTGTCTGGTAAAAAAAAAAAAAAAAAAGAAAAAAGAAAGGAATGCTAACAATCCATTAAATTCTGGGATACAAATTTCCCCTAGATTAAAAATGACATTTGCTTTAAGTACTGTGGGTTTTTTCCGTAATAATTGCTGGGTGATTTTGATTTAGAAAGACAAGTGAACAACATTTAAAGTCTTCAAGACTCACTATTGCATTACTGTAACATATGAATAACTTTGCTTGTTAAGTGAACATTTGTAACCAATTAGTCTGAAGAATGCATCCTTACAGCTGAGAAAAAGAGGACCTCTTCAGCTACCCTTGTTCTGCTTTCTTGAACATTGGCCTGCTATGGCAGCAGTAAGTAGGAGCTATGTAGGCATGTGCTTGGTGCACCAAGGTATTTAGCTGGGGATGGTGGTAGCAGAGAACAGGTAGACTAAGTTCCTTTTACTCCTCTGGCACCAAGTTAGAGGAAGGAATCTTTTGCTGGTGATATTATCAACCTTCATGGAAAGGGGGAAAAATGTCATGAAAGGCTATCTGACTCAGAAGGCCTTCTTCTGTCAAGATGTTGTTTATTTGTCAGTCTTACTCAAGGCTATGTTAACAATCAAGGTCCTGTCAATGGTTCTAGACCAATTCTCCAGCCTGTTTACTTGTAGAGCTCCTGCCAGTTTTAAGTTGTGTTAAAAATTTAAACATGTTGTGTCAAAAATTTAACTGTTTAAATGCTCCATTAGTTTGAAGTAGTCTTGTCTTTGTCTTTTGACCCAGACTTTGCAGTATTTTCTGGACAGACAAAAGATGTGAAAAATGAGGAACTATACCAAGAATCATATCCTCAGATGGTTGGCATTTAAACAAATAATTCAATAATAAAAACTCATGAAGTTGTAATTTATATTGCCACAAATCCTGACTGTATCAACCTCTTCAGAAATGTATGTGCATACACATACCCTCACTCCCCACCCCTTCCACTGACAGTTTTTCACAGCATTCTTGACAATAGCTGCAATAAATATGACAGTGGGTTAAGGTACTAAGGACCTGAACTAGACATGGGAAGTGTTTGACTCATGTCAGATTGTTACTGATTATGCTTTTACGTGACTGTCAGAATGTCATTTCTTACTGGTAAGTGCAAGGTATCTAAAACATTCTTTCTACATATTTTTATGAGAAAATGTATGATTTACAGAGTTGGAATCTGAACTGGAAAATTTGTAAGACTTGCCAAAAATTGCTGAGTGTCTGGGACATCATCATGTCTACAAGTGTGCTCCTGTCTCTGTGCAATGTAACTACCATGAGAATCTGTTCATAATAAAGGATTTTGGCACTGTGATATTCATCACCACAGTCCCTAAGTATCAGATGCTTGGCTCCTCTAGAAGAAGCTACAGCCTGTTACATCTAGACTGTTGTCTGTATACCTATGAAAAAATGTTCTGACCTGGTTAACATTCTGTTGGAGACCTAGGTGCTGTTTCCATACTAGAGGAAGATGACTTCTTCTCCTTTGGATTTATAGACAATTCAGGTAAATCTTTGTTCAAATGAAGTAAGAAACAGTACTTTGAAACAGATGAGAGCGCAAGTGATGATCACTTTTCAACCACAGGTTCTTATTCATGTGATGGGACTTTTTGGTTCAAATCCCTCTGCCTGAAGAGGATTAGGTCTACATTTCCAGCCCAACAAAGTGCTTGAGCCATGGTAGGTGAAATAATCTCCGTTCTTCTTCTTACTCAATTCTAATGTTGTTTTTCCACTTTGCATGCACTTGTGTCCAGAAAAACACCAAGTGTGGCCTAGGGTTAAAGCTTTCCTCTTAAAATAAAGATCTAGGTTCCAGTCATTGCATGGTATGTTTATGAATTTTATGTCTGCCTAACGCAAAATAAATAAGCAGCAGTTCAAGAAGGCACTGAAATTCGAGTCTCTCTTCTCATGATTGTTAACACCCACTGGACTGAATCCCTCATGGAAATAAGCAGATTTAGTTTCAGGTTTCCAGCAGAACTTGTGCTTACACCATGATATAAAGTATGCACTAGTGTGCAGAGCTGCTTGGTCCTATCCAGTTTTAGGTGCTTAGGGGCTTTTTTACACACTAGATCCATAGGTACCAATGTACCTTTGTTGAAGTCTGAGCCCCCTATAAACTTTAAAAAATCTTTAAGCAAAGGTTTTCAAAACTTCAGTTGATTAGATGCATAAGTCTGCCGTAAATCCCATTCTGGATACTGCAAATAGCCCTGCGTTAACATTATTTCCCCAAGGGTAGTGCTGTGAGGTAAACTATGTCCCACATGCCGAAACTATATTTTGCCTTCAAAAAGGATAAGATCGCAGTAAAGTATGAAAACAATACCATTTAACCAGAAGAGCATTACCAAGAAATCTCAAAATGCTTTTTGGAGGAAATCCACAGTACATACTATGAAACTGAGGTACAAGATATGGACGTGACTTGCTGAAGGTAACCCAGAAGGCCAGTAGCAAAGGTCAGAGGCAAATCTCCAGAACCCAAGTCTGCTACTCTATGCAGCAAATTAGTTCTTCCCGTATAGTGTCCACTTACTTTGTATTGTAAAATAGCTGACAAAATAAGACTTTGCTCATCTGCTTATTTGTTCATTTGCTATTTTGCTCATCTGATGTAGTTTAAAATTCTAATAAACCATTGAATTTGCTTCTCTATTTCTCAATTATATCTTGCCTTTCTTTTTAAATTGCTACCAGCTTTGTAGTTCTGTAGCTTTGTACATGGTAGCCTTTCTTTAAAATATGGAATAAAATGTACATCCGTTATTGCTGAAGATTCTATTTTTTTCATAAGCAGCACCAGGAATAACTGTTATGGCTATCAGATCCATCCTGGATTCTAATGTATGCTACAGGAAGCTCCTCTTTCCCATATCTGTCTTCCACACAATTCCTGTGGCTAGTACAATAACTTGTGGTTAAAAGTAACGTTCCAGAAGCCTCCAACAGCGGATTCTAGTCAACACCATGAGGAAGAATGAGCTCCAAGTATGACATTCACTTGCTTATGGACTAGAAATTCATGAATCTGTACGATAGCCTTATCCCCCCAAAATAAAAATTGAAACAATGAAAACGTGCTTCACTTCTATATAGAAGTGAAGCAACAGGTGTCTAAGTTCAGGACATTTATTTTTGAATGAAATGTTGAAATGTCTATATTTTATTTTCTGCTCTGACTGTATTTTTGAGTTCTTAAACTTTTCCATCAGTTAAAAAGAACAAAAACTCAGCTTAATTTGTGTTCATAACCAACAGATGCATTCACAAACAGATTTTCTCTCTCTTTCCTGTTTGTGCTGTGGCAAATTAGCTTTTAGCTCTGCTGAAAGACAAATGAGTTTTATGATTCTTATAGAATGCTGTAGTTTTTCTTCACTGAAGCTAAAGATAAGAGAACCGATGCTGTTGCAATTTTTGTCTTAGAGTATAAAAGCTGTGGAAAATATTAATGTCATATAAAAAGGGTTGACATTTCTACATCACTGGTCTTTGTGTTAGTCAGAAAGGAATGGAAGAAGAAGACATTGCAGTGAATCAGATCTTACAGTGACAAATTTTTCATATGCCATTTCCTTTAGAAAAACATACTTGCTTCATTTTCGTGGGGAACAAAAAAAAGAAGGAAAAGAAATGGACATCTAGGCTTATGGGTTGTTCTTGGAGTTTGAGATATTAGACTTCGTTTTTATTTTCTTTCCATGAAAACCTTAGAGCTGAAATTTCTAAATAGTGAAGACAAGACCAAACAGCCAGTTTGTCTTTATTTAAAGTTTCTTGTTGATGTGAGATTAAATGTCAGCAAACTTTAGAAATAAACAGAATATTTCATGAAAAAAGGCACCCTGTATTAATTCCTCTCTAATGCTTTAGCTGCCATATCCCAACCTGTCTGAGCTAGGTGCTGCTGTCATAACCTTAATGATTTAAGTTCACTCACTGAAAGAAAACCTACTCACACAAAAAAGGCTGTTTACAATTCCTGAGCCAAAGGTCTGTCACATCAGCTGGAAGAAGGTCTCTGTTCATATCAGTGTTTTCTGGATCAGGCTAAGTTTGTTAATTTGAGGTTGCAAGAGTAGCAACCAGATTGCAGTATCCCAGCCTGTTGCTAGTCACTGCAGTAACGTAACTCTGTTAGCGAGTTTTGACATCTTTCTGTGCCACTCTCAAGATTTCAGTTTCCACTGTATGGCTGGCCTGCCATCCTGTTAGCCAAGGTCCCCTGTAGCTGCAAGAACAGTAGCCACAGAGAAGGCATTGACAGGGAATCTGAAAGATTTGGAAAGGAATTTGTTTGTGAAGAATGGCTATTTTTACCCTCCTTCTCTCTTGTGGGTAGTTGATGACAGATCAACTACCAAGTACTTTAGTAGAGGGGAAGAATCCCTTTCTTGCATGAAGATTGTCCAAGACATTACAGTATTCTAAAAGTTGCATATCCGTATAATGAATGGCAGGTCTTGTCCCACAGAGGGGCCTGTATTTCCTCAGTGGACGACACAATCGTCCTTTAAGTACTATATTCCACCTCTATTAAAAAAAACCAACAAAACTTAAGCTATTACAGTCGGATTTATCCTTGAACCCATATAATGACCAAAGGGTCTACTGTGCACATCTTCAATGCAGGACTGTTTTAAAGAAACCTGAGATCACTGTAATAGGCAGTGCTTTTAGGACTGCACCTATAATCTTTGGTGAGATTCAAGCTACCAGAGGTTTGGAACACCATAGCATATTTCATTTCTCTCACTATTGGTTCTGTGCTTACAGACTGAGAAACATTTTTTTGCTTCTTTGAAATACTTCTCAACTTTCTTTGCCGTGCTGGCACAACTTGGGTCAGAAGAGCCATGCAAGCTTGACTCTTTCATTCTGGGAAAGTTGCAGAGGTAATTGTGCAACTTTGGCTATGACATTGGTGTTGCCCAAAAGAGTCTCTTAAAGTACCTGTTGTAACTGATGGTTATATGTTTTCTTTAATACATCTTTATAGGTAACAAGCAGAACTGTTCTAGCGTCTGAAGCCTGTTACTGGTTTAAAATATATTAAAACAATCTCCTTACTAAGTTTATAGCAATATACCTTAAGTCACAAAGTATTCAGTAAAAGCAGATTCATCTAGAAAGGATTGGCTGTATCATTTTTAAGAATACACTGCTGCTGCTCACTGTTCAGGCACAGATATCCTTTCAAGTTTCTCTTCCTTTAAAGTCCAACTTTAACATGTAGGGGCAATTTGCCTTGTTGTAGCCCAAGTGGGATTTCCTACTTAAAGAGACTGTTTTTTTCTTTTCAAACAAATAACTAGACAATACCAACACAAAAGCCGGCTGAAAAGCATCACATGCATGGAGCTTACTGAGTCACTATAAGTCTTTTTTGATCTTTCAGCATGGACCTCTGAACCCAACAAAATAAACAACCCAGATTATGTCCTAATTACTCCTAGTGAGCAGAGCTGCAACACCTGGGTGTGTGGTTTCCCTTTACAAATTAAAAGGTCAAGCTAGCCCCTCCTTCCTTTAGGAAAACATCCTGTGCCTATCCATCAGTGGCTTTAGGTAGCTAATCAGTTTTGTGCCAGTGGGTTAGTTGTGGGTGTCTACTTTGACTGTATCTTTCTCCGCCTGTATTTTATTCTCTGCTGCTGGTTTCCTTTGGAAATGTTCTTACTATTTAAACACTAAAGGAATAATGCTTAACAAATGGCAGCAGTCTCATATCAAGCCCTGAGCTCTGCAGGGACGAGTCTTCTGAATAAGCTGATGTGATCTGCATAAACAGCTATACTAGTGTACTCAAGGTATGTTGCCTCCCTAGGTCTATAAGCAGAGACTAACACAGTGGGAATGAATTTGCAGTTACAATACCTTGCTGTAACAGAAATAAAATAAGAACTGAAAAAAAAAATTCTTAATTAGAAGGCAGCAAAAAGGTAAGGTACTAATTTGCCTTTAAGCAGAAATTTTAAAAGAGTATGAAAAGAAAACATTCTCTGGGTTACCAACTCATAGTATTTCCTTTCTAGCAAGCTTGAAATAAGCAACTGAGGGCAAAAGGGAGCTCTGTAAAACATCTGCCATGTCTCCATTCCCACATTTCCTTTAGACTCTCTTTCAAAGTGCATGTTGTTTCTTTCTATTGGTAGGTCTAAGGTTAGGGTGATTGTACTGGAAATCACAGGGCATGCTGCCACCATTTGTATATTTTTTTTTGCAAAGCTAAAAACATTTTATCACACTATAGTGTTGACAGTTTGGTTTTCCACTTCTCTAGGTAAAACCTGCTGGTCTTTTTGAAAGTACTGCAGATATGTTATATTTTAAAAACTATTCTTACAGAGTAGCATTTCTCTCTAGGAAAAGAAGTGTTTTGGAAAAACAGGCCAAGTCCTGACACGGAAAATGAAAATATCATGGTTATGTATTTAGTGTTTGTATCTAACTCAGCTGAATACTGTGCCTTAGCTGAAGCTCACAAAACCTTATGTAATACCAGTTGTATAAGTAGATAATAATAAAGTGTGGCTTTTGACTGATAAAAGGCACTTGTTCCCTGAAAGAAAATTGCCTAAATATACATCTAGATATAGCACTTTTCTACTGGGGCTGCTAACAGAGTAATGATTTTGAGGTAGTTACAGGTGACTTTACAGTGGCTGCCAAACAGTTACATTGATGTAACTTAGTTTATTTTTAACATGTAAGACAGATGAAGAATGTTATATTAAACCATCCCTTGATTGGTTTGTTTTGTACATGTTTCTGTGGAAACAAAGCTTGTTGATGGTGTGTCACAGACTGGACACATTGGTTATCTGAGCTGGGTAACTCAACATGTAGACTCGGTGGGGTTAGTTTTGCTCCAGAGGTATTTGTTTAAATGTTTGCACTCTATTTTTGTTTCTATCCCAAGAAAACTGGGGTGGGGGAAGAATATTGCTTCATGAACAACATAATCTTGGGGTATTGCAGGCTGTACCTTACACTTACAGTTCTAGACCAATGAAACTTTTCTCAGGGACCATCCACACAAAAATGTACAGGAACAGGGGAAAGCAGTTAGCAGACGAAATTTGTTTGAAAGGCACCAAGGCATTAATAATTTTTCAGAATGTAATGGTTCTTCAGGGGCTTTCAACTGAAAGATTAATAATCTAATTATCATGCCTGTGATATAATTAGTTCCCCTGGTTTATGCAATATAGAAATTCTTAGTTATGGGGAAAAGGTGTGTTCCTACATCTGTATCTATACACTGTTGTGCCAAGGGGCTGCTGTGGCTGAGCTTGTAATAATATCTCACTTCTCTTTCTCTGAGCTCCTTATGCTACAGTGTCTTCCCATCCTTGTTTGCACTCAAGTTCTTTCTAAAGGCTTGCTCCTAACAATGATGATAATTAATGACTGTGTTTCAAGGCTTCCCAGTACATCCTGTCATTTCAGAGCCTGTCTTCTATACTGTAGGCTCTGAGAGGCAGTATTTGTTTTCATGTTTTGTCTTACGCAATGCCAAGCAGTTCATTCTGTTCAACAAACAATAAAAGTGGGTGAAATTTCACTCAGTTATACTTTTGCAAATCTTAAGCCTTTTAACTCCATATAGAGAGGAGCAAATGAATATATTTCATATGCATTGTTACATGCCAATATATACCTGTGCAAAACAGAAGTCTATTAGATTTCAGAATGGGTAGTTCATTTATTAAGCCATGCAAAACAGATGTTTCTCTGTACTGGCATGAGCAAATATTTCGTTTGGTCATCTAAAGCATTCTATGTATTTTATATTGCTTAAGGAATAAAACATCTTGCAGTTCCTTCTTCCCATTTTTATCACAGCTTTATGCTATCCATGTATTATAACCCAACATTGCATGAGTAACTGCAGCCCTCTTCTTCTTGGTCTCAGTTCACCTCTTTGAAAGGCTAAAGAGTTTTGTCTGACACTTTTATTGTCCAGATGGTTTGTGATGTGTACAGATTTTATATTTGGTAATACACTGATTATCAAAACATGTCCTGTTGCTCACTTGAGGGTTACGACTTGATGCATAGATCTATTACAAAGATTGATAGTCTTAATAAAGGCTAACCTACCGATTCTGTAAGTACACAGAGATTTTGTTGTTGGGATTTTTTATAAAGATGCTAGGTGGCACTGCTAGTCAAGGCTTTTTTTGAACAGCTGGGTTTCATAAAGTTAATTCTGAAAGTTACAAAAAGGACATGTAAGGTATTACTTAAGCTTAACACCTAACGCATTCTGAGAAATATATACCATGATGCATATAATGTTTCCACTGTACTAGCATTCAGGTTTAGGTCTATAAACTCTAGTTAACTGCAGTCAAAATTGTTGCACAAATATCCTTGTGGTTGCATTTTGTCCTCTGTGTTTCTTCTTCACACACCCCCTCATTTCATGGTTGTTGAGTTATGATAGCATGGAACTTGTTATTTATTTTAATTTTTTATTCAAAATATTTGTCATGGTACTTTAAATGCCTTTTTCAATTTAAGAATTAGAGATCCAACAATGGAAAAAATATACTTTTTTTTTTTAAATGGAATAGTTTATTTCATAAATGTTATGCCACCCGTGTTGAAAGTCATAAAATAATTATTTTGCAGTTCTGTAGAATATTTAAGTATCTCTGTAACCATAGTGCTCTCTGTTTTCTTCATTCACCTTAACTTCTATTTAGTCTATGGTTTACCTTTCTTTTATAGAAGTCAGGGATTCGATGTCATTGTCTGCCAACAAGTGAGGGTTTCATTTTAGAAAAATACATTTTACACCTAAAAAATTAGGGGAGAGAACAAAAAAAGCAATATTTGCAGTAAAAGACTCTAACAGCATGCAAAGTTGTTCCTGCTGCATAAAGATTTGTTACTTGAAAAAGTTTATACAATGTTATTGACTATTCATTCTCTGTTTAGTTAGTATCAAATTCCCTTCTTTTGTTTATTGTGCAGTAAGCTTACAAAGAAACTGCAAATTCTCAGCCTTTTGGGCAGACAGTTGGATACCGTGTCTAAGCGTTCGGAGCAACCAAATGGAACCTGTACCGTTCTGACCACTGGCTGGGTCACTGGCTGGGGCTTAAAGACTCACCTGAGTAACTCGAGAAATCCCTTCAATCTCCCCTTTTGATTTGCCTTTCACAGGCCAGTACTTTTTATTTCTTCTCATCTGTCTGCTATCATGTTAACAAGCAAAGGAGAATCTCGGCAGTTCATTGACAGCATAATAAAATGGGATTTAGATTTCAGTATTTGAAGAATGGCTTGCTTTTAGGGTTTTAAGCTTTCGTCTCATAGTTGTATTGCCCCAGTGATCAAAAAAGCCCCAAACCCCACAGTGTTTGTCATTGGCCCTATGAATTGTTCACCTAAGCTGTCCAGTCATAACTGGCAGAACATACAGTGTGTAACAAACTTTATGCAAAATTTTGCATATTACTCTGTAATACTGTAAAGTAAACAATGAATATTCCGTGGGGTTTTTCTCAGGTAATTATTTCCATCTAAATAAAACTGAAGATGCAAAGTCTAATTCAACACAGTTGAATAGAGAATGGCCCAAATTCATTCCAGACGTGAATTAAGTGAACTGATGAGGTGAATTTGACCTTGTGTATCTGCATAGGAAAACTCATACTTCCTCTTAGAAACCTAATGCAAATGTAACCTAAGATTATTGTTTTGAAAATCTGTACTAGATGATGCTCTCAGGTGAATATTGTGCTAAATACTTCATGACTGTTGAGAGATGTTGCTTGACAATGTTGTGTTTAGTTCCTAGAAGATTATTTATTGTTGATGGAACAGCTACAGAGCAATGAAGTACTAAAACATTTGCACGTTTATATAATCTAAAATACCGCAAAACTTTTCATTATTATAAGGCTGCTTTATTGCTTTCAAATTATGCAAATTTGTAGATATTTAAATTAATTCTAATATATTTTATCTGAGCAATAGAGTAATGAGAGTGGTATCAATCTGAATGCCAAACATTGTGGCATCTATGGAAAAACTCCATCTATATATAAAACTGCAGGTTTTACTTAAAACTGCAGTTTACCAAGTATGCTGGCAAAAAATACAGTGATATCCACTAGGATAAACAGTTATGTGTATTAGTTTGTCAGCTGTTCCTAATTCTACATAATTTAGATGCTGTGAATTGGAGAGGTGTACATTATTTATCAATAATGTATGTGTGGATTAGTTTCATGTGAGAGAAAGCTGAGTAAATGAAACCGCTCTAATGTGCTCTATCTATTATTAATCAGTGCAACAGAATAACTCTTAAAATATCCTGGTATGAAATAGACATCAGTAAGAATTTGAAAGACTTGTGACTTTTGAAAGACTTCTGTACTAAGATTTTGAGATCTTTGGTCAATTCTTTGTGAATGTATGTCTAAAAATATTCTAATGTAGAATTTAATGTGATTTTTTTTTTTTTAAATAGAAATATTTATTCATTTTGCCTATTCTAATTTTAATCCATGTCAGCAAAGGAGAATTTCAAATTAGGGCCTCCATTCTTCAGAAATTTCCATGACATATTAAGGCACTTGCTGAGAATTTCATTGGCTTCCCATATAGATACAGGGTCTAGACAGGAAACTTTCAGTGCAGGGTCAGGACTGAAATTAGCAGGGGCTGAGCATTTCTTAAGGAAGCTGCATTCTTCCTATCAAGTTGGCACCTGGAAAATAACCCAGAATTAATATGAATTCCATACAGAGAAAAATCTCAAGATGGAATCCAAACCAGCTGATTAGAGTCACCCAAGCTAGTCTGGGTGAAATGCGGTGAACAAAGGTGGGGTTTGTTCTGCTCTTAGAAGTTTTATATATTTTATTCAGGATTTTGGAGAGAGATCTCAATTTGGGAACCTCATGGAGTGCTAGGTGGGTGGGTGGGACACTCAAGCGTGGCCATCTCATGAGACATGAGAATGTGGGCTTGCACTGAGAGGTAGGTTTCCTGCAGAAGAGAAGGGACACATTTGCTTGCTTCTCGAGTCTGTTCAGGAGACTGGGGTTTTGCACACCGTGCTGCAAAAAAGCTTTGCGCCTTCTTGCTGTCGTCTTCCACCTCAATAAATTTTTATTTTTTTTTTGTTTGTTTAGGGGAACAACTTCATCAAGAGAATCTGAAACCATCAATTCCTCATCTGACATGGTCATCAGACTAGCCAATACCTGGAGGGTTTTGGCACATCTGGATACATGAATACAAATGTCCTCAGTGAGAAAATCATTCTTTCATAATCTGCATGTGTGCTCTGATCTCTTGGTGTAAAAATGAAGGTAGTTCTTCCAGATGTCTTCTAAATGAAAAGAATTGCTACTGCATTTTATGCAGATCCTGCTTCAGCTGGTGTTCAGTCGATGTGCTCAGAGAATGAGTGCTTGATAAGAGAAATAGGAAGAGTGACCCCAAGTGCAGAGCTCTCCTTACCTACCTCTAAGAATCAATGTCTGAGGTACTTGTCCTGTTGACAGTAGAGTGGGTGGAATCTATACCATATTTCTTCTGAGCAAATCTTGGGAAGAAGGTGAGTTATGTCTCCATTAACTACAGTGACTTGATCTCCCTTGATCGTAGAAAGATTCTTGCTGGCAATGTCAGAATGGGGCACCTACATTGTAGATCCCTGCAGCTCGGTGGAGGGGTCTTGGTCCCAGAGCATTGGGTCTATATCTGGTAAGTTAAGTAGGGAGCAGTATAACACTTAAGAAAGAAGCTGTTTAGTCTGTGCCAAACTGGAAATAGATATTCACAATAATAGAGGCACTGCAATGTTTAGAGAGCTGTTGAAGAAGGATTTTCAGGGCTATTTTGGAATTAAGTGCCTAAATTGCTCTTAAACTAGCATTAGGCACCTAAAGCCTATTTTTTAAAAACTTCAACCACTATAGAGCTATCCTATTTATTTCAAGGTTTAAGTCTAATGCTAAAGGCCTGATCTGTCTGCACTGGAGATGGACTTTTGCCATGACCTTCAACAGAAGCAAAATTGGCTTTCATTTGTGCGCACACATAGTAAATCTGAGGTATCAACAAGCCCTTCCTGACACTACAGTACTTTTTAAAAAACTGTTTCATTTTTAACCAAGTTAATTAGTTTCCAAGTGAGTAGGATGCTTTTATACCCTCTTAATATTCTCTTTGCAGTGTGTTGGTTGCCTGGGGTTAAAGTGTTTTTGATTAACTATATGCGATAATGAAAACCATGAGAACAACCTTATGCAGAAGTTCTCTCTTTCTGATGTTACATATAAAACAGCGGAAGTCTTACAATATTTAACACACAGCTTTTTCTCTCCTCCTGCTCCTTTCCCAACATTCTCTAAGCCAGAGCTCAAGCTGATTATGGAAGTGTTAGAAATGCTTGTATACTAAGACTTTAGTGTTTTGTAAGGTGTGCCCAAGCAGAGAATTTGACTATTTTTTACTGGAAAAAAGGGACAGCACTGTCTGATAAGGACTCAAAGCAACTGTACTCAGAGCTGCTTTGGTTACTGCAATGACCTACAGTATGATCGTGCGTAACACTCAGCTGAGCACATGTATGCTTAGGCCTTGTTAATGAAGGAAGCGGGACACCCTGCTCCACTTGCACATTTGTTATTTTTTCAGCTAAACGTTGTTGACTGTTGGATCTTTCCTACGTCCTGAAGCCTATGAAATGGATTATAACTAGCCTTTAGGGACTAAATAAGACAGCCAGATGCCAGGGGTTGAGAAAACAGTACTGACTTTCTACTTTGGATTCTGTGTTATGGGCTTCATTTTTTGTGTTAAATCTCATTGCAAAAATACATTTGGATATGGATGATTCTCATGGATAAACATGCATAGCAGGGTGTAGCCCCTGGTAAAGATCTGAAAGGATCTGATTCTTCTCCCAGTGAAATGGGCAGGAGTTTTGCAATTTCCTTTAATTACGGAAGGACTAAAATCCTTGAAACAAGGATACAACCTTAATAGGCATATTTTGCTGTCTCACACAGATTTAAATTTGTATTAAATAGGTGAATTACAATAGCATTCAAATTCACCTTTACAAATATTTTAAGGCTATTAAGTTTGTATCAGACTGAAAATCTCAGACTCTTTCTGCATGTCACTAGTAGGAGGAACTTTGTAGGCTGTTCGGGTTGATGGCAATCTCCCCGTCTGCTCTGTAGCGAATTCTGAGCTCTTGACAGATATTATTCCAGTTTACTTTGGGGAGGCGGGGCAGGGGGAAAATGTGATGGCCAAAGTTCCTTACAATAACACAGAAAGGCTTTGAGAATTAGAGGTCTAAAAATAATTGTGGCTTTGATGTTGAAATGTATTATGTAGAGTATTAAGCTTGCTGGATATTGTTATATATTGTGTCAAGAGGATACAATGCAATGTGGTTTTGGACCCATGGGAATTTTACTGCAGACTATCACTGAAGCAGGGACTGGAGCCCATATACTAGTATTTGGCATATGCTACAGAAAAAGATTTGGGCATATGTTATATTTCCTTGTCATTTAATTTTTTCAGGAGCAGAGCTATGCCCAGAATGGAACAGAGGAATAAAGTACAATTGAGAATTCATTGATTCTGGTTTATGCTAACAAAATGACCTCCAAATTGAAGCCAGTTAAATTAAAACAAAACCTGCTGTAGATCATAGATATGAGCATTGCAGACTAAAACTGAATGTACTCTAGGCATAAACTGTTTTGAAGTGAAAATAATTCTACAGCAATTGAAACTGGTGTGCATAATCCTGCCAGGGCCATGCTATTAGGGCTTTGTAAAATGTTGCTGTATCAGGCTAAGAACTTCATATAGACTGACTTGTTATATTTGGGGGAATACTTTTGTTGGTATACATTTCTTAATTCATTTCACATCATTTGACAAATGGGCAAACATTTCAGTGCAGTGCTGTATGTAACCAACCTTTTTGTAGCAAAAATCAAGCAGGTATTAAATAAAGCTGAAACAGTGTTTGTCAACACCAAAAGAAGAACAGTGGGTATTACAATGATTAAATACAACTGGTGCCATCCTTTAAAAAAAAAAAAGACATCTCCGTGTCTCATTAAAATCCTTCCTCTGAAACCACTTAGCTATCTGTTCCTTTACAAATGCTATACTACAAAGGTGTTAAATTGCAGGGATCAAATTAACTCTCCATACATTCAGATTAGTGTTTCTCTGAAGTAAACACTGCCTAAATGTTCAAAGTAAGAGAAGTGGCTTTGAAAAGGTGTTTGGGATAACTGTAATATTGGTTTTTGCTACAGCAGTATCCTGATGGCAAACAGACACATCACAGCATGTCACCTTTTGGCAGATAGCTGCTGGGCTGTAGTTTGCATCCCTACTGGCTCTGCTTGGGATTTCAGAATGTAAATCTGGGTAGAATTTGTCCGGTTGTGTCCAAAGAACATTGCTGTGAAAGTTAATGAGAAATTCAGCAATAATTTTTACCATTGGGACAAAAAGTAAGAGATCATGCCAAATATGACTCAAAGCCAATTCTCAATTCTCATTTAAATATTAGTAGCCTGATAGAGCTGAAAAATTTTATTCCTTTAAAAATCAAAAGTAGCACTTTGTTAGATGTGAGAAGTATGAGTCAGCTTTCTAATGGCTAACTGTAAACGGTACAAACCAATATTTTAAGAACATTTGTGACTAATTTAGTGTTACTTATTTGTTTAATTAGATGACCTTTAAATACAAGCCCAAATGATTTTATAAATATTTAGCTTTCCAATAAAACTATATCCAGATATCAGTCTTTTGAAAGAAACAATCTGCAACATTTGAACTTTCTGCATGTTTAAATTCTTATTTATTCTTTTGCTTTCATTCTGAAAGCAATACTTTGTTTACCAGTATTAACAATGCAGCACCTAAATGAGATCTCAACTCTGTGGCATGATACAGGCATACAACTCAGATGCTTAAAGTCAAGGCCAAGCATGGATAGCAACTTTGAACTAGACAATTGCTAAAATTCCTTGTAGGTCATGCACATTTTGGAAATGTGAGTACTGTAGAAGGGAGACAAAAATCACACAGACATTATACTGATTTAAATGGTTACTTCTGAACTTAAGTTTTATGTAGTAAAATCTGTGTATTCCATGAAAGTTATTTTGAAGCTAGATAATTAATCATTTCTATAAGGACAGTAAAACAACTCATGACTAGAAATGTTCTAGTGATAATAGTTTTTCATCTGTCAATAACCAAAGAAACATTTTGCTGGGAGCTACTGGTCTAAAGCAGTAACAAATATGTCTTTCACTTTCTTATGACTTTGTTAATTTTATCTTTTGTGCCTTCTGTTGATATGCCCCTTAACTATATCAATGTCATCTGAATTTAAAAGATAAACTATTTACTGAACTATTTCTTACTGTTTCACCTGTTCAAGTTAGATATAATAAACCAAAATACTCCTTTACATGAGAGGAAAGGTATATATTTCCTGACAATAATAAATACAGTTCAAAAGGGCTCTTGTGTTTTCTCTGATGTGATTTGTGTGTGACACCATCAAACTTTAGGATAAACATCTGTTGTCTGTGCGGATTTTCCTTGATGGTTTGATGTCAAGTGCACAGATCTTAATCGTTAATCCTGCTAATCTCTCCTCAGAGAAATATCACCAGTGATCAGTGGCTACCCACAAGCCATGATTTTCAGAATAGGGCCCTCTCTGTTTTCTGAATAGAAAATGTAAATTGTTTAGTCTGAATAGCTTGTGGCATGCAGTCACTTCATATATGACTCATATGTAAATGACACTTGACACTAAACAAACTGTTGCCCTTAATGTAATTGCTCACATTAGAAATGGAAGAAATTTTTGAAAAGACAAAGCTAAAAAAGCTGAAGAGGCACATTGCTTTTTCTTGTTCAGATTCTTTCATTATATTTTTCAGCTGTGATGCTGATACTATGTAAAAATACAAAGGCATTTCATTAAACTTTGTGGTAATATCTGTGTCTGTTCATGAAAAACATATTTGTAGTGTAATACACAATGTAGACATGGAATCACTTTTATGAAGTATGTTCAGAGGTTAATGCATCCTCAGTTTTTTTGCTGTGGTTTGTATTTCCAGAATCTTGACTTTATGAAAGAAACCCCTGTGTCAGCCTCCTTATGCATATGTTTATCTTTTCCTGATTTTGCTATTTGTAAAAAGCTTCTGTTTCTCTGGTCTTAATGAGTGTATCTGTTAAAAAAGTTGGTGAAGCTGGAGTATCTTTACAGCAGTCTCTTCTAAGCTTTATATGCTCAGTGGAGGTTTACAAATTCTTACTAATGCAAAATTAGAGCACTAATTTCTCCTGTTTTTCCCTCACCCTGAGGACTTGAGTGGGGAGAGGGAATTTTATAAAGGAGATGAAAAGCTTTAGCATACTCACCCTGCAGGGCAGAGGATACGGAAGATCACAGCTGTGTCTACCTCTTGGGTCTGGATCTTATTAATGTCATCAAGCAGGGAATCCTCTGTAGCTGTAGGCTGGACTTTTTCTGCTGTTAATAGGCCTCAGAATGAACTGAAGTTCACCAAACTTTCTGCAACTAAGTAAACTCAGCATTATTCAAAAGTTTTCTCTAGAGCCTAAGACGACAACAAATAGGATAGTGTTAGTACAACAACTCCATAGAGCGGTTTGATGTCTGCAAATTGGCTGGAGTGCGAAAGTGTATCTCCTGGGGCTGCCCCTCCTCCCGGCCATAACCTGCCCCTCTAATAGGGAGGTGAAGTTGTGCAGGCTGCAGCGGTATGGAGGGGAGGCATGGCTCTGCTCCTGCACTGCTCACTAATTCTTCTGCTGTCTTAACCATAGCAAGCTCTACCTTTGCTACCTGGCCCTTTGAGATGGACAAATTGGACACTAGGGAAGAGGAATTCAAAATGTCTTTCTGCAGGATAGATATACAAGAAAACAGCAAAACTAGAAATAGGGGGGGTGGGAAAAGGACAAAACAAAACTCACCCTGACCCCTGGATTTTGAACTATTTATTTGTTTCATCTGGCAGTTAATAAAGAGTGAGCTCCTTTCCATGAAATGTGTTCATGATAAATCTGATACCTTTCTACTGTAGTGTATTATACTATTTATAAAGACAGTCTAAACCTGGGAGTGAAGCTTCAACAGATATCCTATTATAATAATCTGAACGTGAAATGCTTGGGAAAATACAGCTTTAATGTCCTGAAAACTGGTTGTCTGTTATTAGAGGATTTTTTCAATACTGTGCAGTATTTAAGAACATCATTGTTAATTAGCCCAATCACATTGCTTGCCTAATGCCGAATGTTTTCAGAATGTCATCAAATTGCCAGTATGAATGGATGGCAAGAAATAAATGTAAAATAGGTTCTCTTTTATTAGAGGTTCCCAGCACTGCTATTTTTAAAAATCTTGGACTATAGTAAGAAGTTGAGCTAAATACCAGAGATTGGTAACCCCAAGGGTATTCTGGGGAGACATAGGAATTACAAGCGACTACAGATGGAAGTGTCATCTGAAAGTGCTACTACACTAAGCAACTGCAACACCAAGACGCAAAAGAAATTTTGGAAGATCATATGATAAGGAGGTGGTATTTTTTTTCCTGTCATTGCTGCTTTGCATTTTTTGGAAAGCAGATCTTCTTGCCTATATACACTCTGTTTATCTGTGAAATATGGAAGAGATCCAAGAGACACTTGGATGCCACAGTCTAGTTGTCACAACATGTCATAAGCATGGAAAAATATTGCCATGTACTTTCTTCTAGGTGAAACTGAGGCACACAGATTAAAACTGTCACAGGATGTTAATGGTACATTTGGTACTGCAGTCCAAGTTTCTGCCTTTTAGTTCCCTAAAGAAATAGGTGTCCTGTTTCAGTGAATTCTTGTTGATGGATCCTTGTGCAGCAGTGATGCCCACAAAGAAAGAGGAAGAAGGAAGGTGTGAAGTGTACACTGCAAAGAAAGAATCATCCATATATTCTTACAGCGATCATCAAATTAGGAAGTAGGGCAGCATGAGCCTGAATTACCTACAGCACAGGGCAAAGATTTTTAAATTTTGTCCCATTAAATAATTCTTCATGCTGATCTGGAGCCTTTCTTCTAAAGGATGTCACAGAGTTTTTACAAATGAATATTGAATGTTTTCAAATGTTTACTTAACTTTCATGGGACCCTCCTTAGAAAGCAAAAACATCTTTAAAATATACATGAAGACCTATACCCTCTCTAACAGCAACAGTACATGAAGTTTGATGTATGAAGTAAACCAAAATAGGCTAGTTGAAATACCTGTCGGGCTAAGGTAGCTCATGCCCTGGATTTGCCAAAGAATGGGTTAACACCACATTTTCATCAAACAATACAGTGGTATTTAGTGATGAAGAGTTGCATTTTATTTGAAAAAGTCTGTTCACAGAATAGTGCCACCTAGCACCATATTAGAACATCAGTGTATGGCTGGAGGAAAGAATGTAACCTAACCTATCCACCAGCCCGTGTCTCAAAAGAAACTGCTGCAGAATCCTGAGTTGGAAGTCTTCCACCCAAGAGTTGGCTAGACTTAACTTTAACATCCTTATGAAATGTCAAAGTCAATCTAAAAAGGGGATAGTTTGTGAGTGTCTTTTAATTCCGCCCAGAAAAGCTTTTTATTTGAAGTCTGATTTAGCAAAAATATGATGAAGGGGAAAAAAAATTTTGGCCTTTAGTAGGGCAAAAGCTGCTTCAAGGTTTCAGTGGTGGGTTTTGGGGGATGAAGTATTTTGGTACAGACTTGGTTTTGAGACAGAATTTCTATGAGAAAATTAAACAGGGTTTGAATGTCTAAGTTCTGATTTGATATCCCTCAAATCAACCTCAGATACTTAATTTATGATGTTGTTGACTATTAAGTGCTCTTGGCCTATTCTGGATCATGAACTTGGAAGTCTTTTAGACACTTAAGTAAAAACTTTCTCCTGGAACTGAAAGCTGCTTTCCTAGGGGGGCTTACTGGAATTGGAAGTCAGTTTACTACAGTTTTCCAGACGTCCCATCTGTAAGAAAAAATGAGCTAGGAAAAAAAAAAAAAAAAGGTTGTAAAGTACGTTTTTAAAAGAACTATGGCGCACATCTTTTTATTTTAAAAGTCTCATGCAGAAATACATTGCTTGTTTTCCATTATGTTTTTTGTATTTATTTCCTGATACCTGTTGGAGTGAAAAGGGCAAGAAAAAGTGTATCTGTCACCTACCAGAGGATAAGTCTAAAATGTTTATTCAGCAGCATTTTAGAAGTTCTAGTGAAGAATCTAATTCTGATGTCATTACAACCAGATGAATTAAGTTTATGTAGATATAACAACATTACATGCTGTTGGTTGAGTAGATTCTTTGAAAGATGTGTAAATTAATTGTAAGATCTGAACCTTTGTCTTCTAGAATATCTTGGAAAACACTGAATGGCATGTATTGCTAATTAAATTTTGAAATCCAAATCGGAAGCCTGAAGAGCAGTATGTCAAGATGGTCAAAACTGCATTAATGAATTTAGACTTTTAATTTCACTTGCTTTTGGGAAACTTCCTGATAAATCATCAGCTTCCATTTGTGTTTTTCACATTGCTCCTTAACAGTCTATCTAGATGACCAAAGAGTTGCTTCTGCTCACTTCACATTGGTATTTCCTGCTTTGGGTTTACTTCAGTTGTTTATTTTATTTTGTAGATTTAGTCTGCAGGTTGGGGTAGTATGGGATCCACACAGCTGCAAAACAAACACTGCTGTAATATCTTATTTGGACAGATCAGAGGATCCTGGAAGGAAGAATTAAACTGGTGATAAAAACTGCTAAGAGTGGAGGAGAAGGTTGTGAGGAACAAATTATCTTTCACATTTTCTGTGTGAGAAGAGAACAAGTACTACTGCAGATTATTTCCTCAGCTATTCTGTGGCCCTGGGGTGTTAGCCTTGTGATTTCTTTCAGGGAAGTTTCTCTGGTGACAGTACAGTTTGGAGGAGTACAAATAAGATGAACAAAGAGCAGAACAAAAGTTGTTCTTATGAAATACCACCAAACACAGAAGGCTTGTGTCTTCTTCCTCTGTTGAATATTCAACTTGTTAGACACAAATCTATCCCCATATTAAAAATGAGGAAATTTTCCCCAGACACAATATTTTTGTGCCTTTTATTTCTCTTTCTATGGAAAGCTTTCTGCTTTTTCTTATTACCCTCAAGACAGAAACGTAAATAGGGAAAGCAGCAGCCAGGGGACGTTGGTGCTAAATTTACTCAACACCATCATAAAGCAGTGAGAAGGCACAGGTTTAGGTCAGAATTTTGAGCCCTTCTTGACTACATTCCTATTATCTAGTTGCTGAATCTCATGATCCAGGCAGCCTTTTTGCAGGCTATCTAGATTTGATTTTTGGTTGGTTTTGTTTGGCTGGTTGTTGTTGTGGTTTTTTTTTTCAATTGTTACCTGTCTTGTGCTTATTTGTGCTAATTAAAGATGTTGCCACTGACTTGAAGGAGAATGTAAAGGCTTGGATTTATACTGTGAATGAGGCCCCTGGGGCATAGGGTGAATATAATTCTCAAGGAAGCTAATAAAATTTCCTTATTCTTACAATTCTGGAAGCCAAAGTCTAAATATGAAAATATGAATGGCTAACAAGCACATGTGTTATAAATGCTGGTCCCATTTATCACTGCCTTCTATAACCTTGCCTTCGGAAAGACCCTTGACATCTTTGAAGGTAAAACATTACACAGGCCAAGTGATAAGAGCCACACTAAGACAAATTCAACTTGTAGTTCTATTAGCATAAATACAAAGTTAAAGAGTTGCATTTCAGTAGGCCCTGAGGAGGAACATTGCACATCCACTGAGACTTCTAAAATAATTCAAATTGCTGTTGTTCTTGAAACATAAAAGTGAATGATGAAAATGAGGAAACAAGTGCTGGCAAGAGGTTAGCAAGAGGCAGTGTGCAGCCATGTCCATGCAGCTATTCTGCTTTGCCTCCTTCGCTCATGACCTGCAACGCCCTGAACACTCTAGTCCTGGATCTTTGCGGAAAAGCGGTTACAAGCTGTGCCAAACTGTGTGATGCTTTTGTGCTCTGAATACATGTCCTCCAGGGGCGAGGAAGAAACCACCGCATTCATTTGCACTTGAGTAAAAACTACATTGTTTTTGCAGTCATTTGGCATCATGTTCAAAAAATATAAGGTCAAATTCAGCTCCAGTGTTGCAACTCGAATGATTTCAATGGCATTTTGCCCACCTACATCAGAGCTGGATTTGGCCCATCATCTGGATCTACTTAGTGAATACTGTGCTAAATGTTCAATGCCTTGCACAGGGTTTTAGTTATGTGCTTACCATTGAATTAAATGGGAATTGTATTCTTAGGATCTTATCCAAATTATGAGACCATAGGACTGTGAAGAGAACGTTATTCTTGTTAAAGTTTGTGCAGCACCAAGCACACTAGAACTTAAATTCCTTTTTAAAAGGAATACATTGTAAAATTTTGCCTAGATTTATTAGTTAATGGATATCTGCAAAGTTTTGTTGATCAAGGGAGCAACACAGTAAGTCAGAAGCCTTCAGAAATAGATTCATTACATGTCACCATGTGTCCAGCCGAACGTGATTAAGTGGTTTTGGTCATATTTGTTTTTCATAGAAAATCAAGTTTTCAAATACAGGATGTTTTGCAAAAGCATTTCATTTTCTAAGAAAAAATTCTTGACTTCCTGCGAATCTATTAGGACTTTGGAAACGCTTTCATTTCTGATGGTCATAATGTCTGCCTTTGACACAGAACACTCTTACTGGGTCTAGCTTATCTAAACCAAGTGGTTGACATATACTCCTCCAAGATATTTTTGAAAATGGTACACCAGTGGAGTCTTGGAACAAGAGTTTTATTTCCATTTCTAAGAATCTGATTTCTCTAAGCATAAAAGATTTTTAGAAGAGAAATTAGCAAAAATTTTAGTTTTAAGAAAAGAATCTAAATTTCTTATTGTCCTCCTACTCTTGGCTGATATTGTTTCAGATTTGATTAAACCAAATAAAAACAATGATGTGAAATTACCTAGTTAAGGCACTTAGCTTTAGATTTATCTAGTGGTTGCTTTCATGTAGTTGCAATTTTTCTGTCCTGTCTATTTCTAAATTAATCAACGGTGTCAATAAATCTTACCATTTGGGATACTGTTTCATGATGTTGTGTCCTTTTTGAAGCTCTAAGTGTATGTGAAAAACTTGTACTGGCTCTTTTTTCACCCCTGCTGGCAGTTCAGTAGCTTACAGGGTGAGGAATAAAAGAAAACTTGGGGTGGGGGAGGAAGGATGTGGTGAACAAGTCAGGGGTGAATTCTGCAGCAATTACACATACAGAATACTGCTTAACCATGGCAAAATGATCCTTTAAGGTCAGTGGGACAACATATGGAGAGGGCCAATTCTACATGAGAAGGTTTCTCAAACCAAAGTAAATGCAGTAGAAATACAAGTGCATAAAACTAGCATTAGGTTGTGGCAGTGAATACACTGGCATTTGAAATTAGAATCTTTGCTCTGTAGAGGAGAGATATACTCCTGAGGGACATATGGTTGAGAATACTGAGTCTGACTGAGAATCAGTTATTTAGAAACCAGACGAAGGATACTGGTTCATTGCAGCTTATGCTGCAAAGTTAATCACAGGAGACCAAGAACCGTAAAGCTACTGTGAGTCAGAAATCTACAGCGTGCCTTGGAAGAGAGAACCAAAAAACCAGAAATCTGCAATTCTAGCCACAGTTCTCAACTATGCTATTATATTTCCCAAAATAACAGAAAGCTTGGGAGATTTGGTCTGGTGCATTACTATGACAAGCTTAAACCAGAGTGTGTTATTGACAGAAAGTCAGTCTGTAGGATTTTATGGTGTATCACCTAAAAATAAAAGAAACTAAATAATGAGCTGATTAGACATCACAGTAGACATTACAATAGTAATATTTAAAGTGACAGAAACTGGAGAACATGTGCTGACCCTGATCCCTAATGCACAGGTAGTTCAAGATAATTAATAACTTTCTGCTGTAGCAGACAATGTAAAACATTGGGAGTAGAATTTATAATATATTTTGTTTCTGGCTATAATTAAAGTGATGAAAACTCACTGTGGAACACCCTTTAGATTTGCTGATGAGCAGTAAGTGATCTAACCCAAGTTTTTGGGAATGGAAGAAGTTCTCAAGTACTTAGATTATTTCAACTGTTTATATGGAATAGAGGAGAGCTATTTGGTAGAAACTGGAAGGATCCTAAAGCTGTCCAAATGCATGTTGCAAATTTAGAGTTCACACCTTAACACACAGAAAGAGAAAGCAAGTTTAAAGTAACATCATCTGTGCTCCTGCACTTCCAGTTACGAAACTGACCATTAGAAAGGGCTAGGAAATTTCTTCAAGACTGGAGGGAATTCATTGGTTTGAAAGTACAGAAGACTTGTATACAATTTGGATGAGTGGGCAATACCATTGTAGTACCAACTAATTGAGTGACTTTTGACAGAGAACCAGCAAAAACGCATTTGAATTGGTGAAGAAAGGATTTTTATGAACTAGATTGTGTTTAAATTTCCAGATTGATCTTAGTCACTTGCAGCTTCTGTATGGGAAATAACTTTTATGCAATGCTGAAAGTTTCTGTGGGATTTGCACTTGAATAAATTGAGCTTGACTGGTGCAGAGTTTGGAGACTGCAAATTAAATGCTTAAATCTTGGTGAAGACTATAAATGCTAGAATATCAAAATAACATTTGTTGTCTTTGCTAGTGTTCTATTATCCATTACTTTCCCCAAGTTTATTTTTGCACTTTTGCTTTTCTGTGCCTTAACACAACATCACTGATAATTATCAGAGTGCTTTTTAGGTAGCTGTTGTTGTAGTGATATCTCTGCCTTCAGCACAGTATTACTGAATATAAGGCTGCAAGTAAAGACAGTAGAAGCCCAAAAGAAATTAGAAGAATGATGTACCCATCCAGGGAGCAGAAAATGCTTGGCTCTTGATTAGAAAAAGTAGTGGGGAAAAGGATTCCAAACTTAGTCCCTTTTGGAGAAAGCCTAGCCCAGTAATTATGAAACTAAACATTTTATTCTTGTTGATTCCAAAACTAAGAGCTCATTCTTTTGTTGAGGACCTGGTGCAGAGATTTAAGAAACATCCCAAAGGAATGAGGAGGGAATCTGGAACTATTCCAGCAAGTTTTATGCCTAACAGGAGATGGCTTGTGGAGGAGAAATTGCTCAGGACTTAAGAGATCTCATTGCAGCTGATAGATCTGGCTAAAAGTTGTTGATAATCTCAGTTAAAGAACAGGGAATGCTCTCTAGCAGAAATTTAGCAGAACACTAACAAAACCTAGTTAGGAGACATGCTATTTGGATTTCAGAAGTTTGGACAGAAATAAAACTTTCTGTAGATAATTTTCTTTAAATGAAAGGAAGCGTGGTAGAAAATGGGCTGTAGTCAGAAGTCTGGGTATCAAGATCTACCAGTTGTTACACTGCCATCTTCCATAGTGACTTTTTTCTGTTCAGATTGGGTAGAAGGAGATCAAATTCTGCTTGTGTTAGCGGGATGCTTACTTGTTATGTCCTAATGAATAATTTAATTGCAATAAGCAAGCACTACAGTATGAGGCTGTAGTAGTAGAGCAGTTAGAGGTTTCAGGTGTGATTATGTAGATGTGTTGATCATCAGGACTCAAAATGTTAGGAGATAACATCTAAGGTCATCATGTACTGCTAGAGCAGTATAACGCTCCAGCTCTATCATCCATGATTTGCATTCAACAGCTGCATGAATTGAACACCTATACTATTTTGTGCACTGGGATAATGAAGGCCTTTCAGATATGTTCTTAATCTACAAAGCATGACTGGCTGTTTTATATTGCCCCAAAAAATGCATCTAAGAAGGACTGAAAGCACAATGAACAATACCAGTGATAATTAGAAGGGAGTATAAACCCACAGGAACTTTCCCACTAAGTAAATAATGGAATCATACATACACATTAGGGCCATAATAGAGTTGCATTTTCAGAAATCACTTTCAACTTCTGGGCAAAATTTCTTCCTGAATTTCTTAGATATTTAATTCATTATACAAATACCTGCACTTAAATAGCCTGTAATGACAAGTGTAGAATAAAAATTGCTTTGTAAATTTTGTGGAAATAAGATTACAGGTTTTCTAGGTCTCTTTCAGCAATTTACCCCCTTGACCAGCACACTATAGGACTGGGTTACAAGTTGTTTTGAACAAATAACCTGTTACGTAGATCCCTAAATTGACCTTCTATTTTTCTTTTATCAGATGGCTTTTTAAAAATCTGATTGTTCCTACTTTATGCAGGTTGTGTGTGTGAAATGGAAGTCTAACATCTCTTTCCCCTTCTTGCCATCTTTCTCCTGCAAATCTCTAAAGCCTCCTTATTGTGCATTCCCAGTCAGACTTAGCTGCCTTGCCATGCCTATTGTACCCTTAAGCCTGTATAGAGTATCTCAATTCCCTTCTCCAAGCAAGCTGCCTTGCCTTGGCCCTGCTCCTGTGTGCTGAGCCTGAAGAGCAGGTTCCAGAGCTGGTTGTATTCTTTCAGCAAAAGCGACAAATCGCACAGGCTGCCAAGAGGTAATCTCTGTAGCACAGAGCAGTGACATAGTAGGGATCAGCTGGAACTGCTTGTTTAGAAGTGCTTCAACTCAGGTAACCCATCACCACTGTTTCAGGAACTCTTCAAGTTCAGCTCAGCAAACCAGTTTGGAAACCTCTGCTCCAAAATCTTTGCTCATAGTAAGGTTTTAATAGTTACCAGCCCATGCAGAAGCATACCTTTCAGGTCTATCTAGAGTTAGAAGGTTAGATGGTTCAGTGTATGACAGGCATATTGAAAGCAAGAATGGCTCATACTATCAACAGAATCATTCATATCAGTACGATATGTGCTTTCTTGAATAATTAATTAATTACTTAGTTTTATTAAGATAGTTCCAAAACCATTGTGGTGTGTAACTAATAGTACAAGCTTGCCAGTAATTATTTTAGGTAAAGGAGTAGTTAAAGCCTATATTCTAATAACTACTACAGTAATTGATTCATAACTAAAAATTTGGAGTGTACTGCTAATACTTATGCTAACACCTAAGTTTTGTAGTCATAGGCACAATTCTTCTTTTCCTAACCATCTCTTCTACCTACTGGTACATGTTATAATGTAAGCACATAGTTATTTTCTTCTTTCCTGGCCTGAAATTGAATTAGCCTTTTTGCTTCCTATTGTGGCAGGAACATAGGGAAAATCCTGTTCCTTCCTGTAGAGAGTGATTTCAAAGCTAGATATATCACTTGACATTTCTTAAAACTGCTTTCTCTGTTCCAAAACAACTTAATTTACAGCTTTCTATATTTACAGTGTTTCATAAAAAGAAATTTTGTTTGGCTTTGTTGAATAAAAGCTGAACAGCTTGAAGTGAGGTATCTTCAAAGTAATAAGAATATTGTGCAAATACTTCGTAAAATCAAATAAAATAATTATAATCAAATCTTGCTCAACTCTGTTTGGATTCTAGAAGCTAAACTCGATCAGACTGTACAAATAAAATGCTGCAAAAGCTAGCATGGGTTTACTTGTGTTCTCTGTTCTCGGCCAAAACCTTAGAGATTTGGATTCCAGTTAGAATCATTCCAAGAGCTTTGTGAACAAATTTAATCAAGTCTGCTTTTGATGCTACTTTTTTTTTTTTTCTTTCTTTTTTTTTTAAATAAAGCTTTCATATCTTAGCCTTGGAAAGGTTGAACTGTCTTGTGAGCATTCATGCCTATGATTGCTCAGCTTTGTGCTGCTACTTTATTTTAGCCAGACTTCCTTCAGTTAGTTATGTTTTTCATAATGCACTGCTGCTTATTGCTAAGAATCTCTTTCTCCTGAGAAAAATACAGGGTAAAGGGAAGACAAACATGCCTATTGAAAACTTACAGGCATCAGAATATTTTGGCATTGATATTTCTAATGCAAACTATATTGTCAGAAAAAGACTTACTTTTGATGCATATTTCTTTGGAAAAACTATGTATTTGCTACTTCTGTATTCCCTTTCTGTCATGGGTGTGTTATCTTTAAAGATCATGTTTTTTCATCTTTGTTTTCTCATTGGACTATGATAGTTTTGTTGTGTGGAGGACACATGATACAGGGAGAAAAACTTTTTTCATATCAGTGTTCTTTTTCTTTCTGTTTTTTCTCCTTAGGCCATCACAGTAGTTTCTCAGTGCACCTGAAGCTTCACCCAAAGAGAAGAGGGTATTCCATTTTTGTCAGCATCCGGGACTAGACTAAGGAATAAACCAGTCCCATATCACCTCTGCATTGCTACAGGTGCTCTTATTAAAGAGGGGCTTTCAAGCATGAATGTGCTAAGGGAAGCGGTCAGAGACCTGCAGCCAAGGAACAAGTGCTGTAAGGGTGGCCTTGTCCCTTCCATTAACACTTCAAAGTCTGTAGGACTGAGAGATGGACCCTGATTCATGAGGATAACCACTTTTACTCTACCCCATACCAGAGTGCCCCAGTGCTTCCTTCTCCCTGAAAAGCAGGTCAGGTTATATGAGTGAATGAAGAGAGGACAGCATGTTATTTTGTTAAATCTTCTTCTAGTCTTTAGTATTCTGTAAAGCAGTTTCGACATGGAGAGTGTTATTTTGTTTTGGAGCCATTCTATATTTTTGGTATTTACAGGTACTTGTGTCTTGTATATTTAATATGATAAATTTTAATAAGAATTTAATTTCAGTAATTACTTTGACTATTTGATAAAGGATAAGGTAAAGAGGATAATTTAGTTTAAATTATCTTGCTAGTCTTAGAATTTACACTAATTTTTAATCTTACAAATTGTTCTTTGTGGCACCAGGTGGAAAAGCCATAGAGGATGTATTTAAAATTGCATGTTTTTTTCTGGTGTTATAGAGGAAGGGAAAACTTTCAAATGATACAATTTGAAAAAAATGTCCACAAGCTGCTACTACTTAGAATTCTGTATAATGTGAAACTCCCTTAAAGTTAAGGGAATGCAACACAAAATATCCTTTATTACTAAATTTGTTTTTCTTTAAATTCCATAGTTTAAGATCAAGGTTGGGGGTCAGATGTGAATCTCATGATGGCTTCCTTTCCAGTGGTCCACACTAGCCATGGTAGAGACCTCACATTTGTGAACACACTGGAGCCCTGATCCTCTTCTGGTGTAACAGTACCTGTAAACCAGGAAAGTGTTGTATCTTTCAGTCTTGACTTTGCATGTAGTAGAGTACAGAGCTGCAGAAAACTAGAAGTATTTTATGACAATGTGGTGACATTGTCTTTGGGACTGGTCTTTGCACAAAGTTCTCTGCTTTGGAGGTGCTGTATCTGCTGTGATGAAGCTGCCTTAGTTTCCTAATCCTACAATTCTGCTTGGGATGACTGATGGTCCTTTCCATTAAGTTTTCACCATTCTTGACCCCTGCTACTGCAAATCAGTCAGCTCAAAACGGAGGTAGATTAAGATAGGTTTCTAAATAATTGCTGTTGGAAGGATAGCTTTCATGTCTGTCCTAAGAAGAAAGAGCATGGAATATGCAGATAGGAGATGTTTCTCTTCTCTGTAAACCCTGCATAAATGAATTTACTCCTCTCTTGGTTTGTCGACTCCTGTGGGACTACTCATTTGAATTAGGAAAGTAGAGTTTTGCCCATATGAAATTTGAGTCTTAGTGATCTCCTTCTGATTCAAAATTAGTACAGTCTATCTGAGTGTATTTACAGTTCCAACTAATTCTTTGCAGGTTCTTTAAACTACATTATGTAATGTGTGTTTTTACTTTTATTGCTCTTCCTGAATCTCTAATGTTCCTGTTAATGCTGTTCTGAAAATAAAACAGCTATGTAACAAGACTATAATATTTTACATTTTTTGGATGATTTCAAATGTAAAAAGCATGTCAATGTGAATTGCATAATGGAATGAGGAATGCAGACCTTCCTCTGTCCTCACGCGAAAATAGTAATCATGATGCCCAATCCAAAGCCAACAGAAGTGCCCTTGGAAAGGGAAGGGCAAGCCTCTCCACTGGCTGCAGATCCATTGTGTTCTATATTTGAACAGTTGGAAAGCTGATTGCTTCTATCAGCATCACTTTGCATGGCTTATTGAAATCTCAGGATCATCTATGTTATAAATTCACATGTGGGGATGTAAAGTGTCTTTTGATATGCCACTAAAGTAATTTCTGAGAAAACGAATACTGGTTTTGGAACAGTGTGCCCTAGAGAAAGAGATCTGGAATCCTTGGAGTGGCTTAGGGGGTTGGTTTGAGCTAGGACCCCAAGAAATGCATCAATAATGACATACAGTCAAACTCCAGGAACCAACTGAATTTTATGTAAGATTATTGTGAACTGCCAAAGTTAATCAGGGCAATGGCCATCCAGTCTTCTATATTTATCTTGTTATTGGCCATTTCTTCATAGAAGAGAAAACAAAATTGTATTTTTGTGCTTGGTTTTCAGGGGTCAGTGCTGAGCGTACCACAGAAAAAGAAAATGAAAAGGAACACAATAAGTGAACAACAACTTGCAGGCATACACACAAGCTTTCTCCATGGTCAGGAGGACTTATGATTTCCTAGTTAATTTTTTGGCCACTGTGGGAAGATAGAACATGTTTTGATATATGAAAAAATACATAACTTCTGTTAAAAGCATTGCAATAATCAGAGAACACAAAAATGTCTAACACTGTCTTTTTTTGTTGACAAAATGATCATTAGATTATTTTACAGATTTTTTGAATACCTGTTGTTAATGATAAATCTGTCCGGGTATAACTAGGATAGACCTATTTCAACTTTATTCAAAATCTCCTGGAGAGTATTGTGTGTAGATTTGTCCCTTGGTCAGAGAGGATGAGCTGTTGTAGACCCTGACCACAAAATTTTGGCACTCTCCACATCCAGCTGCTGCAGTCTGTAGTTCAGGATCTCAAGGTCACTTCTTCGGGTTTTTTTGTTTTTTTGTTTTTTGTTTTTTTTCTTTGGTTTGGTTTGGGTTTTGTGGGTTTCTTTTTTTTTTTTGTTTGTTGTTGTTTTCTTCCTTACTTATTTTTATTTAGAGACTATAGCTGAACATAATAGAGAATTATTTAAATACTCTAGCTTAATTATGTGTAGAACTAAAACTATTACGTGACTGAGTCTTTCAAGTGCAAAGAAAATCTGCTTGTCACCAAAATGTGACTTCTTAGGTTCACTGGGTTGCTTCTCACAGTGTCAATCAAATCTGGAGTCCTCTGTAATCATTATACAGTGCCTCTGAGCTCAGTTTACTAGCTAGGTCCTACTGATTATTGAAGTCCTGGGAAGAGGATTCTCCATCCAAAGTAGAAGAACATGCATTCTTCTCTCAAAAATCATCTGTCTCTGCTAGGTCTTTTCAATGTCCTCTTCCACCCTCTTCCCTCACAATTTGGAGTGATAGACCCAAAGGAATGTCCATAGGAACCTAGAGCCTAGGAGTTAAATTCAAGGTCCCTTTGAATTCTATCTTATTTTCAGGCACAGCAGAAAAACTGATCCTTCTGTTTTTCCAAAATCTCTGTACCTGCTTACAGTTCATTCTTTGTTTCTTTAGGTTTTTTCTTCCTGGACATTTTGTATTCTGTTTGTGTATGACAATGTGAAGGTAAGACAATAGCATACACTTGACTCTCTGGTTTAATTTTAATAATCCTAGCTGGGACCAGTGACAATGAAGCTATGGACATGCAGAAACAGTTGAAGTAAAGACTGTCAAGGGAACGTGAGTAGATGCATTGGTTAGCATATGCTGAAGTTTACACCATTATTTCTGCTGTCCGAATATATATAGAAGTTATATGCCAAAGTCTGTTAAAATTCTTGAATCTATTTCACTCTATCAGCGTGAACATTTGCATAGCCCTTTTTATTGCTTACAACAAAAATATTAATTGACTTAAAGCCAATTAAAGTGTATAGCAGTTCCTTTTTTAATAAGCAAAAACATACTGTAACAACATAGTGGCTAGTTCTTGCCTTCCTGCTCCAGGTAAAAGACTTAGACTTATTAACTTTAGCAGTGCTTTGTCTGAATAAAGGTTAAGCAAGGTTTGCTGAGAGCACTGTCAAGTAGATTATGTACAATTTTTGTTTATTCCTGCATAGCACAGTTTGAGTATAGCTTTCTCCTCCATGCCTTAAAAAAAAATAAAAAGTTCTAAGAAGACATAAATCTCAGTCTCTGTCAAAAATAAATGACTATGATTAAGTAACTTCTCAGGAACATCCTGGACTGTAAATTTTTAGATTACATTAAAAGCTTCAAATATAAGTTAGTCTTTATATAGTGAAGGAGTCACTGTAGTGACACTACAGAGGGAGTTCCTCTTTATGCTCTGAATGCAGAGGTATGTGTATGGTTACACCTGCTCGAGAAGCCTGCCCAAGAAGACAACAGACAAGTGAATAAATTTGAGATGCCTCATGCAACACATGCTTTTTGCTGTAAAACTAATGGAAATATGAGTCATTGCAATCTTAAAATATAATGCTAGACAAATGAGAACCAGACCACAAACAATGAAGCCAAGTACATCATTATAGGTTGGATAATGTGAAAGACTTACACAAGCTATGGCTGAAACTCGGGGTTTAGCAAAAGACCATCACTCTTAATTGCATCAAGAACAATTAAAATCTCATTAGTCTGCAAGTTGTCCATCAGGAACAAGAATCTCATTAATTTAAGTCATAAATATTTAAGGAGGCCGATTTTTAATTTTAATTTAACTATTTTCCTTTATCTTACCTTTTTTCCTATGTTAAGAATTGGTTTTCATTTATCCACTCTCTTCCCCAAAATTGGGAAATAATTGCACTTTGTCTTCACCTAGTCTCATTTCCAGCAAGATTTTTCACCCCAGGATCTTTAATGAAATCCTCTGTCTTTCTGAAGACCTTTCTTGTTTTACTAACAATGCTCTCTCGTGAGCTTAGTGTTAGGTTCCTCCTTTTCTGATCCTTTGATTCCACATAACAGTAATCCAGATGATCCTAACAATCTCTTGAAAAAGAATGTGTTGTTGGTAGCTGTAAGGTCCATAGGACTTGTGATAACTTTGTTTCTACTCTTCATTTAAAAAAGGTAAAAACCACTTATCAACCAGCTCCTGTTAATGCTAGCTAACATCACCATTAGGCGCTTGCTGTCTGCACTGGATGAAGTCATTCACTAAGAAGCACCATTTATAGGATGCACGCCCACATGATGAAATAAACCACAGATTATCAAAGGCTTTAAGGGTGTTAGTAGACTTTGGATGAGACTGTGAAGAGAGGAGGCATCAAACTGAGAACAAAACTTAAGTCCTTCAAGACAATGTTGTAACATCTCCAGTGTGTTGTCACACAGCCACATTAAGAAACTCTCACTTCTTAAGTTGCCTCAAAGACCATGGAAATTCTCTGATGGCAGGAGGTAGCAGACACTAAGAACAAATGCATCAGGGATTTCTCTAATGCACATTTGAAGTGGTTGGCCATGTGATCTAAGTGTGTAGAGGCAGACTATCCCATAAGACATTCAAGTGTGGTAAACAATTTTGTGTGAGTCAGCTTAAGGGTTATAAAGATTTTCTAGAGATAATCCTAAAAATGTGAAAAGTCCACTGATTTATGAGCTTATGATGCTCCTAAGAACAACAACAACAAAAACTGGCAGAAGATGATTTACAGGGGTGTAAATACATTTGAAACAACTAGTGTCTAGCTAGCTGAAGAGAGGACTTTTTAAAAAATTTTTTTAAGAAGAGCCACACTAAATTAAGTCTGACAATTGTGTGGCAAAAACATTCCTTGGATTTCATAATCATAGAAGAACTCATCATCAGAGTTAATGTAGAGAGGAATTTGCTTGCTGCCATCATGGATACAGCAGAACAGAACAGTCTCTAACCAGCAGCTAGTTCAACTTTTTACAGCTCAAGCTTTCCAGTTCCCATTTTAAATACCTTAAGAAGCAACAACAAATCTAATCTCACTTCTAAATTGTCTTCCTAACAGAGTACCTCATAACAGGAACCACAACATTCAAGTGGGAGACAAGAGAGAAGGATTTGTTGGCATTTGCTGAAGAGATATTTGGTGGAAGTGACGTGTTTACACAGACTCAATGCACAGCTGTTTTTCTCTACTGCCCTTGACACCTGCTAAGTACTTGATTTCAGGTATGAGAAGAGAGTTCAAGACCTGGCTTATTCTTTGATGTAAAGCAGAAGCTCTTACCTAGCTCAGGGAGACTGAAGTCCAACTGGAAGGAAAAGCTGGAGGCTTAAAACCATTTTATTCTAATTGACAGACTAATGATGAGTTTAGAAACTAAAAGTGTATGATTGCCTCTAAGGTATTTGTGAAGCCATCTTAACGAGTGGTAGCAGTGCTTCTCCACATTAAATCATCAGATGGATGTTAATAATAACTTGGCTGAAGAATACTAGAATGAACAGAACAACTTGTGCTACTTGTAAGTAACTCTTGCTGAAGCATGTCTTGATAAGTCCTACTAGATTAAATAAACTGCTGAAAGCTATTGCTCCAGTGAATTTTGACAAACTAGGCATTTGCTCTGCTTCTGCAGCTGGTTCATAATAACATCTGGTACATTATGTTCTCACTGGGTTCCCACAGAGAGATTTGATACTATTGATTCATCTCACTGGGTTCCAGACATAACACAAACTGAAATATTAGAAAGTAGAAAATGAAACATATTCATTTTTTTAAGTTGAGGTAGCAAAGCATTTTATTGTCTACAATGAGTGTTCCTTGAACCACTTGAGGAGCCAGATGTTCTTTTAAATCTGACAAAAATAAGCTTTGAGTTCAAATTAAAATTCCAACAAGGATTTCATTATGTCAGTTTTGACTTCACTCATTTTTGAAAAATTATAGACCTATAAAATATTCTGTTTTAATTGCCAGTCAGTGTTCCAGGGATGGATAACACTGAACTGTTTTTTCAGTTAATTTGTAAATGCAATACTGGAAACTAATAACTATGGGCACTTTGTTATCCAGTAGCATGAATTTGTCTGGATTTTCAATAGCCTGCATTTCTGATTCTTTCAAGTGTTCTTTGGCAGTGGTGTGCTGCAAAGAGCTAATGAGAATCAAAACACCGACCCAGATACCTCTGTATCCTTAATAAACACCAAAGGTTTCTGAATTAGATAAAGTGAAAAAGTGAGGCTTGGCTGTATTATCTTAGAGTTGACAATCATACATATCAAGATTTTTTCCCAGAGTTTTGGTTTGGTTTGTTTTTGGGGTTTTTTTTGGTTTTTTTTTTTTTTTACTTTTTATATTGGCTTACGTTATACCGTGTTCTGATCATTGTGTGTGTGTGCTTTTGGCATACTATAGGCCTTCACAGTCCAATTCCTAGAAATGTCGATTAGTTCTAGACCAGGCATGGACACAGAATCCTGCTGTCAAATCAGCCAAAGCCCAGAGCCAGAATGCATGCCGGCCTTGTGTTTTTATGCTGCTTGCAGAAAGACAGAGTATTTGGCATAAAACCTATGGGTAACAAGTTAATAAAGCAATATTTTTGGAATGCACCTGAAATACTGGGTAATTTTGTAATGCAACCACACTTTGTGACTCACAGCTTCAGGATCTTTGATCTAGAACTAGGAGCTTTCAAACTGAATTTCATTGTATCATTCAACAGCAATCAAAACTGTGCCTTCAAATGCCCATTGCTGTGTAAAGATTATGTATTTGTAGATTTACAAGTGAATTTTGTAAGTACATCTCATCTAACCTAAAGAATTCACGGAGATTTCCAGTATTAATCTCAACTTTATAAGTACAACATGAAAATATAGTCACAACTACATAGGCAGTGCCAAGTGACAGTGGAAAGCATTCAAGACTAGGTTTTTTAACACTTACCACCACTTATTGTTCAAAATATTTGCCACTCAACAAATTCCACTGTGTCCCCAAATGGGACCAAATTATCTCAAATAAAATTACCAAGATCTTTGTTTATATCCAAATCTAATTGAACGGATTCACAGATTTCCAACTTTAATCCCAATAAATTTGCACCATCAATCTTCATCAGAGACTGATTTTTTGACTTAATTAGATCTTTTATTTATATTAGTTCTTATTCACAGTGTCTCTCATCATTACTGTTTAGTTTTGCACCTTCATCCTTACGTTTGTCTGTTCCTCTAAATCCTACACCTATGCTTTAGTTACAGTATCTGTTTGTTACTTCTGCTGTTGCTGGTTTCGTATCCTGAACTAGCAGCTATTCATCCATTTTTCTCCCAGGTTCTTGTGTTCATACAATAAAGGTTTCAGTTTTGTTGTATGCCTTATGCCTAAAATTTCCTGAGAGCAAGTATTCCACACACATTTGTTGTACACAGACTTGGCTTCTAGTTGCATTTTGACAAAAATAATCTTTGTTCCTTTCTCCAAATACCAGTAGACCATAAGCCTATATTTTTTACTCAACAAGCATAGCACAAAATTAAATAACATTATAAGAGTATTGTCGGGCCTGTGACAATGATTGCAGTAGGAATAAAATTAAAGCATTAACATTTTTATTGAAATAAGACAGGATTATTCCTTTTAGTGCTAATTAAAATTAAAGCTGGGTTGAGAAACAGTCAAGTTTTTGTCCCATGTCACAAAAAACCTCCATAATTATTCTTATATCTGAAATGGAAATATTATTCTTTCTTTTATTTTACAAAATTAAATATAAGTATTGGTCTGTATTTTCTGTCTTACTGCCCTGCAGCAGAATCAGGAAGCCTGGAAATGTCAGGTCAGCAGCAGCAGGCAAGGCCAGGAAGTTCTGTTGTAGATGGGCTGAACGTGGTATCTTGAGCACTTTACCTTGCTCTGAGGCTGGCAGCCTCCAAGGCTCTCCAGATTCACAGTGCTAGAAGTCTTTATTTCTGGCACTTCCCACATCCTCCTCAAAACAATTTGCAAAGTCAGAATTGACCATTTTCGTCTTAAGAACTGTGATTTTTAAAAAAGAAAATATAAATTTCTGCTTGAAAAAAGAATAACTCTGAAATTCTAAAAAGGCCCTAATACAAATGCCCTTCAGAAACATCCCTCTTCTATTGGAAGTTCTAAAGCTTCATTATGTTCAGAAGCAGTTCAAACCCATGCCTTTGGGCCACAGCTTGGGAAACAAGAACTCTTTAACCTGCATCAGTTGAAGGTTTTAATTCTGAAAAGGGCTGAAAGAATTTCCCCTTTCTGGAACATCTCTCTCTGAGCCATTAACTTCCAGAGGCAAATGCTGGCTGCTGGTGAAAATTCAGGTTGCTCAGCTCACCTACCCTAAATATCATAGTACAATTAGATTTTATTTCTTCTAATAATTTCCAAGGAGCAATATCTGAAGTAGAATTCTAGATCCATAGGAAAAGGCATAGATCTGAATGTTCAACAGGGTTTTCAGCACATGAAAGAGTTAATTATAATTTTGTTGCTGGAATAACATGTATGAAAGTCTGGCTCCAAACTGTGGTACAGTGCTCAAAAGCAATAGTACTATGACCTGAATCAGCATTATCTATCTGTACAAGAAATTATTATATAGTTAACAAAGTGAAATCCTGACCGCTGACAAAATCTTTCAGGCATGAAAGATTTAAAGGCCACATAAATGGTTTAATAGCTGCAGTTTCATAATTAAAATAATATCAATAATTAAAATATTAATTGTAATAAATACAATTACAATTGTTTAAAATATTACCATGATATTTATCACAGAATCACAGAATCAGCTAGGTTGGAAAGGACCCTGAAGATCATCTAGTCCAACCATTAACCCAGCACTGCCAGTTCCCAACTACACCATATCTCTCAGCGCCATGTCGACCCTACTCTTAAACACCTCCAGGGATGAGGACTCCACCACCTCCCTGGGCAGCCCATTCCACTGCCTAATTACCCATTCTGTAAAGAAATACTTCCTGACATCTAGTCTAAACCTTCCCTGGCGCAACTTGAGGCCATTCCCTCTTGTCCTATCACTTGTTACTTGGTTAAAGAGACTCATCCCCAGCTCTCTGCAACCTCCTTTCAGGTAGCTGTAGAGGGTGGTGAGGTCTCCCCTCAGCCTCCTCTTCTCCAGACTAAACAACCCCAGTTCCCTCAGCCGCTCCTCATACGACATGTGCTCCAGACCCTTCACCAGCTTCGTTACCCTTCTCTGGACACGCTCGAGTAATTCAATGTCCTTTTTGTAGTGAGGGGCCCAAAACTGAACACAGGAATAGAGGTGCGGTCTCACCAGTGCTGAGTACAGGGGTAAGATCACTTCCCTGTCCCTGCTGGCCACGCTATTTCTGATACGGGCCAGGATGCCATTGGCCTTCATGGCCACCTGGGCACACTGCTGGCTCCTGTTCAGCCGGCTGTCAATCAACACCCCCAGGTCCCTCTCTGACTGGCAGCTCTCCAGCCACTCCTCCCCAAGCCTGTAGCGTTGCTTGGGGTTGTTGTGGCCCAAGTGCAGCACCTGGCATTTGGTCTTATTGAAACTCCTCCAGTTGGCCTTAGCCCATCGCTCCAGCCTGTCCAGGTCTCTCTGCAGAACCTCCCTACCCTCGAGCAGATCAACACTCCCACCCAACTTGGTGTCATCTGCAAACTTACTGAGGGTGCACTCAATCCCCTCGTCTAGATCATCAATAAAGATGTTAAACAGGAGTGGCCCCAAAACCGAGCCCTGGGGGACACCACTCGTGACCGGCCTCCAACCGGATTTAACTCCGTTTACCACAACTCTCTAGGCCCGGCCATCCAGCCAGTTTTTTACCCAGCAAAGCGTGCGATCATCTAAGCCTATTTACGTAGATACTAAGTTACCATTCACTCCTTAGTTACCAAAGAATAATGTGGTGAAAAACAATTCACAGAATATTTTCAAAAAAGTTAGATTTTTGGTTAGAAAAGGTGGAAAACCACTTCTGCTCTTAATTGCAATGAATATAATTAATTCATATTTTAATGTATGTGGTTTTAGAAATGTTATTTTAATATACTAAATAACACATATTTTAATATATGTGTTTTTAGTGACATTGACTAAATGTAGCAGAGAATAAAAAATTACGTTCTACCTAGTACAAACTTTTCCAGGAAGGATCATATTATAAATAGGAATTCCTAGTGGTGTTGGAAGGACATCCTGTAAATATCTACTTGTGAAATAGCACACATTTGTTCACCTCCTAAATAAATAATTACCAAATAAAAATTTTTATATTATATATAATTTTAAAATCTGTTGTATACTTTTGTAAAATGAATATATCATTATATTTTATAACATAAATAGTTAAAATATTTATAAACATGACTGTATTTTTAAAAAAATGTATTTTTAAAAATAGCATTATGGAACCATGATATTAAAATATATTAATTTTCCATAACTCTGTTAGCATGCAGTTCCTGTAGACACAAAATATATCAGACGATAGACCAGATGCAAAAGATTTGCCTACACCATTACAGATTTATTTTCAATTCCACATAACCTTCTCATGAATAATCTAATATATGTAGAGCTTGCCACTCCTAGCAGTCAGCAAATAAGAGCAGTCTTCTTATGAAAAACACAATATCACCACTTGTATGTACTTGAATTTGGCTTTGAGGCCAGGAAGATAGCTTCAGCAGATGCACTAACCACACCAAACACGTGGATTGCAGATTTGGTAAAACAGATTAGAAAAGAAGGGCTGCAATTGCTCACCTGATGCTTGCTCATGAAAGAAACAGGTAGAGTGACTCCTCTTCAGCAGGGTGGCCACTGAAGTTGATGACTGGCAACGGCCTGTAGCTCAGAAAGAAAGCTGAGGAGATAGCATTGATGTCCTTCACCCCACTTTCTGAAGGGGATGGTGTGTGCCAAAATCTTTTTGGAGGAACAGTTTATGCTGCAAGTACAGCTCATCCACCATGGGTTGCGTTCAGCCCCTGAGGAACTGTAGCTCATAAATTACAGGAAAGAGCCTTTCCAGAAATTAATATGTGTTCCTGCAACCACATTTAAAATTAATTTGTTAAAATCTACTCTGAAAAACCTAAATGATATCCTTCCTATTTGTTGTTGGTCCTGCTTCTGCTCGTTAGGGACTCCAGATCTAACTTCATATTGCTCATCTACCAAAGCCAGCCAACACAGC